>NW_027142377.1:0-489415 GCF_026170545.1 Melanerpes formicivorus
CCCAGGCATGTTTTGGGGACCCCTCAGAGATTGAGGCTCAAGAGGAAGGGGACCCCAAACTTGCCCCCACCCCGCTCTGTGGAAAGACAAACCCACAGTGGGAGGGGGCTGGAGGTGTCCCAGGAGGCTGAGGAGGGGGTCCCCAGGTTGGGGGGGCTGCTGTCAGTCTCTGGGGATGTTTTGGGGACCCTCAGAGATTTGGGATCCGGGGAGGGGGACCCCAAATTTTCCCCCCCCACCCCTTTGAAGTGATGCTAAACCCAAGCCCTGCAGGGTCTGGAGGTGCTGTAGGCGGCTGGGGAGGGATCCCTGGGTCATGGGGGGAGTCAGGGGGGGTTTGGGGATACCCCGGGGGGGTTGTTTTGGGGGGGCCCTCACCCTGTGCAGTTTGTAGTAGAGGCCACAGGCATTGCAGACCGGATCCCCCCGGGGGCTGCGGCGCCACAGCGTGGTGGTGGTGGTCTGGCAGTTGGTGCAGACGGTGCCTGCCCGGCGTGGACACCAGCTGGGGAGGGGGCAGGAAAGAGGGGATCAGGGGGCTGGGGGGGCTGGGGAGGGGGCTAGAGGGGGTCTGAGGGGGGAATTGGGGAGGTTCGGGGGGAAATGGAGGGGGTTTGGGGGGGCTGGGGAGGGGCTAGAGGGGGTCGGGGGGGGAATTGGGAGGTTTGGGGGGAAATGGAGGGGTTTGGGGGGCTGGGGGAGGGTGTAGAGGGGGTCTGCAGGGGGAATTAGGGAGGTTTGGGGGAAATTGAGGGGTTTAGGGGGGCTGGGGAGGGGCTAGAGGGGGTCTGGGGGGGGAATTGGGGAGGTTTGGGGGGAAATGGAGTGGTTTAGGGGAGCTGGGGAGGGTCTAGAGGGGGTCTGAGGGGGGAATTGGGGAGGTTTGGGGGGAAATGGAGAGGTTTAGGGGGGCTGGGGAGGGTCTAGAGGGGGAGGTGTGGGGGCTCACGTGGGGCACAAAGGGGCCTGGGAGTGGTAAGAGAGAGTTGGGACGGGCTGGGGGATCTTGGGGTGAATCGGGGTGACTTTGGGGCTAATTTGGGACAGTTTGGGGTTTTCTGGGGTGCTGAGACTGATCCTGAGGTGCTCCAGGCAGATTTTGAGGTGCCCAGAGCTGGTTTGGGATTAATTTGGGCAGGTTTGGGTCTGCCCTGGGCTGGCAGAGAGCAGAGAGCTCTGCCGGTGTCGGTCCAGGCGGTTCGGGGTGGGGTGGGGGTGGGCGGTTTTGGGGGTGAACGGTGAGGGGGAGGGGGGCTCCCTGGGGGGGGGAGGGAGGCTGCTGCCGGGTTTTGGGGTGAATTGGGGCAGTTCTGGGTCTGACCAGGCGCTTCTTGGGGCGGATGAGAGGTCTGTTGTGGCCGTTGAGGCGGTGGTAGAGGCCGCAGGCGTTGCACAGGTAGTGGCCGGTGCCGTCGCGGCGCCACAGCGGCGTCGCCGTCGCCCCGCAGGTTCACGCACTCCCGGGCCTCTGCCGGACCGGCACGGACCGGTTTAGACCCGTGTGGACCAGTACAGTGTGGCACAGACCGGTCTGGGCCAGCGCAAACCGGTACAACACCCCCACCCCCCACCCTGCCCCCAGGGACCACTCTAAGGCTGCACCGAGCCCGGCAAGCCTCCAAGCCTGCCCAGTAGGGGACCAGCATGGACCAGAACAGACCAGAACAAACCAGTATGGACCAGAACAGACCAGTATGGACCAGTAACAAGCAGCACAGCACAGTCTGCACCAGTACACCACCTCCCCCCGCCCAGTTCCAAGCTACTGTGCCCCCAGTGCCCCCAGCCCCCTGCCCTCCCAGTGCCCTCCGTCAGGACTCACCGCAGGGCTGGGGGGTCCCAGGGGTGAGGAAAGGCCCTGGGGGGCCCGGGGGGGGGCTGCCCCGGGGGGGCTGCAGCAGCTCCAGGAACCGGGGGGGGCTCTGGCAGGGTGGGGGGAGAGCCCCAGGGGGGAGCCCCCAGGGTCCCCCCGGCCTCAGCCCAGGGCACCAGGGACAGGCGGCCTGGGGAGGGGGAGAACAGCAGTGAGGGGGGGACAAGGGAGGGGGACATTTGGGGGGGAATTGGGGCTGGGGGGGCTCTGGGGTGGGGGGAAATAAGGACAAGGGGAGGGACACACAATTTGAGGGGACTCCTGTGGGGGGGGTCCTTAGGACATGGAGGAAGGATCCTGGGGGGTGGAATTGGGGCTGGGGGGGCACTGGGGACAAGGAGGGGGTGTCACGTTTGGGGAGCTAAGGAGGGGAGAGGGGGACCCTGGTGGAGCAATTGGGGCTGTGGGTGGAGGGGACAAGGAGGGGCTGTAAGGAAATTGGGGTAGGGGGGTGTCCTGGGGGGGTGGGCCATTGGGCCATGGGAGGGGAAATTGGGGTCTGGGAGAGGGGGGGGATTAGGGATGGGGGAGGGCACACAAAGGTGGGGGGGGCACAGAAGACAAAATGGGGACACACACAGAGACACTTGGGGGGTACCTGTGGGGGGTAGGGGCCCAGCAGCCCCCCTGTGTCCAGCCCTTCGCCCCCCCCCAGCCCCAGGAAGGCCTCCTCTGGAACGGGGGGGAAGCTCCTTCCGGCGACCCCCCCCCCAGTGCCACAAACTCCATGGGGAGAAGTGAGGAGGGGGTTTGGGGGGGGGGGGTCCAGCTTCTTGGGGTCCTTTTAGGGTTGGGGAGGGGCTGAGGAGGGGGGGGGAGGGGCACCAAATGAAACCTGGAAAAGGAAGAGAGAGAGCAAACATAAAGACCCCCCCCAAAAATGAACAACTGGGGGAGGGAGGGGGGGGGGAAGGGAATTGGAAAAGGGGAGGGGGGAGCAAAGGAACCCCTAAATTTGAGGGGGGGGGGGCACTGACCTGGAGCTGCTCTGTGGCTGCTGCCTGGCTGTGGGCACAGGGAGGGACCAACCCCCCCCAAAAAACACACCCTGGGGGAGGGGGGCAGGGGGAGGAGGCAGAAATGTGGGTGCCCCCCCCCACGGCCCCCCCCTTTTCCCTCCACCCCCCTAGGGCTGGTAACGGCCCCACAGCTGCCGGGCACTGATAAGAGCTTATCAGATACCAGCGGTCTGGGGGGGGGGAGGTTGGGAGGGGTCAAACCCCCCCCAGGAGGAGGCAGAGGACAAACCAGGCCCCCACCCCCCGTGGGGTTTTTGGGGGTGCAGGGAGGGGGAGGGGCAGGGATTGAGGCTCTGCCTTCAGCTGAGGCCTTATCAGGGAAGGGCAGAACAGGGGGAGACCCCCCCCAGGGCTGGAACCCCCCCGAGGGTGGGGGCTGAGTAAACTGGGGGGGGGTGGAAAGGGGAGGGACCCAAAATGGAGAGGTTTCAGCCCAAAAAAAGGGAGGTTTGGGGTTTGTTTGGAGCTGAAAAAGAGACGGTTTGGCCCCAAAATTGCTCTATCCAGGGGGAGATTCGCTCTGGGTTTGGGGCTGGAGACTCCAGGCCCAAAATTCACCTTTTTGGCACCAAAATGGAGACTCCAAGTCCCAAAATTCACCTTTTTGGCACCAAAATGGAGACTCCAGGCCCAAAGTTCACCTTTTTTGGCACCAAAATGGAGACTCCAGGCCCCAAAATTCACTTTTTTGGCACCAAAATGGAGACTCCAGGCCCAAAATTCATCTTTTTGGTACCAAAATTGAGACTCCAGGACCCAAAGTTCATCTTTTTGGCACCAAAATTCACCTTTTTGGTACCAAAATGGAGACTCCAGGCCCCCAAAATTCACTTTTTTGGCACCAAAATGGAGACTCCAGGCCCAAAATTCATCTTTTTGGCCCCAAAATGGAGACTCCAGGACCCAAAGTTCATCTTTTTGGCACCAAAATTCACCTTTTTGGTACCAAAATGGAGACTCCAGGCCCAAAGTTCATCTTTTTGGCACCAAAATTCACCTTTTGGCACCAAAATGGAGACTCCAGGCCCAAAGTTCACCTTTGTGGCCCCAAAATTCACCTTTTTGGCCCCAAAATTCACCTTTTTGGCCCCAAATTGGAGACTCCAGGTTCAAAAATTCACCTTTTTGGCCCCAAAATGGAGACTCCAGCCCCCAAAATTCACTTTTTTGGCACCAAAATGGAGACTCCAGCCCCTAAACTTCACTTTTTCGGCCCCAAAATGGAGCCTTCAAGCTGAAACTTCACTTTTTTGACCCTAAGGTGAAGATCTCAGACCCCAAAATCCACCTTTTGGACACCAAAACCCTACCTCCAGCTAAACCCTGCACTCCTCAACCCAAACCTCCCTTTTCTGCCCCCAAAATGAGGACTTTTAGCCCTAAATGCATTTTCCAGCCCCCAAAATGCCAACTTTCAACCAAAAATGGGAGTTTTCCCCCCAAAACCCTTTTCCCCCCCCAAACCTCTGCCCCTGACCCCAAATCAATCATTTCCAGCCCCAAAAATCCTCCTTCCCCCCTCCCCCAAACTCCTCACCCCCCCACCCAGCCTTTCCCCACCCCAAAATCCTCACTTTTGACCAAAAATGTGAATTCTCAGCCCTTCCTCTCCCCAAATCCCTTTCCACAGCCCCAAAGTTGTAGTTTTTCACCCCAAAACCCACCCCCTGGGGAGGGAAGGGTCTCTGGTGCTGCCCTCACCTGTGGCTGTGCCTCAGGGGTGCTGCTCAGGGCCCCCCAGGGCTGCTTCCTCCTCCTCCTCTGACCCCAATCTGTCCTTTTTCACCCCAAAATGGGGCAGCAGCAGGGGGGGGGTCCAGGCGGAAGTCGGGGGGGGGGCCGGGAGCCCCCCTGGGGAGGGGGAGTCAGCTCCATGGGGCCGAAGAAAAAGGGGTGCAGGAGGGCCTGGGGGGGACACTGGGATGTACTGGCAGCCCCCCCAGGGTCACTGGGAGCCCCCCCAGGGCTACTGGGAGCCACTGGGAGCCCCCCCCAGGGTCACTGGGAGCCCCCCCAGGGCTACTGGGAGCCACTGGGAGCCCCCCAGGGTCACTGGGAGCCCCCCAAGAGGTACTAGGATGTACTGGGAGCCCCCCCAGAGTCACTGGGAGCCCCCCAAGGGCTGCTGGGAGCCACTGGGAGCCCCCCCCAGCGTCACTGGGAGCCCCCCAAGGGCTAGTGGGAGCCACTGGGAGCCCCCCATGGGTCACTGGGACCCCCCCAAGGGCTACTGGGAGTCCCCCCAGGGTCACTGGGAGCCCCCCAAGGGCTACTGGGAGCCACTGGGAGCCCCCCCCAGCGTCACTGGGAGCCCCCCAAGGGCTAGTGGGAGCCACTAGGAGCCCCCCCCCAGGGTCACTGGGACTCCCCCTAGGGGCTACTGGGAGCCCCCCCAGGGTCACTGGGACCCCCCCAAGGGCTACTGGGAGCCACTGGGAGCCCCCCTAGGGGCCACAGGGAGCCACTAGGAGCCCCCCCAGGGCTACTGGGAGCCACTGGGAGGCCCCCCAGGATCTCAGGACCCCCCCAAGGGCTACTGGGGGCCCAGCCCCAGCAGCGCCCTCTGGTGGCACCTGGCAGGCACTGAGCCTCCCTCCAGCCCCAGCATCACACCCTAGTGGCACCCGGCAGGCACTGAGCCTCCCTCCAGCCCCAGCAGCGCCCCCTGGCGGCACCTGGCAGGCACTGAGCCTCCCCCCAGCCCCAGCAGCGCCCCCTGGCGGCACCTGGCAGGCACTGAGCCTCCCCCCCCCCAGCCCCAGCAGCGCCCCCTGGCGGCACCTGGCAGGCCGGCAGGCGCTGAGCCGAGCGGTAGCGCAGGAAGCGCCGCAGCAGGTCCAGGGCCTCGGGGCCTGCCCCAGGCACCAGCAGCTGCAGGGGGGCCGGAGGCTGGCGGCGGAAGCGGATCTTGGGGTAGTCAGGGAGGGCTGACAGCTCCTGAGGATCAGTAAGGCCCAGTGACCACCACCCCCCCACAACAAACAGCCACCCAGAGCCTCCTGGAGCTCCACTGGGCTCCTTAGGAGCACCTCAGCGTCCTCCCACTGCAGCCCAGTACCTCCCAGTCGCCTCCCAGCAGCCCCACAGTATTCCTCAGACCATCTCATCGTGCTCCCAGTGCATTGCAAGGAGCTCCCAGTACAATCCAGCAACCTCCCAGTACAACCCACTCCCCCCAGCCCCTCCCTAGTACCCCCAGAGCTTATCCAGAATCCCTTCCTTCCCTTCTCAAAGCTTCCACCTCCTCTCCCAACCCTTCCCACTCCCTCCCAGTATCCCCCAACACATCCTAGTGCTCTCCCAGTACATCCCAGTGCCCTTTCTCCCCTTCCCACCTCCTACAAAGCTCTCCCACACCCCCCTTCCCAGTGCCCTCCCAGTGCTCCCAGTGCCCTCCCAGTGCCCCCCCAGTGCTCCCAGTACCGGCCAGGCGCTGGGGCTGGGGGTGCCCAGGGCCCTCAGCACGCAGCAGAGCTGCTCGATGTCGCTGTCCCCAGGGAAGAGGGGGGAGAGGTTCAGCAGCTCCCCAAAAATGCACCCAGCAGCCCTGGGGGTGACACCAGTGACCCCCAGTTAGCTCCCAGTTATCCCCAGTCACATCCCAGCTCCCCTCAACTGCCTCCCAACTGCTTCCAGAGGGACCCAAAACACCCTAGAGGGCACCCAGGGGGTCACAGAAGTTGGGGGGGGGGGGCACCCAGTTCCCTCCCAGTTCCCCCCCAATTCCCTAATTGCTCCTGGGGGACACCCAAAATTCCTTGGGGGGCACCCAGGGGGTCCCAGTAGCCCCCAGTGGCTTCCCAGTTGCCCCTGGGACCACCCAAAACACCTTGTGGGGGGCTCCCAGCTCCTGCCAGTTGCTCCCAGTTCCTAGGGTGGGGCCCACTCTGCTGATAGGGGGATGGGGGGTGGGGGGGTGTCAGAGATTAGGGGCTGGGTGTCCCAATTGCCTCCCAGTCCAAACCAGTCCAAACCAGGCCAGACCAGAGGTCGACTCCCTCGTCGTAGTGCCGGGCGCCGTAGAGCAGCTCAGGGGCTCGGTACCACCTGGGGGGGGATGGGAATTAGGGGGGGGGGGGTGTGGGAATTAGGGAGTGTGGGGGGGGTCCCTAATCATTAGGGGAGGTCCCCAGTAATTGGGGGAGGGGGTGGGGGTATTTTCCAGGTACCTGGTGGCCACCTGGTGGCTGTAGGGACGCCCCCGGGGCGCCCCCCCCAGCCTGGCCAGGCCGAAGTCTGCCAGCTTGAGCCTCCCAGTGCTGTCCAGTAAGAGGTTGGCTGGCTTCAGGTCCTGCCCCCAGTACCACCAGTTGGCCTTCCCAGTAGCCACCAGCAGCCTCCCAGTGCTCTCCCAGCACCTCCCAGCATCCTCAGGCAGCTCCCAGTATCCCCCAGTAGCCTCCCAGCAGCATCCCAGTATCCCCCCAGTAGCCACCCAACACCTCTGGCATCCCCCAGTGCCTGCCAGGATAACTCAGTGCCCTCCCAGTATAACCCAGTGCCCTCCCAGTATAACCCAATGCTCTCCCAGTATAACCCAGTGCCCTCCCAGTATAACCCAATGCTCTCCCAGTATAACCCAGTGCCCTCCCAGTATAACTCAGTGCTCTCCCAGTATAACCCAGTGCCCTCCCAGTATAACCCAATGCTCTCCCAGTATAACCCAGTGCCCTCCCAGTATAACCCAGTGCCCTCCCAGTATAACCCAGTGCCCTCCCAGTATCCCCCCAGTGCCTTCCAGTACTCCCCAAACCCCTCCCAGTATCCTCCCAGTCTCCCCCAATCCCTTCCCAGTATCCCTAAATCCCCTCCCAGTCTTCCACAGTATCCCCCAGTCCCTCCCAGTCACCCCAAATCCCTGCAGTCCCTCCCCAGCCCCTCCCAGTATCCCCCAGTCCCTCCCAGTCCCCCCAAATCCCTGCAGTCCCTCCCCAGCCCCTCCCAGCGCCCCCAGTCCCACCCTGTGCAGGATGTGGTGCCGGTGGCAGTGGCTCAGCCCCCGCAGGGTCATGGCCATGAGGGCTCGGACCCGGGGGGGGCTCAGCGGGGTTGGGGTCCCCCTGAGGAGCCCCCCGAGATCCCCCACCAGGAAGTCCAAAGCCAGGACCACGGCAGGGCCCTGGGCGAAGGCAGCTCGGAGCCGGAGCACCTGGTGGGGAGGGGAAGGGGGGGGGAAGAGCCCAAAATCAGGGGGGGCACACCCCAGAGTCAGAAGGGAAGGGGGGGGAAAGGGCGAGGGGGACCCCAAAGCCATTGCGGGGGTCGCTTACGTGGGGGTGGTCCTCGATCTCCCTCAGGGCTTTGATCTCCCGCAGCGTCTGGGGGGGGACTCCCTCCTCGGGGTGCCTCAGAGGGACCTTTTTGAGGGCCACCAGCTCCCCTGTCTGGGGAGGGGAGAGGTCGCAGAGTTGTTTTTTCGGGGGGGGGCTTCAGAGGGTTGGGGGCACCCCCGAACATCCCCCCAAGAAAAAGATCACCGTGGGGGGACCCAAACCCTCAGACCTCCCCACAATGGCTCCAGCCCACCCCGGAGGCTCCAAACTCCTCCCCACCCGGCCGCACCTCCCTGTCCTTGGCTTTAAAGACGACGCCGTGAGCCCCCTCCCCGATGCGGCCCAGGACGATGTACTGCTCCATGCTGGGAGCCGTGAGGGGGGACCAGGGGCGGCGCGGGGGATTGTGGGAGGCCCTGGCCCACAATGCACCGCGCGGGGCCGCCAGAGCCACCGGCGCCTCACTTCCGGGCGACGTCACCGAGCCCCGACAATGGCTCCAAACCGCCCCAAAACCGCCCCGGGCACCCCTCGACGTGGCTCTAGATCCCTCCCAAACGTTTCCGGACCCAACCAGAACGGCTTCAGGACCCTCCCAAATGGCTCCGGATCCCCCGAAAACGGTTCCGGACCTTCCCAACATGGCGGAAGCGAGGGCCCGGCCCACAATGCACCGCGCGGCGCAACCCTTAGCAACCCGGGCCTCGTTTCTAGGTGACGGGACCACGCGCGTAGTGACGCGCCACGCAGGCGGCGACGTAAGCCACGCCCCGAGGAGCGCGCACCCCGCCGCCATTTGCCCGCGCCTCGCTCCCATTGGTCAATCCCTCAGCTCGAGGCGGAATGGCGGGCCCTGATTGGTCAGCGCCTTTCCCCTCAGCTCCCCTCTCCCCCTCAGCGCGGCGGCGCCGGGAGCGGAGCGGGCCCGGCCTTTGGGGGGGTCTTTGCGGGGGTCCGGGGGGGGTTCCGGGACCCCAAGGGAGGGTTCCTGGCTCCTAGCTGGGGGCTTTCAGGCCTTCCTGGGTCTTTCCCACCCCGCCACGGGGTTTTAAGGGGGTCCCGGCGGGGGGTTGAGGCCCCCAGGCCCCCCTTTGCTCGGACCCCCCCCCTCCCGCCCCCCCAGCGCCGAGCCAGCATGGCGGCGCTGCCGCCGCGCGAGTTCGCGGCCCAGGTCCTGCCCGGCTGTGTGATCCCCACGGCGCGGCAGGGCCTGGCCCAGCTCTGGCCGCTGCTGCTGCTCTGCCTCGGCGCTCGGCTGCTGCATCGCCTGCGTGAGCTGCGGGGAGCCGGGGCACGGGGCGGAGGGGGGGTCCTGGAGGGTTGAGGGAGGCCTTGGGCGGCCGGGGAGGGGTCTGGAGGCTTGGGGGGGCCGCAAGGGTTGGAGTCTGGCGGGGGCGGGGGTCACTGAGAGCCTGGGGCGGTCCTGGGTGTTTGGGGAGGGATCTGGGGAGAGGGGAGATCCTCCCAAGCTTTGGGAGGGGACACCCCGGGGGCTAGGGCAGGGTCCCAGAGAGGGTTGGGGGACCCCCGGGAGCTGCTGAGGGGCACCCAAGGGTCTGGGAGAGGAAAAGGTGTCCTGGACATGGGGTTGGGCTCACCCAGGGGCTGTGGGTGGTATCCAGGGGTCGTGGGGGGCACCCAAGGGGTTTGGGAGGGTCCCACTGATTTTCCCCTCTCCCCCTCTGCTCCTCTTGTATTGCAGCGCTGCCCCGCGGCGGGAAGCACGCCGGGGCCGCGGCCGGGGGGCTGCTGGCCCTGCATCACTTCTTCGGTCCGCAGAGCCTCTGGGTGGCGCTGCTGAGTGCCCTGCTGGCCCTCACCCTGCTGCTGAGTCGCGCCCGGCCGCAGCGCGGCCTCTGCATGGCGCTGGCGGCACTCAGCTACCTGCTGATGGGGTACAGGGAGTGCTGGGGGGCTCTGGGGTGCTCTCAGCTACCTGCTGATGGGGTACAGGGGGTGCTGGGGGGCTCTGGGGGGCTCTCAGCTACCTGCTGATGGGGTACAGGGAGTGCTGGGGGGCTCTGGAGGGCACTCAGCTACCTGCTGATGGGGTACAGGGAGTGCTGGGGGGCTCTGGAGGGCACTCAGCTACCTGCTGATGGGGTACAGGGCGTGCTGGGGGGTCTGGGGGGCTCTCAGCTACCTGCTGATGGGGTACAGGGGCTGCTGGGGGGCTCTGGGGTGCTCTCAGCTACCTGCTGATGGGGCACAGGGTGTGCTGGGGGGTCTGGGGGGCTCTCAGCTACCTGCTGATGGGGTACAGGGAGTGCTGGGGGGCTCTGGGGTGCTCTCAGCTACCTGCTGATGGGGCACAGGGCGTGCTGGGGGGCTCTGGGGTGCTCTCAGCTACCTGCTGATGGGGTACAGGGAGTGCTGGGGGGTCTGGGGGGCTCTCAGCTACCTGCTGATGGGGTACAGGGGCTGCTGGGGGGCTCTGGGGGGCTCTCAGCTACCTGCTGATGGGGTACAGGGGCTGCTGGGGGGCTCTCAGCTACCTGCTGATGGGGTACAGGGGCTGCTGGGGGGGCTCTGGGGGGGATCTCAGCTACCTGCTGATGGGGTACAGGGGCTGCTGGGGGGCTCTCAGCTACCTGCTGATGGGGTACAGGGGCTGCTGGGGGGGATCTCAGCTACCTGCTGATGGGTATGGGGGAAGCTGGGCAGCATTGGAGGTACTAGGAGGGGACTTTAGGGTAGTGGGAGGGGAACTGAGCACTCTGTGGGGAGCTAAAAAGGATTTGGGGTGCTGGGAGGGGGGCACAGGGGGGATTTGGGGTGCTGGGAGGGGGGCTCTGGGTGTACACTGGGAGTGACTGAGTGCTCCCCCCAGGGAGCTGCACATGGTGGACACAGTGACCTGGCACAAGATGAGAGGTGAGCACTGCCCCCTTAAAGCCCACTTTTGGGTGTCCCCCACATATGGGTGCCTTGCTCTCCCTTTGTGCTGCTGGGAGTGAAGGGGGAGGACACTTTTTGGGGTGGGGGTGTTTGCTGTTATCGGGGGGGCTGTGACTCCTTTCTGGCCCCTCCCCCCCCCCCCTTAGTTTCCATCCCTGGGGGGGAGTCTTTGTTTGGGGTTCCCCTACCCTCACTTCATTTTCCCTGGGGGGGTCATTACGGGGCAGGGAGCGGGGGGGGGGGCTGTGGGGTGGTCTCTGGGGTGTTCCCCATGTGACTGTGCCTGTCTGGGGGGGGTCCCAGGGGCGCAGATGGTGGTGGCCATGAAGGCTGTGTCCCTGGGCTTTGACCTGGACCGGGGGGCCGTGGGGGGGGCAGCGGCAGAGCCCTCCCCAGCCCAGGTCCTGGGGTACCTCTGCACCCCTGCCTCAGTCATCTTTGGGCCCTGGGAGCCTTTTGGGGCCTACCTGAGGGCCGTGGAGGGCCCCCCCCTGGTATGAAGGGGGCTTTTTGGGGGGGGGTAGAAGAGGTATGGGGGGAGATTGGGGGATTAAAGTGGGGCTAGAGGGGGTTTGGGGGGCTGTTGGGGGATTAAAAGGGGGTTTCAGGGCAGTCTTGGGGGGCTGGGGGGGTTGAGAGATTCAAGGGGATTTGAGGGAGCTCTAGAGGGGATTTGGGGAGAAATTGGAGGGTGTTGAGAGGTTAAAGGGAGGTATGGGAGACAGTAGAGGGATCAGAGGGGGTTTGGGGGGGGCTGGGGGAATTTGGGGGGAACCTAAGGGGATTTGGAGGGGCTAGGAGCATTAAAAGGGGACTGAGGGGTGTTGGGGGGTGGTTGAGAGGGTTTGTAGTGATTTAGCAGGGGTTGGGAGGGGACTGGGGGCTCTGGGGGGGCTTTGTCTGTAGAGGGAGGGGGAGGGCTGTGGCTGATCTCAACTGGGGACCCCTCTGGACCCCCCCAATTTTCTCTGCCCCTCCAGAGCATGGCCTGGGCCCGGAAGGGGCTGCGGAGCCTGGGGCTGGCCCTGCTCTGCCTGCTGGTGTCCAGCTGCTTGGCTCCCTTCCTCTTCTCCTGCCTCCTGCCCCTCTATGGGGCTGAGTCCCTGCGCAGGTGAGGGGCCCCCCAGGGACCCCCCCAGCATCTGCCCTTGCCCCCCCAGACCCTGCCTTCTGCCCTTCCTCTCCCCCTGCCTGCTGCCCCTCCATGGGGCTGGGGCTCTCTGATGCTGAGGGGACCCCCATGGACCTCCCAGAATCCTTCCCCTGCACCCCAAACCCCCCCCAGAACCTAGAGGTCCTCCCCTCCCTGTACCCTTAATCCCCACCCAGGACCCCAGCTGCTCTCCAGGACCCCCCCCAAGCCCCACCTGGCCCCCACATTTTCTATCTCCTATTTCTCTCTGAGGCCCCTAAACCTTTCCTGTACCCCAAAACAGCCCTCCCAGGACTCCTAAATCCACATGGGACCCCACCCCTGGGCCCCCCCCAAAATCCTCTCCCCTGACTTTTTGTCTCTTTTCTTGGTGCTGCCCAGGAGCCTCTTTGCCAGGTGAGGAGGTCTGGGGGGGTCCCAAGGGGATTGGGGGGGAGGTTGGGGGGCTCAGGGTGTTTTGGAGGGGTCACAGGGTGGGGTTTGAGGGAGGTCACAAAAAGAGTTGGGAAGGATAGTGGAGGTTGGGAGGTCACAAAAGGGTTTGGGGGGGGCCTAGAGTGTTTTGGGGGGGGGGGGTCCCAAGGGAGTGTGGAGTGGCACAGAGTGAGGTCATGGAGAAGTTTGGGGAGGGGGGGGCTCAGGGAGTGTGGGGAGAGGATCCCAAGGGGGTTTGGGGGCTCACAGGAAAACTTGGGGGGACTGCAAAGCACCCCTGAAGGGGGTGGCTGTCTGCCACCTTCACCCTGACCTCATCCCTCTTCGTGTGTGGGCTCCTCCCTGTGTCTCTGGGGCCCCCCCATGACCTTTCTGGGCCCCCCTCCCCAGGTGGCTGCGTGCCTACGAGAGTTCCCTCTCCTTCCACTTCAGCAACTACTTCGTGGCCTTCCTGTCCGAGGCCACCTCCACCCTGGCAGGCTCTGGGACCACCCCCACCCACGGCAACCTGCGCTGGTGAGCCCCCAGAGTTCCCCCCCACAGTGCCCCCTCGGTACTCTCCCACTGCCCCCCCAGTAAGGTTATGCTGCCCCCCCTCCCCCAAGGGACCTGGAGGTGTCTCGGCCGCTGCGGGTGGAGCTGCCCCGCTCCATGGCCGAGGTGGTGACCAACTGGAACCTGCCCATGTCCCGCTGGCTGCACACCTGTGAGTGCTGGGGGCTGGGCTGCTTTGGGCTGGTTTACGGGGGTCTGGACTGGACTGGTTTGGAGTGGTTTGGGTTGGTTTGGGGGGGTCTGGTCTGGAGTGGTTTGAAGTGATTTGGGGGGGTCTGGTCTGGAGTGGTTTGGATTGAAGCAGTTTGAACCGCTTTGGGGCTTCTGAAGTGGTTTGGGTGGATTTGGGCTGGTTTGAGCTGCTCTAAAGTGGTTTGAAGTCCTTGAAACTGCTGGTTTGAGCCGGGTTGGAGTGGGTTGGAGTAGTTTGAGCCGGGTTGGAGTGGGTTGGGCTGGTTTGAGCCGGGTTGGAGTGGGTTGGGCTGGTTTGAGCCGGGTTGGAGTAGTTTGGGCTGGGTTGAGCCGGGTTGGAGTAGTTTGAAGTGGCTTAGACTGGTTTGGGTTGGGCTGGGCTGGTTTGAAGCAGTATGAGCTGGCTTGAGGTAGTGTTCACTGGTGGTTTGAGCCGCTTTGAAGCGGTTTGGACTGGTCTGAACCAGTCTGCACTGGTTTAAACTGGACTCCCACCCCCCCCAGACGTGTTCCAGACCGCGCGGCGCCTGGGGACCTTCGCTGCCGTGCTCGGCACCTACGCTGCCAGCGCCCTGCTGCATGTGAGGCACCCCAGAGCCTACCCCGGGCAGCCCCAGAGCTCCTCTGACCCCCAACCCCACCTGGGATCCCCAAACCCCTCCCCAGGGCTCCTCAAAAGCTCTCTGAGCTCTGCAAGCTAAGTTTGGTCACTCCTGAAGCACCCCCAAAGATCAGCCCCCGCCAAGCCACTCAAGGCCCCCCCCCAATGCCCTAAACCTCCCCAAATTCACCCCAAAACCCACTTAACCCATCTTAAAATCACCTCCACCTCCCTAAACCGCCTCAGATTCACCCCAAAAGAACCAAAACATCCTAAAGAGAGCCAAAACGTCCCAGATTCATCTCCAAAAGCCCTTAAGCCTCCAACCCCTCCCCAGGTCACCCCCAGGACCCCTAACCCCCACCCTTGACACCCCACATCTTCCCCCAGGGCCTCAGCTTCCACCTGGCCGCAGTGCTGCTGTCCCTGGGCCTCATCACCTACGTGGAGCACAGTGAGAGGCTGCTGGCCCTTTAAGGGGGCAGGGCCCTAGGAGAGGGGGGTGGAGCTAGTGGTGGAGGGTGTGGCCTATGGTGGGTGGGAGGGGACTGAATGGCGTGGGAGTGGCCCAGAACTGTGGGTGGGGATTAGAGGCAGTGGGTGAGGGTGGTAGGGCTGTGGGGTGGGGCTAATGTTGGGTGGGAGGAGCCTAAACGCAGTGGATGTGGCTTAGAATAGCATAGGCGGGGCTTAAAGGGAGTGGGAGGGGTTAGTGGTACTGTGGGTGGAGCCTGTGGTAGGTGGGTGGGGCCTAAGCAACCTCGGTGTGGCTTAAGAACCAGTGGGTGGGGTCTGGCTGGCTGCTAATCAGTGGTTGGAGGAGCCATGGGACAGAGACCACCTGCTGACCACACCCTGTGCTCTGATTGGCTGCTCCCCCAGTGCTGCGCCAGCGCCTGGCGGCCATCTTGGATGCCTGTGTCCTGTCCAAGCGCTGCCCCCCCGGCTGCCGTCACCGCCACAAGGACGTGAGTCAGCCAATGGGCAGCAGGCAGGGCTGGGCGTGGGCCAATGGGGCGCAAGGAGCCCAGGGCATGGGCCAATGGGGCGTGAGGAACCTGGAGCCTGGACCAATGGGGCGTGAGGAACCTGGAGCCTGGGCCAATGGGGTGTGAGCACACTGTGGCACAGGCCAATGGGGTGTGAGCAGGCTCTGAGGGGTCCCTGTGCCCCCCAGGGGCTGTGGGTGCGGGGCGTGAACGGAGCCCTGGGAGCTGTTGCCCTTTTCCACCTCTGCTACCTGGGGGCCTTGTTCGACGCCGAGGCTGACGACAGCGTGGAGGAGCAGGTGGGGACCCCCACACCCCTCCTAGTCACCCCCAAAATACCCCAAAACCACCTCCAGTCACCCCCAAAACACCCCAACACCCCCCCAGGTCACCCCAAACCTTCCCTGAATCACACCACAATGGCCCCAAACCTCCCCCTCAACTCCTCTGGCTTCTGAGGGACCCCCCTCAGCACCCCCAGCCACCATTTTCCACCCCCCCTGACCCCCTGTGCCCCCTCCCCAGGGCTATGGCCTGGCCCACACCATCCACAAGTGGTCAGAGCTGCACTGGGCCAGCCACTGGCTGACCCTGGGCTGCTGGCTGCTGGCCCTGCTGCTGCGCTGAGGGCTGCTGGGATCGACTGGGACCCGCCTGGATCGACTGGGACCCGCTGGGAGGGGCAGAGGGGATGAGCTGACCCCCCCTGACCTCTCCTGGACCAATAAAAGGCTCCTGCCAGCTGCTTGTGGCCTCATTGGCCAATGGGAGAGGGAGAGGGGCAGGGTTGAGGGAGGGCGGGGTGAGGAGGGCGGGGTGAGGAGGGAGGGGCGAGGGTGGGGCGAGGGGGGAGGGTGGGGCGAGGAGGGAGGGCGGGGCAGCCCAGCCCAGCCCCTATAGAGTCTATAGGGCCCAGGGATTAACCCAAAATCGTCTTAATTTACATCAAAACCGAAAACAAAACATGAGAGGCCCCAGGGCAGGGGGGTGGGGGGCATGGAGCCTCTAGGGAGGAGGGAAGGGAAGGGTATAGGGTCTGGGGGGGGTTCCATATGGCCCCTATAGGGGTTGGGAGGAGGAAACTTATGGTCCCTATAGGGTTCTGGGGGGTCCATATGGGCCCTGTAGGGGTCTGGGGGAGTCCATATGGGCCCTATAAGGGTCTGGGGGGGTCCATATGGCCCTTACAGGGGTCTGGGGGGGTCCCATCAGGATCCTTTGTCCTTGGAGACAGACCTGGAAGAGAGAAGAGACCCCGGGGCTCAGGGGGGCCCCTAGGGGGTCCCTGTGGGGCTCAGGGGGACCCTATGGCTCCTATAGATCCCGGGGGGGTCCCCACGGTGGTCACCATTTATCCAAATTCTTCTTTATTGGCCCCAGAATGTCCAAAGGCAGCCCCCAGCCCTGCCTCCAGGAGGCCTCCCTGAGGCTGGGGGGGGCCTCAGCAGCACCCCAAGAACCTTGGGGAGGCTTCCGTGACCAAAGGAATATCAGTGGGGCCTCACTGGCAGCTGAGGAGCCTGGGTGGGACCCCCATGACCTAAAGAACCCCAAACACTGGACCCCCCCCCATGACCTAAAGGACCCCAAGATCCTGGATCCCCACAGCCTGGAGACCCCAAGATCCTTAGTCCATCATGGCCTGGAGAGCCCCAGTGGGACCCCTGTCCCCCAAGCACTGGGCACCACCACCCCATGACCCCTGCTGGGTCCCCACCACCTCCTGCCCCCCAAGCTCCTCTTCCCCCGCCACCACCACCTGCCCTGACCCTTGATGGGGTCCCAGGGACCCCCAGCCCTGCACCTCCACCACCTGCAGAACGCTGCTGGGCCTCCACCACCTCCAGACCCTCCACCACCTCCAGACCCTCCACCACCTCCAGACCCTCCACCACCACTTCCCGACCCTCCCCGCTCCAGTGCCGCTCTGCAGGTGGAGCCTGGAGTGCCTCTCCCTTCCTCACTCCCCCTGGGGTCCTTCTCCCTCACTTCCCCCGGGGTCACTCCCCCCGGGACCCTCTCCCTTCTTCTCTTCCCCCTCCCCTCCTCACACCCCCGGGGCTCCCTCTCCTCACTTCCCCTGGGGTCCCTCTCCCCTCCTCGCTCCCCCCGGGCCCCCCTCTCCCCTTTCCTCACTCCTCCACTGACTTGGCGCCGCCGCTGCCGGGGTCCCCCCCAGCCCCGCTCCTGGCGCCGGGGCCGGGGCCGGTGGGACCGGGGCCGGCTCCCCCCCGGCGGGGGCGGCCGTAGAGGCAGACGGCGGCGAGCACCAGCGCCGTGCCCGCCAGGAAGGGCCCTCGCGGGCGGAAGCCGAAGAGGTGCACGGAGGCCAGGGTGGAGGCCAGGATGGAGAGCGCCGTGGCGAAGCCCTTCAGGATGTTGTCGGCGTAGCGCACCACCACCGCCACCAGCAGCCCCCCGGCGGCCTGGTTCAGCACCACGGCCCAGACCGCGGGGCTGTAGCCGTAGAAGAAGCCCAGGGCGGCCACCGCCGGGCCCTCGGCCGCCACCATCGCCGCCAGCCCCACGGCCGTGCCCACCGCCCCCAGCTGGACGTTGCGCAGCCAGATGGAGCCCCCCGAGGTCTTGAGCAGCCGCTCGAAGTAGACCCCCGCAAAGCCGGAGGAGAGGCAGGAGGCGGCCACGGCCGCCAGCCCCACGGCGTAGCTCTGCGGCGGCTCCTGCGGCACCGCCGGCGGGGAGGAGGCGGCCAGCAGCGGGGAGCCGGGGCTGGAGAGGGGCAAAGGGGGGCCGGGGGGCGCGGCCCGAGCCTGCTCAGCCTGCACCAGGGCGACCCCCGCGAAGAGCAGGGCCAGGGACAGCCACTGCAGGCGGGAGAGGGAAGTGCCCAGCAGCAGCACCGAGAACAGCGCTGTGGTCAGGATCTTCAGCTGGTAGGTGACCTGTGGGGACAGGGGGACAGAGGTGACCTGTGGGGACGGGGACAGGGCAGAGGTGACCTGCGGGGACGGGGACAGGGGGACAGAGGTGACCTGCGGGGACAGGGGGACAGGGCAGAGGTGACCTGCGGGGACAGGGGGACAGAGGTGACCTGAGGGGACGGGGACAGGGGGACAGAGGTGACCTGGGGGGCCCAGGGTGGAGGTGACTTGGGAGGACAGGGACAATAAGAAGGGACAGGGACAGGTCAGAAAGATTTGTAGGGACAGATACAGGGACAGGTATGGGGACAGGGGACACCTCCCAGGGGACACAGTGATAGAAACCACCATGAAGACACCACCAGGGAGGAGACAAAAAAACCCCAAGTCCAAAAGTGTTCCCAGAGTAGCAAACATCTCCCCAAGGACCCAAAAGTCCTCTCAATATATCCCCAAACTCCCCAGAGCCTCACCTGGAAGGTGGCGGCCGGCAGGTTGGAGATGGCGACATACTGGAGGTTGTTCTGCAGGGTGTAGATGAGGGAGGGCACAGCCAGGCGCAGAGTGTCCCCAAACTGCCCTACCACAGCCTCCTGCAGCGTCTGCGCCGTCTGCCTCACGCTGCCTGCAGGGGGCAGCACCAGCGCACGGTCACCGCGGGCGCCTGCCGGCACCAGAGGGCACCACCAGGTGGCGCCGAGAGCACCAGGCTTCAGCGTGGGGCTGCAGGAGCAGTAGGAGGAAGAGCAGAAGGAAAAAGAAGGAAGAGGACAAAGAGGTGGAAGGGGAAGACATGGAGAAGAAAGAGAGGGAAAAGAAAGAAGAGAAAAAAGAGGAAGGAAAGGAAAAGGATGAGCAGAAGAAGAAGGAAAAGAAGGAGGAGGAAAAGAGACAGAGAAGGAAAAAGAAGAGGAAAAAAAGACAAAAGGGAAAATACAGGAAAAAGAGGAAAAGAAGTAAGAAGAAAAGAAGAAAGTAAAAGAGAAGGAAAAGAAAGAAAAGGAGAAGGAGGAAAAGAAACAGAGAAGGAAAAAGAAGAGGAAAATTAGGAAGAGAAGGAAAAAGAAAAGAGGAAAGGGAAGGAGAAGGAAAAGGAGGAGGAAAAGGGACAGGGAAGGAAAAAGAAGAGGAAAATAGAAAGAGAATGAAGAGGAGAGGAAAGGAAAGAGAAGAAGAAGGAAGAGAAAGAAAAGGAGGAAGACAAAAAGGAAAGGAAAAGAAAGGAATGGAAAATGGAAGGGAAGGAGAAGAGAGAAGAGAGGAAAAAGGGAAGGAGAAGGATGAGGAAGAGAAGGAAAAGGAGAAAGAGAGAAAAGGAAGAAGAAGAGAAAAAGGAAGGGGAAGAAGAGCAAAGAAGGGAGGAAAGGAGAAAAGAGAAAGTAAATAGGGAAAAAGAAAGAAGAGGAAGAGCAGCAAAAGAAGAAGAAAGCAAGCAAGGAAACAAGAGAGAAAACAGAAAGTGGGAAAAAGAGAAAGGAGAATGAAAAGGAGAAGAGAGAAGAGGAAGGAGAAAGGAAAAGAAGAGGAGGAGGAGGCCGGGGCAGGTCCTCACCGCGGTGCTGCAGCAGCAGCAGCAGCAGGCAGGCACAGCCCTTCATGGCCTCGGCCAGCACCACGGCCGTGGTGGGCAGGAAGCGCTCCCCGGGCAGGGTGCGGACGTAGCGGATGCTGAGCACCAGGGACGCATTCTGCAGCACCAGCACCCCCAGGCTGGCGTACTTGAGGCGGCGCGAGGGTGTGGGCAGAGCTGCGGGGGCACCAGGGGGCTGAGACACCCTCTGGCCACCCACACTCCAGCCACCCACCGGCCACGCTCCAGCTACCCACCACCACCCACTGGCCTGCCACCCACCCACCGGCCACCCACGCTCCAGCCACCCACCACCACTCACTGGCCACCCACCCACCGGCCACCCACGCTCCAGCCACCCACCACCACCCACTGCCACCCACCCACCGGCCACCCTCCAGCCACCCCCCGGCCCATGCTCCAACCACCCACCGCCACCCACCGCCACCCACCCACCGACCACACTTCAGCCACCCACCTACCAGCCACGCTCCACCCACCCCCCCACCGACCACCCTCCAGCTACCTAGCCACCCACTGGCCACACTCCAGCCACACTCCAGCCACCCTCCACCCACCGGCCACAGTCCAGCCACGCTCCACCTCCCCCCCGACCACCCTCCAAGCCACCGCGGCTCCATAGCCCCCAACCCACTCTCACAGCTCTCTAACCTACCTGACAGACCCTCCCCCCTATAGTCCCCTCAGAATCCCCCAGCCCCCCAGACCCCCTTCCTCTGCTCCATAGCCCTGTAAGAGCCACTGTCAGCCCCCCCAAAGCCACCCTATAGTGTCCCTTGGTCCCCATACGCCACTCACAGCTCCCTAACCCACCTGACAGACCCTCCCCCACCCCCATATAGCCTCTATACCCCCACAGAACCCCCAGCCCACCCCATGGCCGCCCAGGGTCACTTCCTCCGCTCCATAGCCCCCTAAGAGCCACTGTCAGCGCGCCCCAACCCACCTTATAGTGCCCCTTAGTCCCCAACCCACCCCATCGGCCCCTCCCCACCTGACAGACCCTACCCCACACCCCGATAGCCCCCACAGAACCCCCCAGACCACCCCATAGCCCCCCCGGGTCCCCCTCCTCTGCCACATAGCCACTGGCGGGACTCTTAATCTTTCCCATAGCCCCCCCGAGCCCTCCCAGCCCACCCGCAGCCCCCCGACCCACCCCTATAAGCCCCCCCCGCCCCTCTCCCCGCTCCTCTCCGTCCCCATACCCTCCCCGCCCCCACCCCCCCCCCCCGCAGCTGCCCCCGGCCGCTCTCCTCTGCCCCACAGCGCCCCCCCCGCCGCGAGCCCCGCGCCCCTCCCTTCTCGCCCTCCCCTCACCTGTCACCGGCCCCGCTCGGCCGCCGCCGCCTCCGCCGCCCCCTCCCGCAGCTGCCATGGTGGCACCTGCCCGGCCCCGGCGCGGCACTTCCGCATCCTGCATCCCATCCGCTTCCGGCCACGGGGAAGCGGAAGCGCGGGGCGGGGCGGGGCAGCCGCAGCTGGCAGACTGGAGAGCAGCCGCCAGGGAGGGAGGGAGGAGGAACTGCAGCCGCCGGTCGTGCGCCGCTGCCCCCACCCCCGACCCCCAGCCCGGACCCCGCGGCCAATCGGAGCACCGCCGCGAGCCCCTCCTGCTTCTTTGTGCCCCAGGGCAAATCGGTGCCCGACTCACTCCCCTCTTCCCCCCCACCGTCTCCCCCCCCCGCGCAACGGAGGGGCTGGAGCTCGCCCCGCCCCCCCCCCGCGCCTTTTAAGCGGCCAATCGGCGCCACCCCCCCCACGCCGTTACCAAGATACCGCATCGCGCCCCTCCCGCTCTTTCCGCCAAGCAGCCAATCAGCGCCCGCTGACCGCCCCCTGTCCAATCCCCGCTCTTCCCTCCGTCCCCCCTCAGAGGGCGGCGCCTCGCGCACTCCACGCTTAGGTTTGTATCTTTTATATATTTTTTTTTTAATGGAGCCAATCAGCGCTCGTCACGCGCCGTTACCCCCTCTCCCCCCACACCGCCCCCCGGAACGCCTCGCTCCCGCCCGCGCCGCCCCCTCTCTTTCCCAACGAACCAATCGGCGCCCGCTTCCTCCCGCGCGCCCCCGCCCGCTGTTTTCAACGGGCCAATCGGCGCTCTCCCCGCGCGCTTCCGCTGGCGCCCACCGCCTCGCTCCCCTCCCGCCCTTTCCCTCGCAGCCAATCGGCGCCGTCCCCGCGGCCGCGTCCTGCCCGCGCTCTTCCCTCCCCTTCCTCTCAGTCCCAAGATGGCGGCGCTGGTACCGGGCGGCTCCGGCGCGGCGGCGGCTGCCGGCGGGTACCGGCCTTTTGATCCCGCGTCGCTGGGGCTGGATCCCGGCTGGCGCCTGACGGGCTACGGGGAGCTGCGGGGCTGAGGCTGTAAAGTCCCGCAGGAGACGCTGCTCCGGCTCCTGGCGGGACTCGGCCCGCAGCGACCGCTCGGGGGGGAAGGAGCCGAACAAGGAGGAGGAGGAGGAGGCGCGGGGAGCCCGGCGCTGGGTGAGAGGAACGGGGAGCGGGCGTGGGGTGAAGGGAGACGGCGGGGAGCGCGGGCATGTGGCGGAGACAGGGCTGGGGGCAAAGGGCAGCAGGAGCGGCCCGGGGCAAAGGGCAGGGAGGGGGAGGGGAAAGGGGAGGAGAAGGGGGAGGGGAAAGGAGAAGAAAAGGAGGAAGATGAAGGGGAAGAAAGAGGAGGAGGCAGAAAAGAAAGAGGGGGCAGGGATGAGCAGAAGGAAGAGGACAGTGGGGAAAGAAGGAGAAGGGAGAGGGAGAGCCGCTGACCCCCTGCTGTCACCATGTCCCCCCAGGCATCGGGCTGGACTCCTGCGTCATTCCCCTGCGCCACGGAGGCCTCTCCCTGGTGCAGACCACAGACTTCTTCTACCCGCTGGTGGAGGACCCCTACATGATGGTACCACCCGGGGGGGGACCCCACACCCACCTGAGAGCCCCCAGGCTCCCCTCTAATGGCCCAAACTCCACCCTGAGGGTCTCAAACCTCCACGTTGACTACCCTGGGCTCCCATCCCTGCAGCCCCCCCCCCCCCCCAAGGCTGACCTGAAAGGCCCCAAGCTCTCTCTGTGCCCCCCCCAGGGCCGCATCGCCTGTGCCAACGTCCTGAGCGACCTCTACGCCATGGGCATCACCGAGTGTGACAACATGCTGATGCTGCTCAGCGTGAGCCAGAAGATGACCGAGGAGGTGCCTCCAGCGGGGCCCTGGGGGGGGCTGGGGACCCAGCCACAGCCCAGAGGGGTGGTGGCGCCTCGGCGTGACCTCGTTTTGGTGTCCTCCCCCCTCCAGGAGAGGGACAAAGTGATGCCCTTGATCATCAAAGGCTTCCGGGACGCGGCGGAGGACGGAGGGACCTCGGTGACAGGAGGCCAAACGGTGCTGAACCCCTGGGTGATCGTTGGGGGAGTGGCCACCACCGTGTGCCAGCCCAACGAGTTCATCATGTGAGTTGGGGGGCTGCCAGGAGCTTGCTGGGATGGGTTGGGGGGTGTCAGGTGGGGTCCAGAGCCACCTTTGAGGGGCTCAAGGGGGGATACATAACCATCCAGAGGGTCCCAGGAGGGTGCTGAGGATGTCATGGTGGGGCCAAGCAGGTGGTGGGGACACCCCACCCCACCGCCCCCCATGCTGGGACTCATCTGCCTCTGTCCCCTGCAGGCCTGACAGCGCCGTGCCCGGGGATGTCCTGGTGCTCACCAAGCCACTGGGGACCATGGTGGCTGTCACTGCCCACCAGTGGTTGGACAACGTGAGTCTGGGGCAGCAGGGTGGGCCTGCAGCCAGCCCAGGGCCACCAGAGGGTCCCTGAGGCACCTTGAGGGGGGACATCAAGTGGTGGTCAAATCCCATCTCAAGGTGGTAAAGGTCTCTAAGCCACTTTTGGTGTCTCCAGAAGGGTGGAGATCCAGCATGGGGTTCCCAAAGCCACTTTAGCTGTCTCCCCCTGTTCTCACTCTGTGCTCACCCTGTGCCCCCTGTCCCCGGCAGCCGGAGCGCTGGAACAGGATCAAGCTGGTGGTGACTCGTGAGGAAGTGGAGTTGGCCTACCAGGAGGCCATGTTCACCATGGCCACCCTCAACCGCACCGGTAGGGGCCGGGGCGAAGCTCAGGGGCAGAGCCAGCTTGGGGCCGGGGGGTACTTGGAGCCAAGGGAGCTCGGAGCCGGGGCCGGGGCGAGCTCGGGGGTGGAGCCAGGGGAGCTCGGGGGCGGGGCCGGGGAGCTTGGGGGTGGAGCCAGGGGAGCTCGGGGCCGGGGCAGCTCGGGGGCGGGGCCGGGGCAGCTCGTGGATGGCGCCAGGGGAGCTCGGGGGCGGGGCCCGGGCAGCTCGGGGGTGGCGCCAGGGGAGCTCGGGGCCCGGGCAGCTCGTGGATGGCGCCAGGGGAGCTCGGGGGCGGGGCTGTGTGGTCTCAGCGCCGCCCTCCCCCCCGCAGCCGCCGGCCTGATGAGAGCCTTCGGCGCCCATGCGGCCACCGACGTGACCGGGTTCGGGCTGCTGGGCCACGCCCGCAACCTGGCGGCGCAGCAGCGCCTGGAGGTCGCCTTCGTGATCCACAACCTGCCGGTGCTGGCCAAGATGGCTGCGGTCAGCAAGGCCTGCGGCAGCCGCTTCAGCCTCCTGCAGGGCACCGCCCCAGAGACCTCCGGTACGTGATGGGGGGAGACCCGGGGCAGGGCCCCAAAAATGGGGGCTGGGACACCAAAGGCAGGGTGGGTGGGAAACTGGGGGAGGGTCCCCAGAGATGGGGAGTGGGACCTCCAAAATGGAGGAGGAGCCTCAAAAGGTGGCTGGAGAGACCCAAACCTGGGCAGTGGGACTCCCCAGCTGGGCGAGGAACCCCCAAAACCATCGGAGGACCCTCCCCCCTGCTGACCTCCCCCTCCCCCCGTAGGGGGCCTCCTGATCTGCCTGCCCCGGGAGCAGGCTGCGCGGTTCTGTGCGGAGCTGAAGGCTCCAGGCAGGGCCCCCGAGGGGCCCCCGGGGGAAGGACTGCAGGCCTGGATCGTCGGCATCGTGGAGAAGGGCCCCCGGGGCGCCAGAGTCATCGACAAGCCGCGGATCATCGAGGTGCCGCCGCGGGGCGCTGCAGCCCCAGCCCCGGACAGCCCTGGGGATGGCCCCAGCGACGGTCCCGCCTCTGCCCGCTCCCTCTAAGGCCCCCGGGATGGGGTAGAGAGCCCCAGCGATGGGTGAGGAGCCTCAGGAACCCCTGGGGGAACCCCAGGGGCTGGGGGAGGAACCTCCAGAGCTGACTGGGGGACCCCAAAGTGGTTGGGGAGAGCCCAAAAAGGAATGGTGGGACCCCATGGATGGGTTGGACCCCTCCCAGGTTGGGCGAAGGACCCCAAGGGTGGGGTAGGAAAGACCAGGAGTGGGTGGTGGGACCCCATAATTGGGAGCCCCACCCCCCAAAATTCTTTGAACTCCTCAAAATTTGGCTCAAGTCCCCCCCCAAAGTGGGAGCTGGGCCTCCATAATTTGCTGCCTCTGCCCTGATTCTGAAGCCCCCTCCCCAGGCTTCCTTCAGGAGCCCCAAAAGGGGGGTATGGGATCTCAGAGTCACCTCCCTGTGTCCCCCCAGACTTTACCTGGAGGAGCAGCAGGTAAAGGACCTCCCCTTAATTTAACCTCCCCCCCCCAAAATGAAGCCCCCTCCCCAAAACCCCCCCCCATGGGGTGGAGGGGGGGCTGAAGATTCCCAAAAAATGGGGGAAGGGGGGGGTGGGAATTCAGGGGGTAGGGGAAGGAGGGATGCAGGAGACCCCCCCCAAAAATCCTAGGGCAATAAAGTGGAGCTTGAGGATAAGCTGAAAGCTGTCTGTAAAAGACAATCCCCCCCCACCCCCAAAAAACAGGGGGGGTCCTTTCTGGGGAGGGGTCTTTGGGGGGAGGGAGGCCTTTGGAGTGGGGGGAATTGAGGAGGGAGTCTTGAGGCCCCCTACCCAAAATCCTGCAGCAGCAAAACCTTAAGCAAGTTCCAAAATCAACCTTTAATGACCTCCCCCCAAAACAAAGCCCCTCCAGGAGCCCCCCCCCCCACTTCGGGGCTGCCTCAGGTTTTGGTGGGGGGAGTCCTGCAGTGCCCAGGGGGCTCCTGGGGGGGTATTTTGGGTGGGGGTCTCCTGCCCCCCCCCCCTCACTTGATGCACTCCATGACGTGGATCTGCAGCGTGTCCATGTCTGGGGCCCTGTACTGGCACTTGGGGCAGCTCAGCTCTGGCTCCTCGGGGGGGGCTGCCCGGAGCCCCCCGAAGCCTGCCCCGGGGGGGAAAGAACAGCAGTTAGAGGGGGAGGGTGTGGGGGTCAGTCAGCTGGGGAGGGGGCTAGGGAGGTCTCCACTCACCCCCTGGCAGGGGCACTGCGGGGCGCAGGTCGGAGTGGCGCTGCCGCAGCTCCTCCATGCGGGACCTGGGGGCACAGGGAGGGTTTGGGGGGGACCCTGGGGGCACAGCTGGGGATCTGAGGGAGCTGGGGGCAGTTTGGGGAGGAACTTTGGGGGTGTTTAATGGGACAAAGGAAGAAGGAAGCAGAGGGAGGTGAGAATGGAGGCCCAGCAGGGGCTGGGGGCCAGAAGCTGGGGCCGAGGTTCCTGTGGAGCCCCCGGGGAAGGGGCTGTGTGCCCCCTCCCCCCAGGACCCCGCCCTGGGTCCCCCTCCCCCCGGACCTGGGGCTGCCGTCGGTGCCCAGCCGCAGGCGCAGCTGCTCCAGGGCCTCCTGCAGTGCCTCTCGCTGGGCGTGGAGCTGCTCCCGGGCTGCTCGCTCGGCCTCGAAGTCAGCCTTGAAGATGTCAGCCTGGGGGCACAGAGCAGGGGGACCCCCGCGGGTTGGGGACAGAGCGGGGGGGGGCCCCACCCGCAGGGACCTCCCTCCCGGGGCCCTGCGCCCGCGGCGCCCTCTCGGCCGCGCTCCGCTGCCCCCTGGCGGCCGCACCTGCGCCTGCAGCACAGGGATGGTGTCGAGCGCCGCTCGCTGCCGCTCGGCCTCGGCTTTGAGACGGTCGATCAGGTCCTGCTTGGCCACCAGCGCCTCCTCCGCCGCCTGCAGCCGCGCCTGGGCCGCCGCCAGCTCCTCCCAGGGGCCCTGTGGGACGTGCGGGGGAACCACATGGGGCCTCGGGGGGGGCCCTCCCAGGGGACGAGGAAGCAGCCTGGTGACCTCAGGGCTCAGGAGGGACCCCTGCAGCACCACCATCATGTCCCCCGAGGTCTGAGTTAGGACCTCCAAGGGGCTCAAGAGCTTCCTGATGTCCCCAGACCCCCTCTCGCTGTCCCCAGGGTCCCCCTGGTGCCCCCAACCTGTCCCTGCTTGTCCCCCTCCGCCGTGGTGGCCTTGATGTGGGCATCGTACTCCTGGAAGAGGTGGTGGTAGGCGACCTGCAGCTGCACCAACTTCCTCCTGGGGAGGTTGAGGGCAGTGTGGGGACCTCAGGGACCTCCCCAGGCCCCAGCTGGCCCCCAGCTGTCCTCCACTGTCCCATACTTCTCCTCGGTGGCTCCCTGGCGCTCCACCCTCAGGGCTGTCTCCAGGTTCTGCACCTGCAGACGGAGCTGGTCCAGCTGTAGGGCCTGGCCTGCAGCCACCTCCTGGCACCTGTGGGCACAGGGGGCAGGGCTGGCACCTCCCTGCCTGGGGGAACCTGGAGCAGTCCCCAGAACCACTTCCAGCATCCCCAAGTGCCACCAACCAGGGACCACCCCCCGTGGTGATCCTGCCACACCCCCCTGGGGACACTCCCCAGCCCCTTAGGGACCCTACCACCCCCCTGGAGACAGCCCCAAGCCTCCTGGGGATGCTGCCACGCCTCTGAGGATCCCCAAGCGCCCTGGGGCCGCTGCCACCTCTGCTCCAGCTCCTGGCGCTGCCTGCGGCTGCTCTCCAGCCTGGCCTGGCTCTCACGCAGCTCCCCCAGCAGGGAGGTCACCTGGGCCTTCACCGCGGCCTTGTCCTGCTGCTCGGGGACAGGGAAGAGGCACTGGGGCTGGGCCACCTCGGGAGGTCCCCAGGGGGCCCCCTCAGGGTCCCAAAAGCATCTCTCCCCCACCCTGCCCAGTGCCACCTCAGGACGCCTGAAGCGAACCCTCAGGGTCCTAGAAGTGTCCTCCCAGTGCCCCCCAAATGTTCCCTGAGAGTCTCCCCACGATCCCCAGATGTCCCCAAAGTTCTCCCCCGGGGTCCCCTCACCTCCAGCTGGCGTCTTAGGGCCTGCAGCTGCTGCTCTGCTCTTGCCTCAGCCTCTGCCACTGCCCCTCGAGCTGCCACCAGCCTGGAGGGAACAAGGAGGTGGCACCAGCGCCCCCCGACACCCTTCAGTGTCCTCCCTGTCCCCAGGTGCCCCCTCCCTGTCCACAGGTGCCCCCCCGAGCCCCCTCCCTGTCCCCAGGTGCCCCCTCCCTGTCCACAAGTGCCCCCCTGTGCCTCCTCCCTGTCCACAAGTGCACCCCTGTGCCCCCTCCCTGTCCCCAGCTGCCCCTTCCCTGTCCCCAGCTGCCCCTTCCCTGTCCCCAGCTGCCCCTTCCCTGTCCCCCAGCCTCACTCAGCTTCAGCCACCGCCAGCCTCTGCTGCAGCTGCTCCGTGGAGCTGTTGGGGACACAGAAAGCGTCACCAAGGGGAGGGGGTTGGGGACGTTGTTGCAGGGAGGGTCCCCAAATGGCTGAGGTGGAGGTGACAGAGGCTCACCTGGAGTCAGGGGGAAATGGGGGTGGCTTGGTGACATCCTGGGGGTCCTGAGCGGCCTCCTCCTCCTGGGGGTCAGCAGGGGGCTGAGAAACATGGAAGGGACACGGAAATAGGGGGGGACAGACGGGGGGAGGGGGCGACAGACGGGGTGCCAGCTACCCGCAGAGAGCCCCCAGGGGGGCTCAGGGCTCAGCTGCGGCAGCTCCGTACCGTGGCAGCAGTGGAGGTGGCCCCGGAGCCGTCCCTGCCGGCCCTCTCCTGGTCGCGCTCCGCTCGCAGCCTCCCCACCAGGGCCCTGGCCTGGCCGGCACAGCCCCGCAGCAGCTCTCGCTCCGCCCGGGCCGCCGCACGCAGCCGCCGCAGCTCCTCGCAGCGCCCCCGCAGGCCCTCGCTGCTGCGGCGCAGGGCGGCTGGGGGCGAGGACACGGCGGGGGAGCACCGGTCAGACCGCGGGCAGGCCAGTTCCGGTCTCCCCAGCTAGCCACAGCGCTGCCCACACCCTCCCAGGCCCCCTCCAGCCCTCCCCAGGCCCTACCCTTCAGCTCCCTGTTCTCCACCAGCAGCCTCTGCAGCACCTCGGCGCTCGTCACCTCCACAGGGACTCCTCCGTCCGCCGCCACGACTGCCGCCGCCGCCTCGTCCCCGGCCTCCGCCGCTCCCGTTCCCGCTCCTCCGCCTCCGCCGGTCCCCTCCGGGCCGCTCCCCCCGGGCTGCACCATCTCTGCCGGCGGCTTCCGCCACCTCCCGCCGCTCATGGACGGCGGGGCCACTGCCGGGAGACGCGGCGGGGCCTGAACCGGGTGCTGAACCGAGGCCTAACCCAGGGCCGGAACCGAAAAACCTCACCGGGGCCTAACCCGCGAGCCCCAAGGAGCCTCCGCGGCCTCCTCCGCCTTCCCCTTGCGCTTCTTCTTCCGCCTTCCACCGGAGGCTGACCGACGCAAGCCACACCGGGACGGAAGTGACGTCACGCCGTCAGCCCTCCCCCACAACACTTCCGCCTCGGTACCCAACATGGTGGCTCTGTTTGGTGGGCAGAGCGCGAGGGAGGGGATCACCCCGCCCACTTATTCAGCTGATTGGTCGCGCCCACCGCATCGCTCCGCCTCCTCTGGGGATGCTTTATTCCTATTGGTCGGGGAGACAAAAGCGCGGCGCTGATTGGCCCAGGGAGGGGGTGACGGGGCGGGAGCAGCGGGGAGGGAGAATGGGGAGCCGCGCGAGCGTGCGGGGAGCGGCGGAACCGCGGCCGGAGCCGGCAGGAGAAGGTCTGGGGGCGGGGGAGGAAGTTGAGGCAAATTGTGGCAGTTTTGGGGTCTGGGGGAGGCTCAAAGGCGATTAGGCGGTTGAGGAGGGTCGGGGGAAGGGGGGGTGGGGAAGGGCAGGGGAGTTGGGGGGGTCCTGGGGGCATTTTAAAGGGGTCTGGGGGGGACTGGAGGACACTTTGGGGGTGCTGGGGGAGAAATAGGGGCGCGGGGTGGGGGGCTTGGGGGGCCCGCGGGGGAGAACTTGAGGGGAGTTTGGGGGTCCGGGGGAATTTGAGGGGATCTGGGGGTGGGAATCCGGGGGGGATGTGGGGGTCTGGGAGGGGGGATTTGGGGGTCTAGGGCTGAGGTTTGAGGGAGATTTGGGGTTCGGGGGGGAGGGGTCGGAGCGTGGGGAAGGAGGAATTGGGGCGGGGGAGGCAAATGGGGATCTGAGAAGTTTGGAGTCGGGAATTCGAGGGCAGGGAAGTGAGGACCCAAGTCCTGCCCCTGTCGCCCCCAGCCCCAGTTCGCCGCCGGTCCTCCCCGCCCCCCCCCGGCGAGATGCAGCCGCAGGGTGCCCAGAGCCGCTCCGAGGGCTGCGGCTTGTTGCGGGAGGAGCTGAGCCAGGACAGAGCCTTCCAGCGCGGCCAGCCTCACATCTTCATCATCCTCGGGGCCTCGGTGAGAACGGGAGGATGGAAATGGGGGGGGGGGGGGGGGCTGGGGGAGAGGAATGGGGGGGCTGGGAACACACTGGGAGGTCAATTGAGGGGTCTGGGAGTGAACTGGGGGGAGTGGGAGTGAACTGGGAGTAAACTGGGGGGACTGGGAGAGAACTGGGATCAAACTGGGGGGAGTGGGAGGGAACTGAGATCAAACTGGGGGGACTGGGAGAGAACTGGGATCAAACTGGGGGTAGTGGGAGTGAACTGGGACCCCTCTGGGGCGACAGGGAGTCCACTGGGTGTGACTGGGGAGCAAACTGGGTGGCCTGGAGGGTAGATTTTGGAGGCTGGAGACTGGAGGCAAACAGGTTGGACTGGGTGTAACTGGGTGCTGGACTGGGTAGACTGGGTGAACAGGGGAGCAAACTGAGGGGGCCTGGGGGTAAACTGGGAGGACTGGGGGATAGTTTGGGTGGACTGGGAGTAAACTGGGGGGATGGGAAGTAAACTGGGAGGGAGCTAGGAGGTGACTTGTGGAAACTGGGGACCAGTTCAGGTGATGCAGGGTGCCCTGGGAGTGAGCTGGGGTGACCTGGAAGCGAACTGGAAGTGAACTGGGAGTGAACTGGGAGCAAACTGGGTGGACTGGGGTGACCCGGGAGCGGCCTGTGGGCAAACTAGGAGTATCCCTTGGCAGCCCCAGCTGGGCAGGGCTGGGGCCAAACTGGTTTTGACCTGATCCAGCTGGGCGTGGCCAGGGCCTGCCCCTGCTTGCCCCGGGTGTGGCTGTCCCAAACTTCCTCCTCCCCTCCCCCACTGGTTACCTAACCGATGGTGTAATCAATCACCCCCTCATCCCCTCATCCCCCTCGTGCTGAGACACTTCCGGGGGGGGTTGGGTGGCGGGGGGGGGGGTCAAGGGGCGGGGCTAAAGCACTGTCCCCTTCCCCCCATAGGGTGACCTGGCCAAGAAGAAAATTTACCCAACAGTGTGGTATGGAACTGGGGGGGCTGGGATTGGACTGGGAGGGACTGGGAGGGGATTTGGGGGGACTGGGAGGGACTGGGAGGGGATTTGGGAGGGGCTGGGAGCAGGTTGGAGGCATCAGGGCCACCAAGGTCCCTAAGGCCATCACTGTCCCCAGGTGACCCCAGCGGGGGACAGGGGAAACGCTGGTCCCAGTGCCGGGGGAGGAAGGGGGGGGGGGGGGGGGGGGTTTGAGGGGCGCTGGGCGTGGCCAGGTGACCGCAGGTAACCCCGGGCGGCCCCGGTGACCCCAGGTGACCCCGGGCAGTCCCGTTGACCGCAGCGCCCCCTGCAGGTGGCTGTTCCGGGATGGGCTGCTCCCCGACCACACCCACGTGGTTGGCTTCGCCCGCAGCGACCTCAGCGTGCAGCAGATCCGAGAGCAGACCTTGCCCTACCTCAAGGTGCCCCAATGCCCCCCTAGCCGGCTCCAAGTGCCCCCCAGCTGGCTCCAAGTGCCCCCCGACTGCCTCTGCCTGCTCCTGTTGCCCCCCTGACCATCCCTGTCCTGCCCTCAGGCCACCCCGGAGGAGGGTCCCCTCCTGGAGCAGTTCTTCTCCCGGCACAGCTTCGTGCGAGGCCTCTACGGGGAGTCTGCCTCCTTCCAGCGGCTGCAGCAGCACCTGGAGGCCCTGCCCGGGGGGGTCGCTGCCCACCGCCTCTTCTACCTGGCGCTGCCCCCCGGGCTCTACACCAGCGTCACGCAGCACCTGCGGGACCACTGCATGGGGCAGGGGTAGGCCTGGGGGGCACGCTGGGCACAGCCTGGAGACTGTGGGGGTGGCCTAGAGTGTTCCCTGGGTGTCCCTGATGCTGTCCTTGGTGTTCCTCTGTGCCCTGGTGGTGTCCCTCTGTCCCCTGGCTGTCTCCTGCTGCTGTCCTTGGTGTTCCTCTGTCCCCTGCTGGTGTCCCTGTGTCCCCTGGCTGTCTCCTGGTGGTGTCCCCTCTGTGCCCTGGTGGTGTCCCTGTGTCCCCTGGCTGTCTCCTGGAGCTGTCCTTGGTGTTCCTCTGTCCCCTGCTGGTGTCCCTGTGTCCCCTGGCTGTCTCCTGGTGGTGTCCCCTCTGTGCCCTGGTGGTGTCTCTCTGTCCCCTGACTGTCTCCTGGTGCTGTCCTCGGTGTTCCTCTGTCCCCTGGTGGTGCCCCTGTGTCCCCTGGCTGTCTCCTGCTGCTGTCCCCTCTGTCCCCTGCTGGTGTTCCTGTGTCCCCTGGCTGTCTCCTGGTGCTGTCCTTGGCGTCCCTCTGTGCCCTGGTGGTGCCCCTGTGTCCCCTGGCTGTCTCCTGATGCTGTCCTTGGTGTTCCTCTGTCCCCTGCTGGTGTCCCTGTGTCCCCTGGCTGTCTCCTGGAGCTGTCCTTGGTGTTCCTCTGTCCCCTGCTGGTGCCCCTGTGTCCCCTGGCTGTCTCCTGGTGGTGTCCCCTCTGTGCCCTGCTGGTGTCCCTGTGTCCCCTGGCTGTCTCCTGGAGCTGTCCTTGGTGTTCCTCTGTCCCCTGCTGGTGCCCCTGTGTCCCCTGGCTGTCTCCTGGAGCTGTCCTTGGTGTTCCTCTGTGCCCTGGTGGTGTCCCTGATGGTGTCCCTGTGCCCCCAGCTGGAACAGAGTCATCGTGGAGAAGCCTTTTGGCCGGGACCTGGCCAGCTCCGAGGCCCTGAGCCAGCACCTGGGAAGCCTTTTCCGGGAGGACCAAATCTACCGCATCGATCACTACCTGGGCAAGGAGATGGTGCAGAACCTCATGGTGCTCAGGTGGGGATGGGCCTTCATCACCCTCAGCAGCCTCAGCATGGGGGGCTGGGAGGGGGCTTCATCATTCTCAGCTTGTGGGTGGGGCTCAGTGGGGGCTTCAGCCCCTGCAGCCTAAGGACAGCTCTGGGGGCTTCCTGCCCTTCCTCAGGGAGGGTTTTCCATCCTCCATCCTCCTCCTCCCTGGCCAGGTTTGGGAACCGCATCTTCGGCCCGGTCTGGACCCGCGACAGCGTGGCCTGCGTGGTGCTGACCTTCAAGGAGCCCTTCGGCACCGAGGGCCGCGGGGGATACTTCGACGACTTCGGCATCATCCGGTCAGGGGCTGGGGGGGCCTGGGGACATCCACCCTGGGGACATCCACCCTGGGGACAGCTCTGGGGATGGACTGGGGACAGCCTGGGGACATCACCCCCTGTGGGGACATTGCTCCTGGGGCCATGCCCTTCGTCGTGAGGTCCCCAAGGTCCATGGGGAGGTCCCAACCCCCTCCCTGCCATCCCCAGGGATGTGATGCAGAACCACCTGCTGCAGATGCTGTGCCTGGTGGCCATGGAGAAGCCTTCGTCCACAGACCCTGATGATGTGCGGGATGAGAAGGTCTGCAGCCCTCCAGCCCCCCAGCCCCCTGATCCCCACCCCTCCTTGGCCCCTTGGGGTCCTCACCTCCCGCTCCCCCCCTGCACATCCTGGCCCTCCTAACCCCCAACCCCCACCCCGGGTCTCCCCCCGCAGGTGAAGGTGCTGAAGTGCATCAGTCCTGTGGAGCTGGAGGACGTGGTGCTGGGGCAGTACGTGGGGGACCCCCAGGGCCCCCCCGAGAGGCAGAAAGGTTACCTGGATGACCCCACGGTGCCCAAGGGCTCCACCACGGCCACTTTCGCTGCGGCCATCCTGAGGGTCAACAATGAGAGGTGGGACGGTGAGTGGGGGGGGGGAGGGGTGGGGAGAGGGGGCTGGGCTGCTGGGGGGAGATGGTGGCCAAGAGGAGGATGAGGATGAGGATGGTGATGGCCAATGGGGGGGGTGGTGATGATGATGATGATGGTGATGATGATGACGATGGTGGTGATGATGATGATGGTGGTGATGAATGCTGGCCCCGCAGGGGTGCCCTTCGTGCTGCGCTGCGGCAAGGCCCTGAACGAGCGCAAGGCGGAGGTGCGGCTGCAGTTCCGGGAGGTGCCAGGGGACATCTTCGAGAGGCAGTGCAAGAGGAACGAGCTGGTGGTCAGGGTGCAGCCAGACGAAGCTGTCTACACCAAGCTGATGACCAAGAAGCCAGGGCTCAGCCTGCAGCCCGAGGAGTCTGAGCTCGACCTCACCTACGGCAGCAGATACAGGGTGGGCAGCGGGGAGGCCAAAAGGGGCATGGGAGAGGCCAAGGTGGGGATGGGAGAGGCCAAAGTGGGGATGGGAGAGGCCAAAATGGGGATGGGAGAGGCCAAAGTGGGGATGGGAGAGGCCAAAATGGGGATGGGAGAGGCCAAAGTGGGGATGGGAGAGGCCAAATAGGGATGGGGGAAGCCAGAATGGGGAGGGAGAAGATTAAGGTGGGGCTGGGGAGGCCAGAATGGGGATGGGAGAGGCCAAAGTGGGGATGGGAGAGGCCAAAATGGGGATGGGAGACGCCAAAGTGAGGAGGGAAGAGACCAGACAGGGATGGGGGAAGCCAGAATGGGGAGGAGGAAGGTTAAGGTGGGGCTGGGGAGGCCAGAATGAGGATGGGAGAGAGCAAATGGGGCTGGGAGAGGCTGAGGTAGGGCCAGGAGACCCCAAATGGAGCTGGGAGACCCCAAAGTAGGTCCTGGAGATCCCAAACCTTCTCTTGAAGACTTCCAAATGTTTCTTGGAAACCACAAAACTCCCTCTGGAGACTCCCAGCCCCTCCTGGAGACCCCAGAGTCCCTCCTGGAGCTCCCTAAGTCCCCCCCCCTTGAGTCCCCAACCCTCCCTCTGCTGCCCCCAGGGCGTGAAGCTGCCGGACGCCTACGAGAGGCTGCTGCTGGACGTCCTCTGTGGGAACCAAATGCACTTCGTGCGCAGGTCTGGGGGGGTACACCCTGGGGGGAGGGGTCCCCAACTTCCAGGGAGGCCTCTGGGGAGGGGTTTGTAGGGGGTCCCTTCCTCACTTTGTCTCCTGCTGCCTCCCCCCGCAGCGATGAGCTGAGGGAGGCCTGGAGGATCTTCACTCCCCTGCTGCACCGCATCGAGCAGAGCCCCCAGCGGCCCCTGCCCTACATCTACGGCAGGTAGGGGGCGCTAGGGGGCAGGCCAGGGGGCGGTGTGGAGGATGTATGGGGCAAGAGAGGACTCTTAGGGGGATCTATGGGGCAAGAGGGGGCACTTGGTGGGACCGGGGAGGGTGTTATGGGGCAGGGTTGGGGATGTTATGGGGCAGAGATGGGCTGTGGGACTGATCAGGAAGGCTGGGGAGGGACTGCTCAGGATCTCAGGTAGGGATAGGACTGGGGGGAATGGAATGAAGCTGGAGGTGGGGAGGTTCAGGCTGGAGGTGAGGAGGAAGTTCTGCCCCATGAGAGTGGTGAAACCCTGGAATGGGTTGTCCAGGGAGGTGGTTGAGGCCCTGTCCCTGGAGGTGTTTAAGCCCAGGCTGGATGAGGCTCTGGCCAGCCTGATCTAGTGTGGGGTGTCCCAGCCCATGGCAGGGGGGTTGGAACTAGATGATCCTTGTGGTCCCTTCCAACCCTCACTGATACTATGATCTAGGGGGCAGGAGGGGCTACTTGGAGGGAGTTATGGGGCAGGGAGTGGGGCTGTGTGGCAGAAGAGGGCACTTGGGGGGGCTGCAGGGGGTTATGGAGCCTGATGGGGGAGGTTAGGGGGTGGATGGGGGGGGGGGAATCTCTGGGGCAGATGGGGGAACTTGGGGGGCTGTGGGGCAATCTGTGGGGTTGTAGGGCAGCTGTGGGGCAGGAGGGGGCACTTGGGGGGCCGGAGAGGGAGAGGTGGGGCTGCCCCCCCAAAGCTGTCTGTGCCCCCCAGCCGCGGCCCGGCGGAGGCGGATGAGCTGCTGAAGCGCGCAGGGTTCCTGTACGAGGGCACCTACCGCTGGACCAACCCCCACAGGCTCTGAGCCCCACGGGCCCCAGCCCCACAGCCTGCCCCACAGCCTGCCCCACGCATTCCAGCCCCACGCATTCCTGCCCTGCTGCCCCCCCCGGTACTACCCCACTCCTGGCAGCTGGGATGAAGGATCCTGCCCCATAGAGCCCAGCCCCACAGCACTCCAGCCCAGCCCCACAGCACTCCAGCCTAGCCCCCAGCTTCCCCCCAATCAGGACCAAATTCCACCCCACCCCCACACTTCTCCCCCTCTCCCTCCCCCCTTTTCACCCCCTGGAGGGGCAGACCAACACCAAAGCAAGGGCCCAGCCTTTATTTCTCCCCCGGTTTTGGGGGGGGGCAAACAACAAAATGTGGGGGGGGGAGGAGGAAAACAACAACGTCCCCAGGGGCTGCCCCACAGCCTCCCCCCCCCAGCCATGGGACAGCCCCTCCCTCCCCACCCCCCCGGGGGTCAGCGAGGGTCGGGGGTCCTGCGGGGGACGCAGCCCTCCAGCTCCAGCGCCTGCGGCCAGCCCTCGTACTTGTTGGAGCTGCGACTGTTGCGGACGTGCTGGGGGGGTGGGGGACAGTCAGGGGGGGGCCCCGAGACTGGGGACCCAGAAGTGTGTGAAATGGACCCAAAATAAAGAGAGTCTGATGCAGACAAACAGCCTCCAGAGGCGGGGGGGGGGGGGGGGGGGACCCCAACGGGGAGGGATTGAGGCTCAAAAGGGAGACTTGGCCCCAAAGTGGAATATTTGCCCCCAAAGTGCCCTGAGCGCTGCCCAGCACCACCCCTTGACCACCAGGGCCCCCCCTCTGACCTCCCTCAGTGCCCCCCACCACCCCCTTTGCACATCCCCCATTTCCCCCCCCACTGCCTTTGCCCCTCCTCCCAGACTTTCCCCCCCGCCCCCCCCCCCGTGCCCACCTGCTCGAAGGGGCTCTTGTCCTGCACCCCCTTGGCCCCCAGGAACACCCAGGAGTCCCTGAACCCCAAGTCCTTTGCCACGGTGCTGCCCAGCTCCCCAAAAATCCTGCGGCTCTCCTCTGTCAGCCTGGGGGAGGGCAAAGGCTCAGGGGCAGCCCCAGTGCCCCCAGGACCCCCCTGGACTACCCCGGGGGGAGGCCCAGGGCCCACAGACCACCCTGGGGGGGATTGGTTACTTGGTGGCAGGGTTGTTGTAGGGAGGCCACCAGGACCCCCCCAGACCCCCAGCTCCCCCCAGGGGTTGGTTACTTGGTGGCAGGGTCATCGTAGGAGGCCATCAGGACCCTCCCAGACCCCCAGCTCCCCCCAGGGGTTGGTTACTTGGTGGCAGGGTCGTCGTAGGAGGCCACCAGGACCCCCCCAGACCCCCAGCTCCCCCCAGGGGTTGGTTACTTGGTGGCAGGGTCGTCGTAGGAGGCCACCAGGACCCCCCCAGACCCCCAGCTCCCCCCAGGGGTTGGTTACTTGGTGGCAGGGTCGTCGTAGGAGGCCACCAGGACCCCCCCAGACCCCCAGCTCCCCCCAGGGGTTGGTTACTTGGTGGCAGGGTCGTCGTAGGAGGCCACCAGGACCCCCCCAGACCCCCAGCTCCCCCCAGGGGTTGGTTACTTGGTGGCAGGGTCGTCGTAGGAGGCCACCAGGACCCCCCCAGACCCCCAGCTCCCCCCAGGGGTTGGTTACTTGGTGGCAGGGTCATCGTAGGAGGCCACCAGGACCCTCCCAGACCCCCCCAGGACCCCCAGGGGTTGGTTACTTGGTGGCAGGGTCGTCGTAGGAGGCCACCAGGACCAGGGTCCCCTCGTGCAGGGGGCGCAGAAACCGCAGCAGCTCCTCCGAGTCTGGGGGCAGCAGGAGGAGACCCCAGAGGGCAGGGGGGGAGGGGGGAAGATAAAAAAAAGGAGAATTTGGAGCTAAAAATGAAAGATGGGAGGGGTTGGACCCAGAAGGGGGAGAAATGGACCCAAAAGGAGGGAAATAAACCCAAACTTCCCCCAGACCCCCCCTCCAACCTCCCCCCACACCCCCTCCCCCACCTACCCCAACCACCCCCAAGTCCCCCCCAGACCCTTTTCCCCCCTCTCCAACCCCTCCCCACCTACCCCAACCCCCCCAAGCCAGCAGCACTGGCCCCAAAATCGCTGCTTTCTGTCTCACCTCCTGCCCACATGTCAAAGGCCTGGGCTGCAATCAGCTCCCCGCTGACCCCTGGGGGCCAAGGGCTCATTAGTTCCCCCCCATTAGGCAAACAATTAACACTAATTAGTACAGGTACCACCAACCCCCCCCCCAAGGAACCCATTCTGTAGCCAATTAATGGCCTCTTTTGCCCATTAATTGACTAATTGCCGCATTAATTACTCCATTAATTATGCAAATAGCCTCATTAATTAACTACTTGACTCATTAATTATCCACTAACCCCCCTAATTACCTCCTTACCCCATTAATTGCTTTCTATTCCCCATAAAGTACCCCCCCCCCCAGGGTGGTTTATTTCCCCACTGAGAGCATTTAATTATCCCCTAGGGTGATTAATTAACCCCTGGGAGCGATTAATTGCCCCTCAGGTTGTTAATTAGGTTGTTAATTACCCTCCCCCCCGCCCCCCGGGGTGTTAATTACTCCTCACCATTAACGAGGGCAATGTTGAGACCCCCGGCCCACGTTGTTCTGAACACTGCTCATTAGGCTGTGAAGGAGAAAAGCACTAATTAACAGGGCTAGCTGAGGAGAAAAGGGGTTAATTACAGAGAGAAGATGACTAATTACTACGGTAAGGAGGTTAATTAGCCAGGGAAAGGAGTAATTAGTGGGTGGAGAAACAAGCAAAGGGCCTTAATCAAGAGAGTGAGAGGGTAATTGATAAGGGAAAGGGGTAATTAAGGAGGTGAAGGGGTAATTAATGGGGTAAGAGTATGCTGAGGGAGGGTAATTAACGGGGTAAGAGGTGATTAATGAGGTAATTAAGAGTCTGAAGGGAAATCAAGAGGGCAAAGGGCAATGAAGAGGTGGGGGGGGGGGTGGGAAGGGGGAGAGAGGGAGGGGCTAAGAAAGCCAGCGGGGGGTGGTGGGGGTGGTCAAGGGGGCAGGGCGGTGCGAGCCGTTAATGAGACGTTAATTAGCGCTAATTAGCCCCTCACAGGCGGTCCTCCAGGCAGATCTTGGGGCCGATGACGTTGGCGGCGCCGCTGAGCAGGCGGAAGGCGAAGTGCCCAGGGGGGCAGGGCCGGGGGAGGCCACACTTGAACCGCGGCGGGCGGGGGGGCGGCTGCGGGGACCCCCCAGGGAGAGACCCCCGGGAGAGACCCGGAGAGAGCAGAAGCCACCCCGAGAGACAGACACCCCCCCCCAAAAACCCCAGCCAAAGTTCAGCAAAATGCATCCAAAGAGGGCTGGAAAGGCACAGAACGAGCCCCGAAAGGGCAAGACGCCAAACAGCAGCCCAGAACGCCCCCAAACCCCCCCAGAAACAGACGAGATCACCCCAGACCCACCCAAAATACACAGAACCGAACTAAATCCACCCCAAATTCCCCCCAAAACCCCCCCAGAAACAGACGAGATCACCCCAGACCCACCCAAAAAACACAGAACCGAACTACATCCACCCCAAATTCCCCCCAAAACCCCCCAGAAACAGACGAGATCACCCCAGACCCACCCAAAATACAAAGAATCGAACTAAATCCACCCCAAACTCCCCCAAAACCCCCCCAGAAACAGACGAGCTCACCCCAGACCCATCCAAAATGCACAAAATCAAACTAAATCCACCCCAAACTCCCCCTACCCCCCCCAAATGCCCCCCCAAAACCCCCCCAGAAACAGATGAGATCACCCCACAACCACCCAAAATACACAGAATCGAACTAAATCCAGCCCAAACTCCCCCCAAAACCCCCCCAGAAACAGACGAAATCACCCCAGAGCCACCCAAAATACACAAAATCGAACTAAATCCACCCCAAACTCCCCCCAAAACCCCTCCAGAACCACACAAAATACACCAAAGCCCACCCAAAATGACCCCATTAAACCCAAATCCACCCAAAATCCCCCCAAATCCACCCAAAATCCCCCCCCAATTCAGCACACCTTCGCCCAATCCACGGAAAGATGACCCTGAGTGACCCCCCCCAAATCCCTCAGTTCCCCCCCAGATTCCACTCACCGGCTGTGGGGGCTCCCTCAGGCCCTGCTGGGGGAGAGAGTAATTTAGGGAGGGGGCTCGGAGGGGTTCATTGGGGAGGAGGGGGGGCGGGGGAGGGGGTCACAGGGGTCCCTCACCTGCCCGGGGGGGTCCCAGCAGCAGCGTCAGCAGCAGCCAAGTGAGGGCCCCCAGAGCCCCCAGACCCAGCAGCCGCCCTGTGGGGAACACAAAGTGGGGCTGGAGCCACAGGGGCTGTCCCAGAGCGACCCCCAGAGCCCCCAAAGAGCCCCCCAGCCCCCTAAGTGCCCCCCAGCCTCCCAAGTGCTCCTCGAGCCCCCCCAGCTCCCTATGTGCCCCCCAACCCCCCAAGTGCTCAAGAGCCCCCCAGCCCCCTAAGTGGCCCCAAAGAGCCCCCCCAGTCCCCTAAGGGCCCCCCAGAACCCCAAGTGCTCAAGAGCCCCCCAGCCCCCTAAGTGCCCCCCCAACCCCCAAGTGCTCAAGAGCCCCACAGCCCCCTAAGTGCCCCCAAAGAGCCTCCCCAGTCCCCTAAAAGCCCCCCAGACACCCAAGGGCCCCTCAAGTGCCCCCCAAGCGCCCCCCCAGCCCCGCAGGCGCCCCCCTTACCCGCCAGCCTCATGGCTCTGCCCGGGCTCAGGCTGCAGGGTGGGGGCTCCGTGGGGCTGAAAACCAAACGGGGGACGGGGGTCAGACCCCATGTGAGACCCTCCCCCATATTACCAGGGCCCATAAAAGCCTCCCCCCAAAAAAAAGCCTCAGGAGCCCCCCCAGATCTCCCCTAGGACCCTTCCACACCTCTGGGACTCCTCCGAACCCCCCCCAAACAGCTCTCAAGTCCTCGCTCGAGACGCCCCAGGAGCTCCGGGCCCCCAAAGGCCTCTCGAGCTCCCCAGCACCCCGAAAACCACGCAGGGGCCTCCCCAAGGTCCCTGGAGCCCGCGGAAAGCCCCAGGACCACCTCCATCACGAAGGATCGAGCCCTCCCCCTCCCCCTCTCCCCCCTTCCCGGAGCTCCGGGACCCCCCCAAAGCCCTCGGACCCCCCCTTGGGCCCCTCAGACCCGCCGGGGACCCCCCACAGACTGTAGGACCCTCCCGAAGCACTCCCCCAGCCTCCCCAGCCCCCCCCCGTGCCGCCCTCACAGCCCCCGGTTGCCCCCGACGCCGAGCGCTGAACCCGCCTCTTCCGCCCAATCAACCAATCAGGGCGCAGCACCGCGACAGGCCCACCAATCACAGCCCCGCCCTCGGAGGCGAGACCTCCGCCGCGCTCCGCCCGCCACACATGGCGGCGCCTCCGCTTCACCCACTCCTGGACTACGAGACCCAGCAGCCCCTGCGGCGGCGCGGCCGGAAGCGCAGGAGCCTGGAAGCTCCCGGGAGCATTGCGAGGGTCCCAAGCGCCTCCCAGTACCTGCCCAGGGCCCTCCCAGCACCCCTCAGTTCCCCCCCGACCCCGGCAGCCAATCAGGACGCAGCAGACGGAGTGTGAAGCGCTTTCATTGGTCATTTATTGAGAGTAGGTGTGACTGGCCGAATCCTACTGGTGGTCCACACGGGGCTTGTGCATGGGGGGGGGCGTGGCCCGGTGCCATGCCCTGGCCTCTAGGCAGGTGAGAGGTGGGAGATGATGCTCTGCACCGCCCCCGAGGTGGTGCCCTGGCCACCGATGTCAGGGGTGTGGGTCTGCAAGGGGGCGTGGTTCAGATCAGTTACACCCCCTTGGGGGCGGCCAACCAAAATCCTCCCCTCTCATAGGCTAAAAGCTCCCAGCGGGGGGGGGGGGGGGGGGCGGGGGGGGGGGGGGGGGCGGGACTTACGCGGGGATCATCTAGTGAGGCCAGGACGGCCTGGCGGATGTTGGAGGCGTGGTTGTGGAGGCTGGGGGGAGGGACATGCCCATGTCAGACCACGCCCACTCCCGGCCCCATCCTCCAGGCCCCACCCTGCCCCGTGCCCCGCAGCCCACCTGAGGTGGTCGAGCATCATGCAGGCTGCCAGCAGGGCGGCCGTGGGGTTGGCGATGTTTCGGTTGGCGATGCTCTTGCCGGTGTTGCGTGTGGCCTGCGACACCAACCAGTGCCACCAGTGCCCACCGGTGCCACAAGCCATGCCCAGCGCCCGCCCAGTGCCACCAGTACCCCCCTGAGCACCCCAAGTAACCTCCAGTGCCCACCAGTGCCACAAGCAAGGCACAGTGCCCACCCAGTGCCACCAGTACCCCCCTGAGCACCCCAAGTAACCTCCAGTGCCCACCAGTGCCACAAGCAAGGCACAGTGCCCACCCAGTGCCACCCAGTAACCCCTGAGCACCCCCAAGTAACCTCCAGTGCCTGCCCAGTGCCACCAGTACACCCCCTGAGCACCCCCAGTAACCTCCAGTACCCACTCAGTGCCACCAGTACCCCCCCAGTACCCCAAGTAACCTCCAGTGCCCATCCGCTGCCACAAGTAATGCCTAATGCCCGCCCAGTGCCCCAAGTAACCTCCAGTGCCCACCCAGTGCCACCAGTACGCCCCCCTCCAGCACCCCTACTAACCTCCAGTACCCACTCAGTGCCACCAGTAACCCACTCCCCAGTACCCCCAGTAACCTCCAGTGCCCGCCCAGTGCCACCAGTACCCTCCCAGTCCCTCCCAGTGGCCCCCCATTCCCTCCTGCTCCTCCCCAGATGCTCCCAGCTCTTCCAAGTTCCCCCCCAGTCCCTCCCAGTGCCCCCCGGTGCCTCACAGTCTCGAAGACGGCGTAGTCGTGGCCGTAGTTGGCGCCGGGGACCAGCCCGGGGCCGCCGACCAGCCCGACGTTGTTGACGACGTTGCCGTAGAGGTTGGGCAGCACCATGACGTCAAACTGCTGCGGCCTGGACACCAGCTGCAGGCCGGGGGCTTACTCGCGGCACCGGGAGAGGGGACCCCAGCCAGGGGATCCCCACCCAGGGAGGAAGGGGGCCTGGACCCCAGCGAGGGGGTTGGGTGAGGGTGGTGGAGGGCAGCTCAGGGGCAGGACTGGGTGGGGTCACGTCCATGTTTGAGGGCCCCAGAGGGGTCCTCCGCCCCCCAGGCAGCCGCTCAGAGCCCCACACACCTGCATGGTGGTGTTGTCCACGATCATGCTGCTGAACTTGATCTCTGGGTACTCTGCTGCCACCTCCTGGCAGCACTTCAGGAAGAGGCCATCCCCCAGCTTCCTGCAATGGCCAATCGGGGCGTGGCAGTGCAGAGCCACGCCCTTTGGGACCAACCTATCAGGGCAGGACCAAGGGGAGAGGGCACCAACCCCAGGGCAGGCTGTGGGAAGGGGGAGGAGCCAATGGAAGGGACCAATGAGGGAAGAGAACAGGGCTAAAAGAAGAGCTTTGATTAGATGATTAAGCTGGGGGTGGGGGAAGAGGGGAGGAGGAGGGCAAGGGGGAATCACGTGCTCCTGAGGGGCTGTGATGGGCAGTAGGGTGTGGCCATTTTATGGGCGTGGTTAGCAGAGGGGGTGTGGCCAAGCTAAAAGGGGCAGGGTTTGAGCATCAGAGGCACAGCCTCCTAGCAGCTCAGTGCCTGGCTCTGGAGCAGTGGACCTTTTGGGAGCGTGGCTATGCAAAGTGGCCTGGGTGGGGGTTCAGCCTCCAGCAGCAGGGGAGGAAGAGCTCCAGCAAGGCCAATCAGTGACAAGGCAGGGGCCCGGGCAGCCAATCAGGAGGCAGCTCACATGATGTTGGCTTTGTGCACGGCGGGTGACGGAGCGGCGGCCGGCGGCGCGAGCCAGCTGGAAGGCGTAGTGCGCGATGCGCCGCGAGCGCCCGGCGGTGATGATCTTCAGGCTCTCCACCACGCCTGCCACGCTCTGCCAGGATTGGCTGGGACGTGGGTGGGGGGCGGGGCCTCACCAGGACAGGCCCTGCCCCTGAGGCCACACCCAAGCCCCAGCCTCGGGACCACATCAAACCAAGCCCCCCCACCCCCCCCGACTCGGGACCGCACCCTAGCCCCACTGGTGTGACCACAGCCAAGCAAGCCCTCAGCCAGGGGCTGGGTGCCCAGGGAAGAGGGCGTGTCCGGCAGGGCGTGTCCCGCACCTCGTGCTCCAGGCTGCTGTACTCCCCCTCGGTGTTCTCCCCGCACCATCAGGATGTCGACGTCGCGGTGCCGGGTCTCCACCCCGGGCAGGCTCCGGCAGTGGATGACGTTGGCGTAGAGGTCCAGCCGCGTCCTGCCACACCCCGGGGACCTCAGCGCCCGGACACGCCCCGGGTGCGCAGCCCAGGCGTGCTTCGGACCCCCCCCTACGCCCCCGGCACAGCCCCCGGCGTCACCCAGGGCCCCTTGTGGGGAGCTACCAACTGCCCACCAGTGCCCCCAGCTCCCCTCCCACTGCTCCCAGTGCCCCAAACTCTGCACCCAGCGCTCCCAGTCCAGCAGTGCCCCTCCCAGTGCTCACAACCCCCCTCCCAGTGCCCCTCTCAGTGCTCCCAACCCCCATCCCAGTGCTCCCAACCCCCCTCCCAGCTCCCCTCCCACTGCTCCCAGTGCCCCAAACTCTGCACCCAGCACTCCCAGTCCAGCAGTTCCCCTCCCAGTGCTTCAAACCCCCCTCCCAGTGCCCCTCCCAGTGCTCCCAACCCCCCCCAGTGCCCCTCCCAGTGCTCCCAATCCCCCTCCCAGCGTCCCTCCCAGTGCTCCCAGTGCCCCAAAGTCTGCACCCAGCGCTCCCAGTCCAGCACAGTTCCCCTCCCAGTGCTCCTAACCCCCCTCCCAGTGCCCCTCCAAGTGCTTCAAATCCCCCTCCCAGTGCTCCTAACCCCCCTCCCAGTGCCCCTCCAAGTGCTTCAAATCCCCCTCCCAGTGCTCCCAACCCCCCTCCCAGTGCCCCTGCCAGTGCTCCCAACCCCCCTCCCAGTGCCCTCACCGGATCAGGTTGTTGCGGGACTTGTGGCTGGGGGGCAGGTTGTGATTGGTTTCGATGTTCCCTGGGGGGAGGGGTGACAAGGACAGCGGTTGCGGGGGATGTGTCTGTGCCCTCCAGAGGGGGTCCCTGTCCCCAGGGGGTCCCCAAGCCCCTGACCCTTGAGGGCCACCCCGTTCCTGCGGATGGCAGTGATGGCACTGTCCAGGTCGGCCTCAGGTGCCTCGGCGCTGACCCGAACCTCTTCGAAGTCCACAGGGACACAGGCATGCCTGGGGGGCAGAGAGGGACCCAGTGCCCACCAGTAAGCCCCCACAGGGACACAGGTGTGCCTGGGGGGCAGAGAGGGACCCAGTGCCCACCAGTAAGCCCCCACAGGGACACAGGTGTGCCTGGGGGGCAGAGAGGGACCCAGTGCCCACCAGTAAGCCCCCACAGGGACACAGGTGTGCCTGGGGGGCAGAGAGGGACCCAGTGCCCACCAGTAAGCCCCCACAGGGACACAGGTGTGCCTGGGGGGCAAAGAGGGACCCAGTGCCCACCAGTAAGCCCCCACAGGGACACAGGCATGCCTGGGGGGCAGAGAGGGACCCCAGTGCCCACCAGTGCTCCCAGTAACCCCCCCAACTCTTCACAGCTCCCCTCAAGTTCTCCCAGTCCTGGCCCCACCTCACTCAGCCCCACCCCTTGCCCCCCACCTCCTGCTTCTCAGGACCTTCCCAGCACTTGGACACCCCCCCTCCCAGTGCCCTCCCCGGTGCCCCCCCAGCTCACCTGAACACCTCCTTGACGTGCAGCATCAGCTCTGGGCCAATGCCATCCCCCGGGATCAGGGTCACCGTGTGACGCCCCCCGTATTTAGCTGGGGGGGGCTGCCAAAGACACCCCACAATTAGCCTTTTTTATTTGGGGCAAGGGAGGCAATCTCCCAACCCCTCCCCAAATTAGCCCCCACCCCCCCCAGAAGACCCCAAACAGGCAGCCCCTCCCCATGCATTTTCCATGCAATCCCCCTGAACCTCCCCCCCCCCCCCCGCCCCCAGCCCCCCAAAGCAGAGATCCAGCCCCCAGCCATCCCCACCCCTAGGGACCACCCCCCAGATACTCACAATGCTGCGGTGCTGGGTTGGGGGGGGGGCAGCCACGGTAGTAAAATTGGGAGGGGGGGGAGGGTGAGAAACGAGGGGGGTGTTAGTAAGGGGGGGGGGGCAACAACAAGACCCCCCCCCCAAAAATTCACACAGCAAAATTAACACAGCAAAACCATGCAGCTCCCCCACCCCCCCCAAAAACAACATCACACAACCTCCCCCCAGACCCAAACGAGGGGGATGAAAGAACTGAGTCGATAATGGGGTGCTAAAGTGATGCCCCCACAGCAAAAGAGGGGCTTGGGGAGAGCCTCCCCCTCAATAAAAAGGCAAAAGAAGGCATTTGGTGGCCACCCCATAATAAAAAAGGAAACTGGGGAGCCCACAGCCGTAAAAAGGGGGTTTGAGGAGGCCCCCCCATAAAAAAAGGGAGGTGAGAAGACCCCTTCACACAACAGAAGGGTTTGGGGGTGCTCCCCCCGCGCTGTAAACTACCCTGGGGTTAGTGGGGGGGGGGGGTGCAAAGTGACCTCCCCCACATACACAGAAAGGGGAAAAGAGAACTGGGGAACCCCCCGCAGGCGCAGGGGAGGTAAGACACCCCCTCAGAGGGGGGGGCTTACAGGGGGCAGGTGCAGCCGCTCGGCATCTTGGGAAATCCATGCCTGGGGGGGAGAGAAGGAAGAGTTAAGGACCCCCTCCCTGAACCAAGGGCTCAGGAGCCCCAGAAGGGAGCCAAGCCCCACGCCGCGAAAACCCAGACTCCGCCCATTAAAAACTAAAGACCCCCCCCCCCGCCAGAGGCACTCGAGAGCACCCCCAGAAACCCAGACCCCCCGAAACAGACCCAGACTCCCCCCGAAAGGGCCCCCCAAGAGCTCCCCAAAGTGACCTCCAGAGCCCCCTCCCCTATTTGTCCCCCGCAGCGGCTCAGCCCCCAGGGCCACGCCCTCCCCCGAAATACCCACCAATCAGCGAGCCAGGCACCGCCTCGTCCCTCCCCCGCTCCTAGCCAGCAGCCAGTCAGCGCCGCCAAGCAGGACTTGGTCCCGCCCCATCGCTCCCCCTCCTCCAGTCAAATGTCCCTCCCTCAGCTTCCCAGCCAATCGGAGTCCAGAGTCCCAGCGCTCTGCGCACGATGGGCACCGCGGGTGTTTTTGTTTGGAGGGGGAAGGTTTAGGCCGGATCCCGTCGGTTCTTTCCGTGGCCTCCGGGACTTACCGGACTCGGCCCCCCCAGCACCAGCGGGAACCGGAGCAGCCGCTTGGCCGCCACCAGCGCCGCCGCCATTGCCGCTGTGCCGCGATGCGCGGGAACTCTCGCGAGAGTTGGGGGGGCAGGGCGGCGAAGCGGAGATCTCGCCAGGTCTGGGATAACGGCGGCCGCCGCGAAGTCTCGCGGCTTGCGGCCGGCATTTTGTGGCCTGGAGGCTCGGCTGAGCGCATGCGCGCTGTGACCCCCGCTCCCCGCCGCCCCACGGGGGCGCCCCTGGGTCCCATTTTGCCCCGGCCCGGGGGAGGCGCGAAGCCCCTTTTGTCCTCTTCCCTCCTGATACCCTGATACCCCGGCCCGGAGAAGGCTGCGGGGAGACCTCAGAGCAGCCTTCCAGTACCTGAAGGGGCTCCAGGGGAGCAGGGGCGGGACCTCTGCCGAGCCAGGGGTCCGTGTCGCGGCTGGTGCCCTGCCGGCTGCCTTCTCCTCCTGGTTGTTCTATTAAAGTTGATCTATTTTCTTCCCCTTATCTCCAGTCGGGTTCTTGCCTGCTTTCTGCATCTCCTTCCTGTGCCATCCGGGGGCTGGTGGTGGTGGTGGTTCTGAGGTTAGATGTCAATCACAGCTGGCTCTGGGTTGGTTTTCTCCACTTTGTCCGAGCCTCCCCCACCCCCACCCCCCAGGTCCTCTCCCTCCATCTCCAGCTGCTCTGCCCCAACCCTGGAGCCTCAGGACCCAGCCCTGGGCTGGGGTGAACCTCACTCCGTTGGGTCATCCCCTCTAGCGCTCCCAACACCATTTGGGAGCTAAAAACTACAGCAGCAGCTGCAACAGCATGGGTTTAGGGAGGGCAGGTCCTGCCTGACCAACCTGATCCCCTTCCATGCCCAGGTGACTGCCTGGTGGTGTGGGGCAGGCTGTGGATGTGGTCTGCCTGCACTCCAGCAAGGCTTTGACACCGTCCCCCACAGCAAGCTCCTGGCCAAGCTGTCAGCCCCTGGCTGGGACAGCAGCACTCTGAGGTGGGTCAGGAACTGGCTGGAGGCTGAGCCCAGAGAGTGGTGGTGAATGGTGCCACATCCAGCTGGCAGCCAGGCACCGGTGGTGTGCCCCAGGGATCAGTGCTGGGCCCCAGCCTGTTCAATATCTTTATTGATGATCTGGACAAGGGGGTGGAGTTCATTATCAGTAAGTTTGCACATGACACCAAGCTGGGGCCAGGAGATTATCTGTTAGAGGGTAGGAGCGCTCTGCAGAGGGACCCTGCCAGGCTGGGCAGATGGTCAGAGTCCAAGGGCAGGAGATTGAACACACCTAAGTGCCAGGTTCTACACACTGGCCACAACAACCCCAGGCAGTGCTACAGGCTGGGGTCAGAGTGGCTGAGAGCAGCCAGGCAGAGAGGGACCTGGGGGTGCTGGTTGACAGCAGCTGAACATGAGCCTGCAGTGTGCCCAGGTGGCCAAGAAGGCCAATGGCATCCTGGCCTGGAGCAGGAACAGTGTGGCCGGCAGGAGCAGGGAGGTCATTCTGCCCCTGTACACTGCACTGGTTAGGCCACACCTTGAGTCTTGTGTCCAGTTCTGGGCTCCTCAGTTTAGGAAGGAGTTTGAGCTGCTGGAAGGTGTCCAGAGAAGGGCAACAAAGCTGGGGAGGGGTCTGGAGCACAGCCCTATGAGGAGAGGCTGAGGGAGCTGGGGTTGTTTAGCCTGGAGAAGAGGAGGCTCAGGGCAGACCTCATTGCTCTCTACAACTCCCTGAAGGGAGGTTGTAGACAGGCAGAGGTTGGTCTCTTCTCCCAGGCAGCCAGTACCAGAACAAGAGGACACAGTCTCAAGCTGCACCAGGGGAGGTTCAGACTGGATGTTAGGAAGAAATTCTTCATAGAAAGAGAGAGTGGCCATGGGAATGTGCTGCCTGGGGAGGTGGTGGAGTCACCACCCCCGGAGGTGTTTAGGAAGAGACTGGATGGGGTGCTTGGTGCCATGGGTTAGTTGATCAGATGGTGTTGGGTGATAGGTTGGACTCGATGATCTCAAAGGTCTCTTCCAACCTGGTTAATTCTATCCTATTCCTATCCCTATTCCATCGCCCCCCCCTCAGCGCCACAAAAGTCGCGGCCGCCATTTTGTGCGCCGCCCGCAGCCCGCCGAGGCCACGTCAAGGGTAGAAGCCGCTTTCCATCGGCTGCCGAGCGCGACGGCGGCCCGCCCCTTGGCGCTGATTGGGTGCGGGAGGCGAGGCGGGAGGCGCTGATTGGGCAGCCAGGAGGGGGCGGCAAAGATGGCGGCTGCGGCGGTGCTGGTCGGGCTGCTGGCGGCGGTCCTGGGCGCCACAGGTACCCTAGAGGGGGGCTGTGGGGCCTGGGCGGGCCTCGGTGGGGTGCCTAAGTGAGAGGGGGGCTATGGGGGTCCTATGTGGGGGGGCCGATAGAGGCCGGGGGCACGGGGTGTACTCGGGAGTCGTGGTGCCGTGGCGTGCCTGTGAGGGGGTCCTGAGGAGGGGTCCGGAGGCCATGGGGGGCGCGGCCCTGTGCTTCCCCTCCCCATATTTACTCCCCCTCCCCGCCCCCAGGCGAGCCGTGCCCCCAGCCCACCATCGTCCCCTCCTATTACACCACCTCGGACGCCGTCATCTCCTCCGAGAGCGTCTTCGTGGTGGAGATCTCCTTGGCCTGCAAGAATGGGGCTCAGGTGAGGCCTGCGGGGGGGGGTCCCCAGACGCTGGGGTCTCCTGGGACCCTCCCCTCAAAACACTTTTCTCTCCCCCCTCCCAGAATGTGGCTCTCTATGCCGACGTCAACGGGAAGCAATTCCCTGTGACCCGGGGGCAGGATGTGGGGAGATACCAGGTGAGCCTAGGGGGGGATTATGGGGCTGGGGGGAGCCCTACAAGGGTCTGGGGAGTTCCTTGGGGTGGGGGTGGGGGGGTCTAGAGGCTCCTCCTTCCCCCTCAACAGGTCTCCTGGAGCCTGGAGCATCGCAACGCCCAGTCGGGCACCTACGAGGTGAAGTTCTTTGACGAGGAGTCCTACAGTGCTCTGCGGAAGGTGAGGACCCCTCCTCAGTTTTGAGAGGTTCCCCAAGGTTTAGGGGGGTCCCCAGGGTCTTCCTGGGGGTCTGAGCCCCTGTTCCTGTGCCTCCCTCGCCAGGCCCAGAGGAACAATGAGGACGTCTCCCGCATCCAGCCGCTCTTCACCGTCAACGTCGACCACCGGGTGAGCTCTGGGGGGGTGGCCAGGGCTCTGGGGCAGGGGGCTGGGGGTCCCCAGGGGGCTGGGAGAGTCTTCTGGAGGCCCCCATGAAGGGGAGGGATCCTTGAGCCTTGATTTTGGGGGGCACAGAGAGGGCTCAGTGCTGAGATTGGAGGGGCCTTAGGTGACCAGCATGGGGTTGGGGGTCTGGTGGGGGGGGAGTGCCAGGATGGTTTTGGGGGGTGTGGGGGGGTTTAAGGGAGTTCTGAGGGTGAGGATTAAGGGCCTGGGGTAGGGTCTGGGGAGGACCCCAAGGTTTCAGGGTGGGGAGCAGCAAGAAATGGGAGGGGGAGCAGGGTTGGGAGGCTCATCCCTGGAGGTTTGGGGCAGGGTTGCAGGGTGTGTAGGGGAGGGAGTGTTTTTTGGAGGGGGCAGGGGGGAGATTTGGGGGGTGCTGTGGGGGTGGGGGCCTCTTCATTGACCCCTCCCCTTTTTTTGTCCCCAGGGGGCTTGGAACGGGCCCTGGGTGTCGACAGAGGTGGTGGCAGCTGCCATCGGGCTGGGGATTTATTACTTGGCCTTCAGCACCAAGAGCAGCATCCAGGCCTAGGACACCCCAAAGGCAGCCCAGAGCCCCCCACCAATCCACAGCTATATGGGGGGGGTCTGTGAAGTGCAGGGGGGCAGCAGAGCACCCTAAGACCACCCCCCCTACACTCCAGAAATGGTGTTGAAGGTCCCCAAAAGTATCCCCAAATGGGGGGGGTCAGGGGGCTATGATTTCGTGCTGGGATGACCCCCACTTGAATTGGGGGGGGGCTCCCTTTAGTGTTTAAAAGAAGGGGTGCTCTCTGTGTGTGTGTGTGCTCTCAGGAGTCTGATTTTGGGGGGGGTGGGGGGTGCAGTCACCAAATCCTGCCATCTCTCCTGCCATCCTTTCACCCCAATAAAAGTGTCCATGCCCCCCCCCCCTCCCCCCTTGTGTCTGTTTTGGGGGTGTCCCCTCCCGCTGGTGACATCACAGGAAGTGATGTCATCAGTGATAAAGCAGCTGGGGGGGGGGGGGGCAGGGGCTTGGGGGGTTGCTTGGGGAGGGGGTGGAGGTCGTCATGTGGGTTCTCCCCCCCAATAGAAAGGGGTCTCAAGGCTTGGGAGGAGGCAAACCCCCTTCTTGCCCCTCCTGCGAGGCCTGGTTGCCCCCCCCCAAAAGGGAAGCAGGGGGGGAGGGCTCAAACTCCCTCCCTTCCCCCCCACCCCTTAGCCCCTTGTGGGGGTCTGTACGGCCCTGAATCCCGGGGAGGGGCTCTGACCCCTTTTATTCTTCCACCCACAAAAGCACCCGGATGGGAGGGGGGTCCCCGACGCCCCCTTCCTCCTCTGCCCCCTCCCCGCTTTGGGCGCTGGCCGCGGGGTGGGGCCGCGCGGGGAGGGGGGGGCGTGGGCGTGGCTTGGCCGCGGGGGGCGGGGTCGGGCGGAGGCTGCCTGGAAGGGGCGGGGCCCGGATTATGTCAGGCTCGCGCTAGCCGCAGCCCCGCGCTGGGAGCGGCCGGAGCAGGTACAGCGCTGGGGGACGGGGGGGGGGGGCAGGGGAATGGGGAGGCTTTGGGGGGGTCCCTGAGGGGCTGGGGGGGGTCCTGGTGGGCACGGGCGGGACGAGAGGAGGCCCCGCGAGCACGGGGGCGAAAAACGAGGAGAAGAAAAACCGGGGGTGGGGGAGTGGGTAAGGAGAAAATGAGGGGAGAGGGGGCGAGGCGGGAAGACAGGAGGGGGAAGGAGGGCGGGGGGGAGGGAGACGGGGGTCCATAGGGGTGGGGTAGGGGGCGATTGGGGGCTGTAGGGGAGGGGGCGATGGAATCTGGTGCTGTAGAGGAGGGGTGGGGGGAAATCTGGGGCCAGAGGGGCTCGATAGGGCTGCGCTGAGGTAAAGGTGGGTGTGGAGGCGATGTGTGGGGCTGAGCTGAGGGGGAAAAAAAGGAGGTTTGATGGGGGGGGCTTGAGGGGGTCAGTAGGGATGGGCTGAGATAAATGTGGGTCTGTAGGGACTCTACAGGGGGTCTACAGGGCTGGGCTGAGGAAAAGGAGGGTCTAGGAGCCGAGGTAAATGTGGGTTTATAGGGGCTGGGCTGAGGTAAAGGTGGGTGTGGAGGGGATGTGTGGGGCCGGGCTGAGAGAAGAGGATCTGTAGGGGATGGGCTGAGGAACAGAGGATCTATGGGGCATGGGCTGAGAGAAGAGGATCTGTAGGGGATGGGCTGAGAGAAGAGGATCTGTAGGGGATGGGCTGAGGAACAGAGGATCTATGGGGCATGGGCTGAGAGAAGAGGATCTGTAGGGGATGGGCTGAGGAACAGAGGATCTATAGGGGATGGGCTGAGAGAAGAGAGGCTCTCCAGGGGCTGGGCTGAGGAAGAGCCTTTCCAGGGGTTGGGCCGAAGGAAAAGGCTTCTCCAGGGGCTGGGCTGAGGAAAGGAGGATCTGTAGGGGTTGGACTGAAGGAAAAGGCTTCTCCAGGGGCTGGGCTGAGGAAGAGCCTTGCCAGGGGTTGGGCCGAAGGAAAAGGCTTCTCCAGGGGCTGGGCTGAGGAAAGGAGGATCTGTAGGGGTTGGACTGAAGGAAAAGGCTCTCCAGGGGCTGGGCTGAGGGACAGGTGGGTGTGGAGGGGATGTGAGGGGCTGGGCTGCGGTACAGGAGGTTTGTAAGGGCTCGGGGGAGGTACATGCAGGTCTGTAGGGGCTCTGTGGGGCTGGGCTGAGCTTAAGGGGGGCAATAGGGGTTGGATTGGGGCTCTATGGGGGCTATAGTAAAGGGGCTCTATAAGGCCAAGCTGCAGTAAAGGGGCTCTGGATGAGGTGAGAACAGAGGATGGCAACGAGCTGGGGGATGGGGTGGAGGTATAGGGGTCTGTGGGGCTGGGCTGAGCTCAAGGCAGCCTAGAGGGGCTGGGTTGGGTCCGTGGGGGCTCTATGGGGCCGGACTGCACTAAAGGGGCTCTGCAGGGGCTCTGGGGGGGGTCTGGATGAGGCGGGAACAGAGGATGGCAACAGGCGGAGGGCAGGAGGGACCCGAAGGGGCTGCAGGGGCTGGGTGCGGGCGGATGTGTGGGGCTGGGCCCAGGTAAAGGGGGGGTGTCTCTAGGGGGTCCGTAGGGGCTCTGTGGGGCTGGGCTGAGGTGAAGGGGGGTCCATAGGAGCTCTATAGGGTCTGTAGGGCGTGGGGGGGGGGGTCTGGGTTACCTGGAGGGGATCGCTGGGCTCCGTTTGGGGAGGGGAAGCGGCGGGCAGGTCCCTGTCCATGGTGCTGACATGGTGCTGACGTGGGGGGGAGCCGGGATAACGGGGAGGAGGGTCTGGGATGACTGGGGAGGGGTCTTGGTTTAACGGGGGGGGAATGGAGTAACGGAGGGGGGTGTCTGGGTTAGCTGAGGGGGTTCTGGGTTAACTGGGGGGGGTCGCTGGGGTCCATTTGGGGGGGGGGTTGGGAGGCGGGTCCCTCTCCGCGGTGCTGACGTAGGCGGGGGGGGACCAGGTTAGCTGGGGGGGGTCTGGGTTAATTTGGGGGGGGGGGGAAGCGGATTAGCTGGGGTGGGGTCTGGGTTAACTCGGGGTTAACTGGGGGAGGGAACTGGGTTAGCTGGGGGGACACACCGGGGTTAACGGGGGGGGGGGAACTGGGATAAGTGGAGGGGGTCTGGGTTGGGGAGGGGGTCAGCAGGCTGCCAGGTCCCCTCCTCCGGCCGTTGCCATGGGAACGGGCGCATCCTCGGGGGGGGAGGGGAGGCTTTGGTCGCCGCACAATGGAAATGGGGGGGGCGAGTAAATCCCCCCCCGTGTGTGTCCCCCCCCAACAACCTGCAGCCCGGCCCCGGTCATGGCTCAGCCCCGGGGGCTCTTCCTCGTCCTCCTCCTCCTCCTGTTGGGAGGGGGGCCCGGAACTGCCGTCGTGATCCCCCCGGAGTGTGAGTGGGGTTGGGATTGGGGGCGGGGGGGCTTTGCACGAGGGGATTGCACGCTCGTCCTGTTGCACGAGGACCCCTCCAAGCCTCTCCCCGCGCCTTGCACAATGGTGGTTTCTTTTTCCACGCTCGGCTCCTTGCACGAGGGCTTTGCATGCTCACCCTGTTGCACGAGGGCCCCTCGGAGCCCCCCCCCCCGCCTTGCACCAGGCCTCTTTGCACACTCAGCTCCTTGCACGAGGAGGACGAGGAGCACAGCTGCTCACAACCCCTGCCCCCTTGATCACTTCTCTCTCTCTTTCCCCCGCCTCTGCGACCCCCCCCCCGGATGGTGCAGATGATTTGCCTGAGCGTGAGTCTGGGGGTGGGGCCCTGGGGGCATCTGAGGTCCCTGGCAGGGAGGTCTTGGGGGGGGGTGGTGGTGTTTGAGGACCCTGAGGAGGTCTTGGTGGGTCCTGGGGGGCTGTGGGGTTCCTGGGAGGAGTCTTGAAGGGTTCTGGGGTCCCTGGTGGGGGAGCCTGGGGAAGTTTGAGCACCCTGTTGAAGGTCTTGTGGGACACTGGTGTCCCTGGGGGGGTGGGGTGTGTGTCTTGAGGGGACCTCTAAGGAGGTCTTGGGGGGGCACCCAGGGGGTCAGGTGTGTGGGGTTCCCAACGGGGTGCCTGAGGAGCAAGTTTGTGGGTCTGGGGTCCCCACTGTGTCCCCGTTCCCCCCCCAGTCCCGCAGCCCCCGGAGCTGATCGAGGAGCCCCCCCCTCAGCTCGTGGTGTTCCCCAGCGATGACGTCATCATGAAGTGTGCTGCCACCGGGAACCCCCCTGTCCAGTGAGTGGGGACCCCCCGGGACCCCCAGTGCCCGCTGGGCACCCCCATCCCATCCCCGTGCCCCCCCCGTGATCCCCTATGCCCCCCTCCCCACGTCCCTCCACGTCCGTGTCCCCCCAGGTACCAGTGGACACGCGAGGAGCTGCCGTTCGAGCCCCAGGAGCACCCCGGGGTGTGGCTGGGCCCCGAGCCGGGCACGCTGCAGATGAACGCCAGCGCCGCCGGGCGGCTGCAGGGAGCATTCCGCTGCCGGGCGAGCAACGAGCTGGGCACGGCGCTGTCCCGGGAGAGCCGCCTGATCGCCGAGAGTGAGCCCCGGCACCACCCCCGGGCACCCAAAAATCACCTAAACCACCCCAAAAACACCCCCGAGGGTGGACCCAGTGGGGCTGGGGGGGCATGGGGGTGCAGGGTTTTCGGGGGGGGGGATGTGGGTCCCTGGGGTGTGGGGAGAGTCCCCGACGGAAGGTTTTGGGGGTACAGGGGGTGAGAGATAGGAGGGTGCTTGGGAAGGTTCTGGGGGCACGGGGGGGGTTGGGTTACAGGGCTTTTTCTTGGGGGGGGTGCAGGTTTTTTTTTGGGGGGGCTCTCTGTATCTTTGGGGAGGTCTCCCCATCTAATCTGGGGTGCTCCCCCCCCCAGACACACCGCAGTGGCCCAAGGAGAAGGTGACGCCAGTGGAGGTCGAGGAGGGGGACCCTGTGGTGCTGCCCTGCGACCCCCCCAAGAGTGCTGTGCCCCCCAAGATCTATTGGCTCAACAGCCGTGAGTGAACCCCCCCCAAAATAACCCTGCACCCCACCCCCCCATCCCCTCTTTCCCACCCCCCCTGGACCCCTCCTTTTCCTGCACAGGATGGAGGGCGTCCCTTTAACCCCGTCCCCCTCTCGTCCACACAAGCTGGAGGTGCCCCCCGTGTGCCCCCCAGCCTGCTGTGTGCTCCCTCAGCCCACCACCCCCCGCACCCCGGCCCCCCGCCCCGTGAGCGCGCAGGGATTGCGCACATCGCGCAGGACGCGCGGGTGTCCGTGGGCCAGGACGGGTTCCTGTGCTTCTCCAACGTGTGTCCCCCAAAGCCCCTAGCCCCCTCTCCACCCCCCTCCGTCCCCCCTGACGGCCGTGTGCGCGCAGGGATCGTGCACATCGCGCAGGACGCGCGGGTGTCCATGGGCCAGGACGGGTTCCTGTACTTCGCCAACGCTCAGGTGGGCGACAGCCACCCGGACTACATCTGCCACGCGCACTACCTGGGGCCCAGGACCATCATCCAGAAGGAGCCCCTGGACCTCCGCGTCACCCCCAGTGAGCGCTTGGCCCCGCTGGGGGACGACCACCCCTGAAATTTAAACACCACCCCCCCCCCCCCCCCACGAGCGGTTCCTCCGGGACCCCCTCCTCGCCTTCTTGCTGGCTTTGAAAGGGAGAGATCCTGAAGTCACTTGGGTGGGGATCGCCTTCAAGGGGCTCTGTGGGACCTCCCCCCCAGATTATTTCCATGGGACCCCCCCCCGAGAATATCTTCTATGACACCCCCCCGCCCCAGTTATTTCCTATGGTACTCCCCAGTGCTTCCTATGGACCCCCCTAATAGTCCCTTCCATGGGACCCTCCCTACAATTTACTTTGGTGAGGCTGTTGGGGGGATGTGTCCTTTGATATTTGGGGAGGGGGATGCCCCTGGGGTACCCCTTGCCTCCCCCAGCCCCTTTTTCCTGACTCCCCCCCCCCAGGTAATTCGCTGCAGTTCCGCCGGCCCCGGCTGCTGGTGCCCAGGGAGCCGCAGCCCCCCGTGGTGGCGCTGCGGGGGGAGACGCTGGTCCTGGAGTGCATCGCGGAGGGGCTGTGAGTGGGGAGGGGTCCTGGGGGGGTGGTCCTGGGATTCTGGGGAGGGGTCCTGGAGTGCATCGCGGAGGGGCTGTGAGTGGGGAGGGGTCCTGGGGGTGGTGGTGGTCCTGAGAGTCTGGGGAGGGATCCTGGAGTACATCGCGGAAGTGGGGAGGGGTCTGGGGGGATGTCCTGGAGGGGGAAGGGAGTCGGGGGGGGGGCATCTGAGAATAGGAGGGGGTCTGCTCTTGCCGTGCCCCCTCCCCAAATCCGCGCCCCCAGCCCCACGCCCGCCGTGCGCTGGCGCCGCCTGAACGGGGAGCTGCCGCCCCGCGCCGTGCTGGAGAACTTCAACAAGACGCTGAGGCTGCGAGAGGTGCGGGAGGAGGACGACGGAGAGTACCGCTGCGAGGCCTCCAACAGCCGCGGCACGGCGGCCCACAGCCACCGAGTCACCGTGCAGGGTACCGCACCGGCACCGGCAGGGCAGCTGGGGGCGCGGGGGGGCACCGGGAGGGGAGCTGGGAGTGCGGGGGTACACCAGGAGGGCAGCTGGGGGCACTGGGAGGACATGTAGGGGCACTGGGATGTACTGGGAGGGGAGCTGGGAGCACTGTGAGGGCAGCTGGGGGCACTGGAATACACTGGGAGGGCAGCTGGGGCCCTGGGAGGGCAGCTGGGGTCACTGGGGCATACTGGGAGGGCAGCAGGGGGCACTGGGAGGGCATGTGGGGGCAATGGGACATACTGGGAGGGGATCTGGGGGCACTGGGAGGGCAGCTGGGGTCACTGGGATGTACTGGGAGGGGAGCTGGGGTCACTGGGAGGGCAGCTGGGGGCACTGGGATGTACTGGGAGGGGAGCTGGGGGCACTGGGAGGGCAGCTGGGGGCAATGGGACATACTGGGAGGGGATCTGGGGGCACTGGGAGGGCAGCTGGGGGCACTGGGATGTACTGGGAGGGCAGCTGGGGCACTGGGAGGGCAGCTGGGGGCACTGGGATGTACTGGGAGAGGAGCTGGGGGCACTGGGATGTACTGGGAGGGCATGTAGAGGCCCTGGGATGTACTGGGAGGGCATCTGGGGGTACTGGGATGTACTGGGAGGGTACTGGGATGTACTGGGAGGGCAGCAGGAGGCACTGGGAGGGCAGCTGGGGGCACTGGGATGTACTGGGAGGGCAGCAGGGGCACTGGGAAGGCTGCTAGGGGCACTGGGATGTACTGGGAGAGGAGCTGGGGGCACTGGGAGGGCAGCTGAGGGCACTGGGATGTACTGGGAGGGGAGCTGGGGGCACTGGGAGGGCAGCTGAGGGCACTGGGATGTACTGGGAGGGCAGCAGGGGCACTGGGAAGGCAGCTGGGGGCACTGGGATGTACTGGGAGGGGAGCTGGGGGCACTGGGAGGGCAGCTGAGGGCACTGGGATGTACTGGGAGGGGAGCTGGGGGCACTGGGAGGGCAGCTGAGGGCACTGGGATGTACTGGGAGGGTACTGGGATGTACTGGGAGGGCAGCAGGGGGCACTGGGAGGGCAGCTGGGGGCACTGGGATGTACTGGGAGGGCAGCTGGGGGCACTGGGAGGGCAGCTGGGGGCACTGGGATGTACTGGGAGGGGAGCTGGGGGCGCTGGGAAGGCAGCTGGGGGCACTGGGATGTACTGGGAGGGGAGCTGGGGGCACTGGGAGGGGAGCTGGGGGCACTGGGAGGGCAGCTGGGGGCACTGGGACGTACTGGGAGGGCAGCAGGGGGCGCTGTGAGCCCTCGGGAGCCCCCCTGCTGCCCGCAGCGGCGCCGTACTGGGTGCGGCAGCCTCAGAGTGGGGTCTTCGGGCCGGGGGAGTCGGCGCGGCTGGACTGCAGGGTGGGAGGCAAGCCCAGACCCCTCCTCAGCTGGAGCATCAACGGCGTCCCCCTGAACGGTAACCGGGGTGGGGGGCTCCGGGGGGTCTCTAGAGGGTGTCTAGAGGTGGGTTTGAGGCCCCCCCTGGGGGGGTCTGGTATCCCCTGGGTGGGGTTGGGTGACTGGAGGGGGGGTCCCCTGGCTGCCATCTGTATGGGTCTGGGGTCCTGTGAGTGGGCTTTGGGGGTCCTCTGGGTGGGTTTGGGGATCCTGTGGGTGGGTCTGGGGTCTCCTGTGTGACTGTGGGTGCCCCATGGGTGAAGCTGGGATCTCCGTGGGTGGGTCTGGGGTCTCCTGTGTGACTGTGGGTGCCCCATGGGTGAAGCTGGGATCCCCGTGGGTGGGTCTGGGGTCTCCTGTGTGACTGTGGGTGCCCCGTGGATGGGTCTGGGATCTCCGTGGGTGGGTCTGGGGTCTCCTGTATGACTGTGGGTGCCCCGTGGATGGGTCTGGGATCTCCGTGGGTGGGTCTGGGGTCTCCTGTGTGACTGTGGGTGCCCCGTGGGTGAATCTGGGGTCCCCGTGGGTGGGTCTGGGGTCTCCTGTGTGACTGTGGGTGCCCCGTGGGTGGGTCTGGGGTCCTCCTGTGACTCACTGACGCCCCCCAGAGGCTCCCGGCGCTGCCCGCTGGGTGCTGCGGGACGGAGCTCTGCTGCTGCCCCAGCTGCTGCCCAACGAATCCCTGGTGGCACAGTGCCAGGCCCGGAACCCCCACGGCCACCTCCTGGCCAACGCCTTCGTGCACGTCGTGGGTACGTGGGGACCCCTGGGCTACCAACACGGACCCTTGGGCTACCAACAGGGACCCCTGGGCTACCAACAGGGACCCCATGGCTATCAGCAGTCCCGCTGGGCCACCAACACCCATCCAGGCCACCAGAACCCTTTCCTGGGGCCACCAAGACCCTTCCAGGGGCCACGGCACCCCCACTGGAGCCCCTGGGGGGAGGATTTTGGGTCTGTGGGGCGGGGTCTGGGGCACTTCTGTGCTCCTGGGGGGGAGATTAGGGGAGCCCTGGGGGAGCTCTGTTTTGGCGGGGGGTGTCCTGGGGTTGGGGGGGATGAATCCGGGGGGGGGGCGGGGGGCGGTTTCTGGGGCGGGGATGAATTGGGGGAGGGTCTCGGGGGGGGTGGGGTGCTCACGTAGCCCCTCCCGCAGAGCTGCCGGTGCGGATCCTGGGGCCGGCGCAGGCTCCATACGCGGTGGTGGAGAACGGCACCGCCCTGCTGCACTGCCGAACCTTCGGGACCCCCACCCCCAGCATCCAGTGGTCAGAGACCCCCCCGCGGCACCCCCTAGACCCTATGTGGCACTCCGCAAACTTCTCCATCCCACCCAAACCTCCTCTGCGCCCCCTGAACCCCCAACCCTCCCCCCGGCCACCCCCAAACCCTATTTGGGAACCCCCCCCAGACCCTTCTGTGCCCCCCTAAATATCCCATGGGACAACCCAGACCCTTTCAGACCCCTCTGTGCCACACCCCAACCCCCTCCTTGGCTCCCCTTTAGCCCCTTATATCACCCCCAAACCTCCCTTGGGACACCTCTAGACCTCCTCAGACCCCTCTGTGCTCCCCCAAATCTCCCTTGGGACACCCCCAAACCTTTCTGTCCCCTCCCCAAATGCTTCTTGGGTCCCCCTTAGATTCCCTCAGACCCTTCTGTCACCCTCAGACCTCCCTTGGGACACCACCAGACTTCCTCAGACCTCTCTGTGTGCCCCCTAAACTCTCCTTGAGACACCCCCAGACCTCCTCAGACCCCTCTGTACCCCCCCAAACCCTCCCTGGGTCCCCCTAAGACCTCCCTCAGACCCTTCTGTCACCCCCAAACCTCCCTTGGGACACTGCCAAACCTTTTCAGACTCTCCTGTGCACCCCCAAACCTCCCTTGGGACACCCCCAGACCTTTCTGTCACCCCCAGAAGCTCTCCTTGGGTCCCACTTGGACCCCTTCAGAACCTTCTGTCACCCCCAAACCTCCCTTGGGACACCCCTAGACCTTTTCAGACCCTCCTGTGCAACCTCAAACCTCCCTTGGGACACCCCCAGACCTTTCTGTCACCCCCAGAAGCTCTTCTTGGGTCCCACTTAGACCCCTTCAGAACCTTCTGTCACCCCCAAACCTCCCTTGGGACACCCTCAGACCTTTTCAGACCCTCCTGTGCACCCCCAAACCTCCCTTGGGACACTGCCAAACCTTTTCAGACTCTCCTGTGCATCCCCAAACCTCCCTTGGGACACCCCTAGACCTTTCTGTCACCCCCAGAAGTTCTCCTTGGGTCCCACTTGGACCCCTTCAGAACCTTCTGTCACCCCCAAACCTCCCTTGGGACACCCTCAGACCTTTTCAGACTCTCCTGTGCATCCTCAAACCTCCCTTGGGACACCCCCAGACCTTTCTGTCACCCCCAGAAGCTCTTCTTGGGTCCCACTTGGACCCCTTCAGAATCTTCTGTCACCCCCAAACCTCCCTTGGGACACCCCCAGACCTTTCTGTCACCCCCAGAAGCTCTTATTGGGTCCCACTTATACCCCTTCAGAACCTTCTGTCACCCCCAAACCTCCCTTGGGACACCCCCAGACCTTTCTGTCACCCCCAGAAGCTCTTATTGGGTCCCACTTAGACCCCTTCAGAACCTTCTGTCACCCCCAAACCTCCCTTGGGACACCCCCAGACCTTTTCAGACCCTCCTGTGCAACCTCAAACCTCCCTTGGGACACCCCCAGACCTTTCTGTCACCCCCAGAAGCTCTTCTTGGGTCCCACTTAGACCCCTTCAGTGCCCCTCCCCAACCCCTCCTTGACGCCCCCCGTGCTCCCCCAGGCTGACGCCGACGCTGGAGCCGGCGCTGCTGGACGACAGAGTCTTTGTCTTCACCAACGGAACGCTGCGGCTGGCGCCGGTGGGGCGGGGGGACGCGGGGCCCTACACCTGCCGGGCGGAGAACGGCCACAGCAACGCCTCGGCCACCGCCCTGCTGCACGTCAGAGGTACGGGGAGGGGGCTGCACCGCCCCCCCCCCACCCCCCCACCCCCCCCCGAACGCCAACAAAAACACTCCGGCTGGGAAGAGCACCAAAACCGGGCAAAACGCCCCCGAAATCTGCCCAGAATCACCTCAAACCTCCCCAAAAGTCACACAGAACACCCCCAGATCACCCCCAATCACCCAAACCACCCCAAGAATCCCCCCTAACCCCAAGCGCCCCCAAATCCTTATCCCCCCCTTCCATCCCCCCAACGGCTGCGTGTGCCCCCAGCCCCCACCCGGCTGCTGGAGACCCCCCGCAGCGTGACGGCCAAGAAGGGCCAGGCGGTGACCTTCCGCTGCGTGCCGCAGTTCGACCCCCAGCTGACCACCAACGGCCTGGAGTGGCGCCGCGACGGGGAGCTGCTGCGGGACACCCCCGACAGCGACAAGTGGGGTCCCGACCACTGCGGGGGGGGAAGGAGGGAATGGGGAGGGAATGGCCCCGACAGCGACAAGTGGGGTCCCGACCACTGCGGGGGGGGAAGGAGGGAATGGGGAGGGAATGGCTCCGACAGCGACAAGTGGGGTCCCGACCACTGCGGGGGGGGGAAGGGGGAAGGGGGAAATGGGGAGGGAATGGCCCCGACAGCGACAAATGGGGTCCCGACCCCCGGAGAGGGAAATGGGGAGGAATGGCCCCGGAGGCGATAAGTGGGGGGCTCCTGGGGGGAGGATAGGGGGAGAAAAAGGGGGGGAGGGATAGGGGGGAAGCGAGGGGGAATGGTCCCAGCAGCGACAAGTGGGGTCCCGAACCCCCGGGGGAGGGAATGGGGTGGGAATGGGAGGGCAGTAGGGGGGAATGGGCGCATTGTAGGGGGGATAATGGGGGAGAGATGAAGGGGAGAGTGGTCCCGACGGCGGCAGGTGGGGGGAGTCTGGATGAATTTTGGGGTCTTCGGCTCCTACTATGGGGGTTCTGATCCACCACCACCCGCGGTGGCCCCCTCCCCAGGTACTCGCTGCTGGGGGACACCCTGCGCGTGTCCGGGGTGGACTATGAGGACCAGGGGACCTTCTCCTGCCGCGCATGGACCCTGCTGGACCACGTGGAGGCGGCGGCAGAGCTGCGGGTCGTGGGTCAGCAGAGACACCACCCCCCCTCCCCCACCCCCCGATACAGCCCGGGGCGCAGAGACCCCTGCAGATACAGCCCGGCGCGGGGAGACCCCCGCAGATAGCGCCCCGGGGTGCGGGGCGGGGGGCACTGGAAAACGGCCCTGGAGGATGGGCAGGAGGGGCTGGGCCAGCTCGGAACCGGTTTGGGCCCGATTCTGTGCTTGTTACCTCCCGGTCCTGCCCTTGTGACCCCCAGTCCTGCCCCGCTGCACACCGGTTGCCCCCCACTAACTGCCCCCTTTCCCCCCCAGGCCGGCCGGGCCCCCCCCGGGACCTGCAGGTGCTGGAGGTGGGCGAGAGGCAGGTCCGGCTGAGCTGGACCCCCGGGGAGGAGCACAACAGCCCCGTAGAGAGTAAGGGGGGTCCGGGGGGGGGGGTGGGAGGCGAATCTGGGGTGTCTGGGGGGGGCTGTGGGGAGGTCAGGAGGTGTCGGGTGAGGGGCAGTGGGGAGGGTTGGAGGTGAGGGGTGTCAGGGTGGTCTCGATGGGATGCCAGGGGCAGATCAGGATTTGGGGGGTGTGGGTGGGGTCAGAAGGGGTTGGGGTGCCCGGGGAGGGGCACTCCTGACACCCCCCCCCCCCCATTCCCCCAGAATTCGTGGTGGAGGAGGAGGAGGAGATCTTCAGCCCGGGGGTCTTCGAGGAGCGGCTGACGGTGCCGGGGGGGCAGCCCTGGGCCGCCCTGTCCCTGTCTCCCTACGGCCGGTACCGGTTCCGGGTGCGGGCTGCCAACGCCTACGGCCGCGGCGAGCCCAGCGCCGCCAGCGCCGCCATCAGCACCCCCCCGGCGGGTGAGGGACCCCCCAAAGCCCCCAGCACCCCAAACCCTCCCAGCTCCCCTAAACCCCTCCCAAATCTCCCCCATCAGCACCCCCTCTGGTGGATGAGGGACCCCCAAAGCCCCCAGCACCCCAAACCCTCCCAGCACCCCTAAACCCCTCCCAGATCCCCCCCATCAGCACCCCCTCTGGTGGGTGAGGGACCCCCAAAGCCCCCAGCACCCCCAAAGCTCTCCCAAATCCACCCCATCAGAACCCCTCTGGTTAGTGAGGGATCCCTAAATCCCCCCATCAGCACCCCCCCCGGTGGGTGAGGGACTCCCAAATCCCCCCAAACCCCAAAGCACCCCCAGAACACCCCCAGTGTCACTTGGAGCCCCCCCATTTCCCCTCCTTTGAGACCCCCAAGACCACTTTCTCCCTTTCAAATACTCCTGGGGGTCCTGATGCCCAGGAGTCTAAGGGCCCCAAATCTCCCCCAGAGCCCCAAAATGCCCCCCACAACTCTGGAATTGGGGGGGTGGTGTCTCAAATGGTCTCTGAAGAACTGGGGGGGGTCTTTGAGCCTCTGTTTCTCCCCCCCACACAGCCCCTGAGCAGAACCCCGGGGGGGTCAAAGGTGAAGGGAATGAAACCAACAACTTGGTGATCAGCTGGGAGGTACTGGAGGCTTTGAGGTTTCTGGGGGGCTTTTGGGGGTCTGGAGGGGGCTTGGGGATCCAGGGAGGGGCATTTTGGATTGGGGGGGGAATTCTTGTGTCTGGGGGGGGCATTTTTGGGTCTGGAGGGAGGAATTTCAGGGTCTGGGGAAGGGATTTTGGGTCTGGGGGGGACATTATGGGTCTGGGGGGAACCCACTTCTATCCAGGGGTGGTCCACTGTTATTTGTGGGGGGGTCCGTTTTTGTTTGGGAGGGGTTTCTGTGACTGTTCCTCTGACCTTCCCCCCGCAGCCGCTGCCCCCCCGGGCCTGGAACGCCCCCCAGGTGCAGTACAGAGTGCAGTGGAGGCCGCTGGAGCCCGCGGGGGGGCCCTGGGAGGAGCAGACTGTGGGGGGCCCCCCCCTGGTGCTGGGGGACACCCCCACCTTCAGCCCCTACCAGATCCGGGTGCAGGCCATCAACGAGGTGGGGAAGGGGCCGGAGCCCCCCCTGGTCACCGGATACTCAGGGGAGGATTGTGAGTGAGGGGGGACCCCGAAACAGAGCTCTGGGGGTGGGGGGGATCCCAAACAGAGCCCTGGGGGGGACTCACCTTTGTGCTCCCCCTCCCCCCAGTGCCCCTGGTGTACCCTGAAAACGTGGGGGTGGAGATCGTGAACAGCAGCAGCGTGAGGGTGGAGTGGAGCCTGCAGAGGGACCCCACGATGCTGCGGGGGCACCTGAGAGGATTTCGGGTATGGGGGCGGATGTGGGGGGCTTGGGGGAATTTGGGGTCTGGGAGGGGGAGGTAGGATCCTGGTGGGGGGGGGGGGAAATCTGGGGACCAAGGGGGGTGGGGTTGGGGTGAAGTCTGGATTGTTGGGAGGCTTTAGGGTCTGGGGGGGATTTGGAATCTGGGGCAGAAATAGGGGACTTGGGGTGGATTTGGAGTCTGGGGGGGGAATTGGGGTCTGGGGGTGGATTTGGAGTCTAGGAGGGGGAATTGGGGTCTGGGGGGGGAATTGGAGTCTGGGGGGAGAATTGGGGTCTGGGGGGGGAATTGGGGTCTGGGGGTGGATTTAGAGTCTAGGGGGGGGAATTGGGGTCTGGGGGTGGATTTGGAGTCTAGGGGGGGAATTGGGGTCTGGGGGGGGAATTGGGGTCTGGGGGTGGATTTGGAGTCTAGGAGGGGGAATTGGGGTCTGGGGGTGGATTTGGAATCTGGGGGGGAATTGGGATCTGGGGGTGGATTTAGAGTCTGGGTGGAGAATTGGGGTCTGGGGGGGGAATTGGGGTCTGGGGGGGGAATTGGGGTCTGGAGGTGGATTTGGAGTCTGGGGGGGGAATTAGGGTCTGGGGGTGGGTTTGGAATCTGGGGGGGGAATTGGGGTCTGGGGTGGATTTAGAGTCTAGGGGGAGCAATTGGGGTATGGGGGCAGTCTTGGGGTGGGTCTTTGGGGGGAAGGTTGGGGTCAGGAGAGGGTTGAAGGAGGAGCTGGGGGGTGTCTGGGGGGGTCTGTAGTGTTTCCTGGTGGGGGGGGTCTGTGAGCTGATGTCTGGTTTTGGGGTGCCCTCCTCCTCCCCAGGTGCTTTACTGGCGGGACGGGTGGGTGGGCGAACGAGCCCGGCGCCACGTCCCCGCTCCAGAGCCCCCTCCCCAGAACGGGGAGGGCCCCCCCGGGGTGCTGACGGTGAGCGGGGAGGCCTCGGGGGTGCTGCTGGGGGGGCTGCGGCCCTGGAGCCGCTACCGGCTGCGAGTGCTGGTGTTCAACGGGAAGGGCGACGGCCCCCCCCAGCGACGAGTACCGCTTCGAGACCCCCGAGGGAGGTGAGCCGGGGGGGACACCCCCGAAATACCCGGAGACCCCCCTCCCTGAAAACAGTCTGAGCCCCCCCCCGAACATCCTGAGCCCCCCTGAACAGCCTGGGAGCCCCTGAGCAGCCCAAAACCAGAGACCCTTCCCCCAGCCCAACCATATCTTCTTCCAGACCCCCGAGGAAGGTGAGCCGGGGGGAGACCCCAGAAATACCCGGAGATCCGCCCCCCCAAACAGTCTGAGCCCCCCTGAACAGCCTGGGAGCCCCTGAGCAGCCCAAAAAGAGAGACCCTTCCCCCAGCCCAACCCCCCGAGGGAGGTGAGCCAGGGACACCCCCACCCCCCCCCCCCAAAATAGCCTGAGACCCCCTCCCGGCAAAATATGGAGATCCCCCCAAATGTTCTGACACCCCCAAAAGCACTGAGTCATGTGTACCCCCTCCCCAACTCCGAGGTCCCCTTTTTGTTCCTCTATTTCCACCCTGCCGACTCTGTGTCTTCTTTCCCCGCTTTGGGGGTGTCTGGCCCCCAGCCTGCACCCCCCCCCGACTCTGCTCTCACCCCCCCCCCCCAATTTGTGTCCCCCCAGTGCCAGGCCCCCCCGAGCAGCTGCTGCTGGAGCGGGCGGGGGGACTCGCGCCTGGCGCTGCGCTGGCGCCGCCCGCGGCACCCCAACGGCCTCCTGACAGGCTTCCTGCTGCAGTACCGCAGGGGTGCGCTGGGGGCGCTGCGGGGGCGCGGGGAGGGACCGGCAGGGGAGTGGGAGAGGCTGGGGGGGAGTAGGGGGGACTGGGAGGGGGCTGGGAGGATATCGTGGGGCGCTGAAAGGCACTGGGAAGGGACTGGGAGGGGAGTGGGCACTGGGCGGGGACTGGGAGGGTCTTGGAGGGGACTGGGAGGATATAGTGGGGTGTTGAAAGGCACTGGGAGGGTAGTGTAGGCACTGGGAGGGTAGTGTGGGCACTGGGAGGGGTGTGGGAGGGCATCGTGGGGCACTGAAAGGCGCTGGGAAGGGACTGGGAGGGTATCCTGGGGTGCTGAAAGGCACTGGGAAGGCACTGGGAGGGACTGGGAGGGACTTGGAGGGGACTGGAAGGATATCGTGGGGTGTTGAAAGGCACTGGGAGGGTAGTGTGGGCACTGGGAGGGGTGTGGGAGGGCATCATGGGGCACTAAAAAGCACTGGGAAGGGACTGGGAGGGGAGTGTGGGCACTGGGAAGGACTGGGAGGGTATCCTGGGGTGCTGAAAGGCACTGGGAAGGCACTGGGAGGGTAGTGTGGGCACTGGGAGGGGTGTGGGAGGGCATCGTGGGGCACTGAAAGGCACTGGGAAGGGACTGGGAGGGTATCCTGGGATGCTGAAAGGCACTGGGAAGGCACTGGGAGGGACTGGGAGGATGTCAAAAGGCACCGGGGAGGCCCTGGGAGGTGTCTGAGCTGTTTGTTTGGTGTTCCCTGGAGGTTTGGGAGGGGCCCGAGGGGGGTTGGAGCTTTTGGGGTATTTTGCTGTATTTTGGGGTTCCCCTCAGCCCCCCACCCCCTCCCCCCCCACCAGAGCCCCCAGGTCCCTACGATGATGCGGACGATGACGCCGGCGATGACGTCACGGAAGAAGCCTCCCCCCCCGAAATGTCCTTCCCCCCCGGGACCCTGAACGCCACCCTGCGGGGGCTGCACCCCCGGGCCCGGTACCGCATCCTGCTGCGGGCCCTGACCGCCGCCGGCGCCGGGCCGCCCCTGCAGCGCCTCGGCAGCCTCAGCCCCGAGCCCGGTGGGTCCCCGACCCCCCCCAGGCCTCTGAGCCCCCCTGGACCCACAGACCCTGCCCTGAACCCCCCAGAGGAGCCCCAAGACCCCGCAGACACCTCACAGATGCTCCCCGACCCCCCTGGGTGGGAGCCAGAGGACCCCTGAAAGACTCATGGAGGGGGTCCCCAAAATGGGCCCTGAGACCCTCTGTGAGGGACCCCAAGTCCCGCTAGGACCCCCACATTAGCGCCAAAACCCCCCAAAATAACCCAAGGACCCCCAAGGGGGACCCAGAGACCACAAAAAATACCTGAGACCCGCTGGGAGGGACCCCAAGACCTCCCCGTTAAAATCTGCTCTTGGGACACATTGTGGTGGTTCCCAGTTCTGGGGACCCCTCCCCACATTTTGGGGGTGTGGGGGGGGTGTTGTGTTTCTTGGGTAGGGTGGGGGGGAAAGTGGAATTTCCCCCTCATTTTGATTCCCCCTCCCCCCCTCCCCAGCTCTGCCCCTGCTGGGGGTCGTGGAGGTTGGGGAGGTGGGCGAGGACTTCATGGAGCTGCGCTGGAGCCTGGCCCGGCCCCAGCCCGACCTGGAGTTCGAGGTCCAGATCCAGAGCAAAAGCAGTAAGGGAGGGGTACTGGGGAGGGGGGAATACTGGGAAGGGACGGGGGGGGAATACTGGGAAGGGGCTGGGGTGGGACTGAGTGAGGTTTGAGGGCATCCCGGGGGGGATCTGTGGGGGATTGAGGGAGGGTTGAGCATCCCGAGAGGGCTTTTGAGGGGCTCTGGAGAAGGGGGAGAGGTTGTTTGGACTCTGTTGTTTGGGGGGGTGTAGCATGTTGAGAGAGAAGGCCTAGGTGATTCATTTCATGTGTGTATGTTTGAGCAATTAGAAGGAGTGTTTGATGAGCTTTTTAGCAAGACCAGTTCCTGCAGGAATGTCATCAGGATTCAGAGTTTCATGCTCACCATAGAGTATCTCTCTAACAGCAAATTCTCTCAGATGCTTAATTCCTTCATCTATGGTAGTCCAGGGTTTAGGATTCCATGGAAGATCATCTCGGGAAGGGTAACTCAGGGCAACTGCAAATAAAAGGCGTACCCACAGATTAACCTTACCCAAAATCTTGGCTAGATGTCTATCTATTCCATTATCCTTCGAGAGACTTCCTAGCTGAGCTGCTGACTTGTCTCCAACCATTAGAGCTGGAGCACCTGTATCATAACATCTGCTAAGCCAAGTTAGAACTGGCTCCTTATCTGCTCTGGTGTAATCCTTACGCACGTTTCTAACCTCTTCGCGAGGAGAAGAACATCCCTGAAGGTCATCTTCTTCTCCATCTATCACATCTTCCCGAACATGTTGTCCCCATAATCCTGCTGTCACTCTCCTAAGGATCTCTTTAAGCTGAGAAGCACCACTGCTAGCTGCTGTCCTAGCTGCATCTCTATCCTGGTTTGATCTCACTAACTCCGCTAGATCTTTAAAACAGACCTTCTCCTCCTCCTCAGCAGGATCTTTTCTAGTAGAAGGTCCCTCAGCAGGATCAGTCTCCTGCTCTTCTCCCCCATCAGCTCCTGGATCAGCTTTGGCTTTTCCTCTTCTTGCTCTTAAAACTGCTACTTGCTTAATTGGAGCTGTGTGTTTGAATTTACAGCCGCCTTAACAGGAGATGACAGGTCTTGAGACAGATCAGCTGCTCTGGAGGGGGCTTCCGCTCCTGCCGTGAAGGAAGGCGGAAATGACTTTGCCTCGTTAATGGCGGCCGAAGACGGGGGGAGCCACCATGTTGGAAGCTGCCACCGCCCCTGGCTGCTTGCCAGAATCAGCAACAGCACCGTTCAAGGCAGCCTTTCCAACAGACTTTTTTAGCTTTAGCTTTAACTGATAGAGCTTCTCCACTCTCCTCATCACTGGACGTCTCTGGGGCTGAGCCAGAAGTGTGCCGCCTCTTCTTTGATCTATGCTTAATAACGAAGCAGGCCTTAGATACTTTTCTCTCCCGGCGCAAAGAACGTAACGAATAAACATCAATTATCACCAGCAGCAGGATTACACACATCAAAAAAATCAGCTTTGGATCCCAGCCATCACTTAAAATTACTCTTTCACCTACTGGAATCTTAAACTCCCTTATCTCAATTGGGAGAGCGCTAGAGGTCACAGTTCTGTATCTCGTAAGCCACAAGAGTCCCAGACAGCGGTCATACAGAACTTGAATCTTAGACCTGAACCATAGATACATTTTTTTGCATTAAATATTTACCTAGATGGTCGACAAGGAGGCCCAGACAGTATTTGTACATCAGAACCCAACATACTGAAAAGAGCAACTGCTTAAAAATCCAAAGCACCTTCATATTTGCCAGCAAGTGATAAATCAAGCTATTCTCGTGCCCCACGTTGGGCGCCAATTAAAAATGTGGTGGGTTGAGGGAGAAGGCCCTAGCTTTCTCTCCCCCCCCACAGCTAACTCAGCCAGAGAAGCAGAAGGGATGCTATATTTTACAAGCAATGTGGAAAGGCAGGGTAGATATACACAATATATATACAGTATCTGCTGGATCTGCTGGAGGGTAGAGAGGCTCTGCAGAGGGACCTCGACAGGCTGGACAGATGGGCGGAATCAAACAGCATGAGATTTAACGCATCCAAGTGCCGGGTTCTGCACATCAGCCACAACAACCCCAGGCAGTGCTACAGGCTGGGGTCAGAGTGGCTGGAGAGCAGCCAGGCAGAGAGGGACCTGGGGGGTACTGGTTGATGGCAGGCTGAACATGAGCCTGCAGTGTGCCCAGGCAGCCAAGAGGGCCAATGGCATCCTGGCCTGCATCAGGAACAGTGTGGCCAGCAGGAGCAGGGAGGTCATTCTGCCCCTGTACACTGCACTAGTTAGGCCACACCTTGAGTCCTGTGTCCAGTTCTGGGCCCCTCAGTTTAGGAAGGAGGTTGACTTGCTGGAGCGAGTCCAGAGAAGAGCAACAAAGTTGGTGAGGGGTTTGGAACACAGCCCTGTGAGGAAAGACTGAGGGAGCTGGGGTTGCTCAGCCTGGAGAAGAGGAGACTCAGGGGTGACCTTATCACTCTCTACAACTACCTGAAGGGAAGTTGTAGACAGGCGGATGATGGTCTCTTCTCCCAGGCAGCCAGCACCAGAACAAGAGGACACAGTCTCAGGCTGTGCCAGGGGAGGTTCAGGTTGGATGTTAGGAAGAAGTTCTATACAGAAAGAGTGATTGCCCATTGGAATGGGCTGCCCAAGGAGGTGGTGGAGTCGCCGTCATTGGAGGTGTTCAGGAGGAGACTTGATGGGGTGCTTGGTGCCATGGGTTAGCTGTTTGGGTGGGTTGGATTGGTTGATGGGTTGGACACGATGATCTTGAAGGTCTCTTCCAACCTGGTTTGGTTTATTCTAAATAAAGTATTTACAATATATGTACAGAAATAGACAGCAAGGGAAAAAAAAGAATACAGGAATGAAATTCCCTCCTCCAGACAGAGGAGGGTGCCCCCCCTGCACCTCCCTTTCTCCCCCTACCTCCCTGTAGTGGTTTGAGCCTTAACTGGGAGTTAAAAGACCAAATGGAGAAAAGGCTGACAATCTCTTCCCCACTCCCCCCCCCCCTTCTCCCTTTCTCCCTCCAAACAGAGAGGGGAAACAAAAAAAGGGGTAAGGAGCAAATCCACTAAACAACAATCTGGAGTCGGCTTGGAAGTAGAGAGGCAAAGAATTTTTCTTTCAACTATATATATATGACAATAACAGGAAAAGTTCACCAGGGCAAGGAACAAGAAGGGATGGGAGGGGGACAGAAAAGAACAATACAAAACCAGTCTTTCTCTGAGGAGGTGCAGAGGCAGCAGGGAGAAGGATCAGGTCTGGCCACGTGGCTGAGGAGCAGGAGGGCAGCTGCAGTAGCTCTCATCCAGCAGAGGCAGGAGCCAAAAGGAGATCCAATAGCTATGATCTCCTGCTGGGCAGGGAAGGTAGTTTTTAAGCAAGCAGAATGTTAGTAGGCCTCGTGCAGGATTAGTGCTTCTCTTTATCCAACCGAACCCAAAACTTAAAAGTTGCATTCTACCAATCCACCAATGAAAGTCGTTTAGAATATCCGATTGTTTTCGTTGCAATCCCAAAACATTCAGCCAGCGTGTCCCAGCGCTGTCCCTTGCTTAAAGGCACAGCCTCAAAACGGTCACAGTGGGAGATAACTCTGGGGTGATCTTGAGAGGTCTCTTGGGGGTCTTCGGGGGGGGTCTAGGGGGTTTTGGGGGGTGGTCCAGGGTACTGAGAGGGGGCTTGGGGGGCTCTGGGTGGGATTTGGGGGACATCTATTAGGGGTCTTTGGGGGCAGTCTTCAGGAGATCCTCCTGGGGGTCCTCTGGGCTCCTCTTTGAGGGTTTCTTGAGGTTTGGGGTGTTTTTGAGGGGGTCTTGGGGGTCTCCTGGGGTTTTTCCGGGGGTCTTTTGGGGTTTCTCAGGGGGTCTCTTGGGGGTCAGTTGGGGGGGTTGGTGTCTCTTGAGGGGTTCTTTTTGGGGGCTCTGAGGGGATTCTTTTGTGGGGACTCTATCGGGGTTCTTCCGTTGGGTCTGGGGGCGCTGTTGGGGGTCCCCTCTCAGTGCTGCACCCCCTCCCCCCGCGGCAGGGGAGGGTCCCTGGTTCCTCTCGGGCCGCACCAACTCCTCGGCTCGGCGCTTCCGGCTGGAGGAGCTGCACCCCGGCACCTCCTACCGCGTGCAGTTCGTGGGGCGCAGCCACAGCGGGGAGAGCGTCCCCTTCTGGCAGAGCGAGGTGCAGACCAACGGAACCCGTGAGTGGCCCCCCAAAACCACCCCCGGGTACCCCAAAACAGCCCCCAGGGTACCCCAAAACAGCCCCCAGGGTGCCCTTAAAACAGCCCCCAGGGTACCCCTAAAACACCAGGGAGCCCCAAACACACAGCGGGGAGAGCGCCCCCTGCTGGCAGAGCGAGGTGCGGACCAACGGCACCCGTGAGTGGCCCCCCAAAACAGCCCTGGGGTATCCCCAAAACAGCCCCCAGGGTACCCCTGAAACAGCCCCCAGGGCACCCCAAAACCACCACAGAGCCCCAAACACACAGCGGGGAGAGCGCCCCCTGCTGGCAGAGCGAGGTGCGGACCAACGGCACCCGTGAGTGGCCCCCCAAAACAGCCCTGGGTTATCCCCAAAACAGCCCCCAGGGTACCCCTGAAACAGCCCCCAGGGCACCCCAAAACCACCACAGAGCCCCAAACACACAGCGGGGAGAGCGCCCCCTGCTGGCAGAGCGAGGTGCGGACCAACGGCACCCGTGAGTGGCCCCCCAAAACAGCCCTGGGGTATCCCCAAAACAGCCCCCAGGGTACCCCTGAAACAGCCCCCAGGGCACCCCAAAACCACCACAGAGCCCCAAACACACAGCGGGGAAAGCGTCACCTGCTGGCAAAGTGAGGTGTGGACCAATGGCACCCGTGAGTGGCCCCCCAAACCCTCCCCAGGGTACCCCTGAAACCAGCCAGGGAGCTCCCAAACTAGTCAGGGTACCCCTAAATCCATCCAGAGTACCCCAAAACCCCACCATAGAGCCCAAAACGCACCAAAGAAGCCCCCAAACTCTCCCCAGCCCCCCCCCCATCCCCTCTTTCCCTCCCCGACCCCCCCCCCCCCCGCCAGACCCCCCTCTTCCCCAGGGGGTCCCCCAGCCCTTGTGCTGTACCCCCAGTGCTGCTGGTGCCCGCGGGCTCCTTCGCCACCCAGGGCTGGTTCATCGGCTTGGTGAGCGCTGCGGTGCTGCTGCTGCTGCTGCTGCTCATCCTCTGCTTCATCAAGCGCAGCAAGGGGGGCAAGTATTCGGGTGAGCCCCCCCGGGACCCCCACCCACGCCCCCCAACCCCGCGGCCCCCCCCGGAACCCCCCCCCGACTGCCCCAGGCAGCCTCTGGGCAGCCGTCGAAGCTCTGAGAGCTTTCGTTTTGGGGGGGGGGGGGTCCTGGAGTTTTGACGGGGGGGGACCCAAGGCTTGGGGAGGGGCCTCGAAGTTTGGGGGTGGGTCTCTAAATTGGGGGAGGGGGTCTCTAATTTGGGGGGGTCCTCAAGTCTGGTGGGCGGGGGGTATATGAGGAGGGTTGGGCATGTGGGGATGGCTCTGAGGCTTTAGGGGGTCTCTGGGGGGTCCCCACATTTTGAGGGGCTTTGGGGGGTTCCTAGAATTGTAAGGGGGATCCCCCCCGGGGGGGTCCCCCCCAAACCTGACCCCTGTGTGCTCCCTCCAGTGAAGGACAAGGAGGACACCCAGGGTGACTCAGAGGCTCGGCCCATGAAGGATGAAACCTTTGGGGAGTACAGGTGGGGGTTACCTGCCCCCCTCACTAATTCCCCCTCACTAATTACCCCCTTACTAATTCCCCCTCACTGATTCCCCCTCATTAATTGCTTCTCACTCACTATCAGTAGCTAATTACCGCTCATTAATCGCTCCTCATTAATTAACCCCCTCATTAACTAACCCCTCGCTAATTATCCCTCCTGTCTCCTCTGCTGCTCTGGCTTGCTGCAGGTCCTTGGAGAGGTAAAAGGAGGGAGGGGGGCAGTGGGGCTGGGGGTGACCCTGGGGTGGTGACCATGGGGTGGTATTTACCCTGGGGTGGTGACCATGGGGTTGTGGTGACCATGGAGTGGTGACCATGGGGTGGTGACCATGGGACGGTGACCATGGGGTGGTGGTGACCGTGGGGTGCTGCCCGCGGTGGCCCTGCCCCGCGCCCGACTGCCGCCTGTCTCCGTGGCAGCGACGGGGAGGAGAAGGCGTCGGGCAGCTCGGTGGCGCCCCCCCGGGGGCGGTCTGGGCAGTGACGACAGCCTGGCCGGGTACGGGGGCAGCGCCGACGTGCAGTTCAACGAGGACGGATCCTTCATCGGGCAGTACAGCGGCGCCCGCGGCACCGCCGGCAGCTCGCCCCCCAACAGCCCTGGCGCCGCCCCCGCGCTCGACTGACCCCCGCCAGCGGGGCACGGGCGCGGGGGAGCCGCCCCCGGCACTCGGGGACCACCCCCGGGGCTTGGGGAGCCCCTACAGGACTTGGGGACTCCCCTGAGACCTGGGGAGCCCCCTCCCCCCCTTCCCAGGACTTGACAAACTTGCCAGCTCTTCACTGACTATGGGGAGAGGGGGGGGTCCCCGAAGTGTGAGGACCTCCCTCCCCAAGTCCTGGGAACCCCCCAAGTATTGGGTCCCCCCCAAATGCCCCCCCCCCTTCCCTCCCCCTGCTATGGGGCCCCCTGCACCAGTGGGGACCTCATGGTGATGGGAGAGGAACCCCAAAAGCATTTGGAACACCCCCCCAAAGTGGGACCAGAACCCCCTCCCTCATCCCCGGAATGGAGACCCCCCCAAGCCAAAATGAGTGGGGGGGACACCCCCAAAACCTTCCCACTTCCCCCACTCCCCTGCCAAACCACTGCTCCACCCCCCAGCCCCCCCTCCACCCACTGCCAAATGGGGGGACCCCTCCGTGCCCCCTCCCCGCCCCCCCCACAAATCACCTCATGGAGGGGGGGGGACAAGTGGGGTCCTCCCCCCCCCCCCGTGTTGGAGTTAGCCAAAAAAAACCCTTGGGGACCCCTCCCACTTCCCCTCCCCTTTGCCCCCCGTGTTGCCCCTTCGGGGCCCCCTCCCCAAAAAAAAACATTAGGGGACCCCCCCAGCATCTCTCTGAATGCATCACGGCGTGGCCTTGGACACCCCCACACGAGCCGACAGGACCCCCCGAAAGGGGGGGGGGTCTGCACCCCCATCCCCACCAAACATTCCCGACTCCCCCCCCCCGACCCCCAAAACAAACCCCAACACCCCTCCAACCCCCCCCGCCCCCAAAACCCAGCTCCCCCTAGCCCCACCTGACCCCTCCCCAAATTCCTGCCCCCCTCCCCTACCCCCCGCCCCCCCCCCCGAAAGCCGTAGCTGTAGACCCCCCCATGCGGTGCCCCCCCCCCCCGGGCAAAGAAGCAGAAAAAAGCCCCAAAATTGCCCCCCAAAAGCTGCCCCCCCCCCCCATTCCTCCCCGATCTTCCCCTATGGATCCTTCCCCCCCACCCCGGGACAGACCCCCCCAAAAATGGGCAAAAAAAAGGGGAAAAGAGGCAAAAAAGTGAACGAGAAATAAACGAGAAAGCAGCAACTGGTGTGGGGGCTGGGGGGGTCCGGGGGGGCACCTGTGCAGGGGATCCACAGGGGGCATCTATGGGGCACGTGGTGTATGGGGGGGCTTAGGGGTCGGGTCTATGGGGGGTGGTCTCTAGGGGGGGGTCTCTAGGGGTCCGATCTCTGGGGGGGTCTGGGAGGTGGTCTCTGGGGGTCTGATCTCTGGTGGGGTCTGGGAGGTGGTCTCTGGGGGTCTGATCTCTGGTGGGGTCTGGGAGGTGGTCTCTGGGGGTCTGATCTCTGGTGGGGTCTGGGAGGTGGTCTCTGGGGGTCGGATTTCTGGGGGGGTCTGGGGGGTGGTCTCTAGTGGGGGGTCTCTAGGGGCAGTCTCTAGGAGGGGTCTCTGGGGGTCTGATCTCTGTGTGGCTCTGGGGGGTGGTCTCTAAGGGGGGGTCTGATCTCTGGGGGGGTTCTGGGGGGTGGTCTCTAGGGGGGTCTGGGAGGTGGTCTCTAAGGGGGGGTCTGATCTCTGGGGGGGTCTGGGAGGTGGTCTCTAGGGGTCTGATTTCTGGGGGGTCTGGGGGGTGGTCTCTAGGTGGGGGGTCTCTGGTGGGGTCTGGGAGGTGGTCTCTAGGGGGGTTTCTAGGAGGGGTCTCTGGGGGTCGGATCTCTGGGGGGGTTCTGGGGGTGGTCTCTGGGGGCGGATCTCCGGGGGGGTGGTCTCTGGGGGTCTGATCTCTGTGTGGCTCTGGGGGTCCGTACGGGACAGGCTCTCTCCCCGCCTCGCTCAGCGCCGCTCCCGGCGCGTTTGGAGGCGCTCTGGGCGCTCGTCTCGGTGGTTGGAGGCCGCTGTAGGCCGTCCGGGCGCTGCCGGGCCGGCAGGGGTCGCTCTGGGCGCTCGTCTCGGTGGTTGGAGGCCGCTGTAGGCCGCCCGGGCGCTGCCGGGCCGGCAGGGGTCGCTCTGGGCGCTCGTCTCGGTGGTTGGAGGCCGCTGTAGGCCGCCCGGGCGCTGCCGGGCCGGCAGGGGCCGCTCTAGGCGCTCGTCTCGGTGGTTGGAGGCCGCTGGGGCGCCGCAGGCCCCGTCGGGGAATGGAGCGGAAAGTGGTCCCCAGCAGCAGCTCCCGGGACAGAGGTGAGGAGCAGGGGTGGGGGGCGCTGGGGGGGGGCGTAGGGAGGCGCGGGGGGGTCCGGCGGGGTACCGGGAGGGTGCGGAGGGGTACCGGGAGGGTGCGGAGGGGTACCGGGAGGGAGCGTGGGCGCCGCTGGCAGCCGCTGGGGCGGCTAAGCTGCTCTCCCGTCGCCCTCCCAGCGCCAACCGGCCGCTGACTGGGAGGCAGGAGGAGGAGGAGGAGGAGGAGGAGGCCGAGGCCACCATGCTGCTGACGGTGAAGGCTCTGCAGGGCCGCGAGTGCAGCCTGCAGGTGCGGGGCGCGGCCCAGGCCCCCCTGTCTCTGGGGGGTGTCAAGGCCCGTAATGGAGGGGGAGTAATTTGGGGGGGGGGTGGGCGGGTAGGGGGTGGTGGCTCAGCAGCCTCTTAATTTTGGGGGTGGGGGGGAGGCAGAAAACCCAGCGTTGGGGAGGGGGGCAGGGACCCCAGCTTTGGGGAGGGGGAGAAGGACCCCAGCTTTGGGGAGGGGGAGAAGGACCCCAGCTTTGGGGAGGGGAGCAGGAACCCTAGCTTTGGGGAGGGGGGGAGAGGAACCCCAACTTTGGGGAGGGGGAGAGGGACCCCAGCTTTGGGGAGGGGAGCAGGAACCCCAGCTTTGGGGAGGGGGGGCAACACGTGGTGGTGCCACCAGTGTGAGGGGTGGGGAAGGTTTGTGGGGGAGCCCCCCCCAGGACCCCTTAGTTTTGAGGGAGTTTGATCTGGGGATGAGCCCTAAAGGGGGGAAGAATAATTTGGGGTGGGGGATGGGGGGTGTTGTCTCATGAGGGTCTTTAATTTGGGGGTGTGGTCCAGAGACCTCTCATTTTGGGGAGGGGGGGTCTGGGTGGTGATGATTTGGGGGGGGGTGTTGATCATTTGGCAGGGGGCGTTTGGGGAAGGTTGGGTTTCCTTTTTTGGGGGGGGTAGGGGGGAAGGCTGAGGGGATCCAGGGGTGTCTGGGGGAGGGATTAGGGGTCCGTGGCTCCCCCCAGGTGTCCCCTGAGGAGCAGGTGGGGGTCGTGAAGCAGTTGGTGGCCGAGAGCTTGGAGGTGCCTGTGGAGCAGCAGCGGCTCCTGTACAGGGGAAAGGCGCTGGCAGGTGGGGGGGGGGGAGAGGAGACTGGGGAGGACTGGGAGGGGAGGAGAGGGACTGGGAAGGGATTGGAGGGGACTGAGAGGGGATGAGGAGGACTGGGAGGGACTGGGAAGGGATTGGAGGGGACTGAGAGGGGATGAGGAGGACTGGGAGGGACTGGGAAGGGATTGGAGGGGACTGGGAGGGGATGAAGAGGACTGGGAGGGACTGGGAAGGGATTGGAGGGGACTGGGAGGGGATGAAGAGGACTGGGAGGGACTGGGAAGGGATTGGAGGAGACTGAGAGGGGATGAGGAGGACTGGGAGAGAGTGGGAAGGGATTGGGGAGGACTGGGAGGGGATGAAGGGAACTGGGAGGGACTGGGGAGGGATTGGAGGGGACTGAGAGGGGATGAGGAGGACTGGGAGAGAGTGGGAAGGGATTGGGGAGGATTGGGAGGGGATGAAGGGGACTGGGATGGGATTGGGGAGGATTGGGAGGGGATGAGTGGGACTGGGAGGGGATGAGAGGGACTGGGAGGGAGTGGGAAGGGATTGGGGAGGACTGGGAGGGGATGAGGGGAACTGGGAGGGACTGGGAAAGGATTGGGAGAGACTGGGAAGGGATTGGAGGAGACTGAGAGGGGATGAGGAGGACTGGGAGAGAGTGGGAAGGGATTGGGGAGGATTGGGAGGGGATGAAGGGGACTGGGAGGCACTGGAAAGGGATTGGGGAGGACTGGGTAGGGATTGGATAGAACTGTGAGGGGATGAGGAGGACTGGGAGGGAGTGGGAAGGGATTGGAGGGGACTGGGAGGGAATGAGGGGAACTGGGAGGGACTGGGAAGGGATTGGGAGGGACTAGGAAGAGATTGGGGAGGACTGGGAGGGGATGAGAGGGACTGGGATGGGATTGGGAGGGACTAGGAAAGGATTGGGGAGGACTGGGAGGGGATGAGGGTGACTGGGAGGGACTGGGCAGGGACTGGGAGGGGATGAGAGGGATTGAGGAGGGATTGGAGAGGTCTGGGAGGGGATTGGGGAGGGCTGGGAGGGGATTTTGAGAGAGTTGGGGTTGTATAATCTGGTGGGGGTGTCTGTGATACTGGGGGGGTGTTAATTGGGGAGGATGCTAATTGGGGGGGGTGCTGCCCCTCACCTTTGTGCCCCCCAGATGACCGCCGCCTGTGCGATTACTCCATTGGCCCTTCCGCTCGCCTCAACCTGGTGCTCAAACCTCCCCCTCCAGCCAGGGGGGGCCCCGAAAATAACGGGGACGCCCCCCCCCCGGGTTTTCAGACCCCTCCAGACTCCTCTGATTTCTTTGCTCCCTTTTTTCGGGGGGAGGGAGATTTGGCTCAGGTTTTAGGGAGGCATTTTGGGGCTCAGGAGGTGCCCAGGATCCTGCAGCAGCTGCAAAAGGTTTGGGGGGGGGGTAGGGAAAAAAAGGGGGGGGGGGGGGCACAAAATGGAGTGGGTTAGGAGGTTACAGAGGGGAAAATTTGGGGAGGGGTTGGGGGATTCTTGATGCTGGGGGGTACAAGGGAGGATTTTGGGGGCCAGGGGGAGCATTTTGGAGGGTCTCTGGGTTTTTTAGGGGGGGAGATCAAGGGTCTTGGGAGGAGGAGCACAAAAAGGGGGTGGGGGAGCAGGGGAAAATTTGGGGAGGGTTTGGGGGGGCTCTGGGGAGGTTTTGAGGGGCCAGAGGGGATTGGGGGAGGGGGCTGGGGGGCTTTAAGCTGGGGAGAGATTGGAGGGGGTTGGAGCCCCTTGGTAGGCCAGAGGGGGGGGAGTTTGCAGGGGGGGTCTGAGGGAGCTTTGTAGTCCTGGAGGAGGCCCAGGGTGGGATGCTGGGGCACAGGGTGGGACCAAGGGTGTATTTGGGGGGGGGGGGAGGGGTGTCTGGGGGTATGTGGGGGGGCTCTTGGGGTGGGGGAGACTGAGTAGGGCTTTTTGGGGAAGGGTCTGGGGGAGTCCCTAAAGGGCCTCTCCTCCCCCTCCCCCACCCCAGGATTATGAGCAGAGCCTCAGAGGACTGAGCCTGGACGACGTGGAGCGGCTGGGGGCCAGGCTGCTGCAGCCCGAGGGGGCTCCCAGTAGCTCCCAGTAGCCCCCAGGACATCCCAGTTACCCTCTTGGACACCCCCCCCCCCCCCAGTCACTCCCAGTGAGCCTCTGGCTCCCTCCCCAGTAAAGGCTTCTGGACAAAAATAGTCTTTAACTGCACCATTTTGGGGAGGGGACTGGGAATCACTTGGGGGGGAGACACCTGAGACCCCTGCCCAATGCAGCCAAGAAGGCTGGGGGCCTGCAGGGACCCCCAGGGGGCTCTAAGGGCATGGAACCAGAGTCTGCCCAGTCCCTCCCAGGGGCAGGAGAAGCCCCTGGGCCTGCTGAGCGTTGGGGGTCTGTTGGGGGGGGTGCCTGCTGCCATCTCAAGTGGGCCTGGGGCTATGAAAAGGGAATCTGGGGCTGTCTGAAGGGTTCTGGGGGCCTCTGTTGGGTCTCCTGGGGGCTCCCAGGGGGTCTCTGGAGGGTCCCAAAGCAGTTGGGGGGGCAGGGCTGTGAGGGTTGGGGGTCTCTGTGGCCTTCCAGGTTTTGGGGTCCTGCAGGATCTGGGGAGTTCTCACTCTGGTTTTCGGTGTCCCTGCAGACCCAGGACCCCCCCAGCCACATCTCCCCTGGCACCTAACAGTGAGCTGGGGGCACCTAAAGGGCTTTAGAGGGTGACAGAGGGCCCTGGGGCATGTAAATGGGTGTGGGGGCACCAAGATGGCTCTGCCCTCACCAAGACACCAGCTGGGCAGCTTCCTTGTGCCTTGTGTCTCTTCCTAAACACCTCCAGGGATGGTGACTCCACCACCTCCCTGGGCAGCACATTCCAATGGGCAATCACTCTCTTGGTGAAGAACTTCTTCCTCACCTCCAGCCTAAACCTCCCCTGGTGCAGCCTCAGACTGTGTCCTCTTGTTCTGGTGCTGGTTGCCTGGGAGAAGAGCCCAACCCCCACCTGGCTACAACCTCCCTTCAGGTAGTTGTAGAGAGCAATGAGGTCTCCCCTGAGCCTCCTCCAGGCTAAGCAACCCCAGCTCCCTCAGCCTCTCCTCACAGGGCTGTGCTCCAGACCCCTCCCCAGCTTTGTTGCCCTTCTCTGGACACCTTCCAGCAGCTCAACATCTTCCCTAAACTGAGGGGCCCAGAACTGGACACAGGACTCAAGGTGTGGCCTAACCAGTGCAGTGTACAGGGGCAGAATGACCTCCCTGCTCCTGCTGGCCACACTCTTCCTGCTCCAGGCCAGGATGCCATTGGCCTTCTTGGCCACCTGAGCACACTGCAGGCTCATGTTCAGCCTACCATCAACCAGCATCCCCAGGTCCCTCTCTGCCTGGCAGCTCTCCAGCCACTCTGACCCCAGCCTGTAGCACTGCCTGGGGTTGTTGTGGCCAATGTGCAGCACCCAGCACTTGGATGTGTCCAATCTCCTGCCCTTGGAGATGATGGAAATGACCTCCCCTGCCCCTCCTTTTGGAACTGAAAGCACCCAAAACTCACAGGGGCTTGAGGTATAAACACAGCCTGTGTCTGCGCAAACTGAAACCAGTGGCTTTTACGTGTGTGTGCTGTGGGGTTTAATTCACATGGGAAAAAACATCCCGAGAGGGCCAAGCTGAGCTGCTCCCCACGCCCAGGGGCTTGCTCAGTGCTGCCACCGCGTGTGTATAGGTCGGTACTGCAGCTGTGCAGCGGTGTGTGCCTTTCTGTCAGCGTTCAGTGCTGCCACCGTGTGTGCAATGATCGGTACTGCAGCTGTGCAGCGGTGTGTGCCTCCCTGTCAGCGTTCAGTGCTGCCACCGTGTGTGTAAAGGTCGGTACTGCAGCTGTGCAGCGGTGTGTGCCTCCCCGTCAGTCCGTAGTGCTGCCACCGTGCGTGTAAAGGTCGGTACTGCAGCTGTGCAGCGGTGTGTGCCTCCCTGTCAGCGCTCAGTGCTGCCACCGTGTGTGTACAGGTCGGTACTGCAGCTGTGCAGAGGCGTGTGTCGCCCATTTGGGCTCAGTGCTGCCACCGTGTGTGCAATGGTCGGTACTGCGTTGCTATGGATTCAGGGCACGCTCCACAGTGTGCAGCGCTGTGTTCAGCACTCTTTGGGACAGGAATTGTCACGGAGAGCCCTCGACTCGGCGTCTGACCGCGTTCCACGCAGCCACGGTGCCTGCGAGCCGCCAAACTTTCGCGGGGGAAGGGGTCCCGCGGGATTCAGGGAGATTTCAGTCCGGTTTCCCTGTCGCTGCCGGCCCGGGACCCCCAGCCGCGTTCCTTCTGGTGTCTAAAGGTGATCTGGGGGCTGCCAAACGGCTTTTGGGGGTGACAAAGGAGGTCTGGCGGCACTTAAAAGGGTCTGGGGATATCTAAAGTTCTCATGGGGTCATCTGAAAGGGTCTGGGGTCTTGTAGAGGCATCTGGGGACCTCTGAACGACCCTTTGGGAGCTCTCGGAGCCTCTCTGCTGGGTCTCGGAGGAGCTTGTTGGTGTCTGTGGTCTCCGTGGGAGCTGGTTGGTGTCTGGGTGTGGGTTTGGGGTCTGTGTGGGAGCTGGTTGGTGTCTGGGTGTGGGTTTGGGGTCTGTGTGGGAGCTGGTTGGTGTCTGGGTGTGGGTTTGGGGTCTGTGTGGGAGCTGGTTGGTGTCTGGGTGTGGGTTTGGGGTCTGTGTGGGAGCACTTCGAGGGGTTAGCAGGCACACAAGTGATGCTCAGGGCCGTCCCACATTGCAGGCTTTGGTGCCTGAGCCTAAATTAACAGTCTGGCTTAGAGGTAAGGATGAGGACCGAGCATAAACAATACCTATCGACAGTCATCAGGCCTCCTGAGCACTCTGGATTGGCACAGGGCAGTCCCAGCGGCAGTTTCCCGGCAGTCAGGGGACCCGTGAGCCAGAGGAGGTGCCAGGTCACCGCACAGACCTTGGGTGACACGGTGGGTGCCGTCAGCGCCGTCACCACGGCAGGCGTTTGACCCAGCACACGGCTGCGCGCTGTAGGCTCCTGGGCAGTGCCTGCAGGTGCCACCCTACACCTGTGAGCTCTCTCTGGGAGACGGCAGGGCCCCCAGTGACCACTCTCGGGGTCCTGCTCTTAGCTGCTCTGCCGTGTTTGGCACTGCGGCGGTTAAAGGCTCGGCACCAGCGTTCGGTCCCCTACAATCAGCTGTAAGCCCCCGCCGCCCATCGGGCTTTCTCACTGGTCTGACAGGGGAATTACGGCGTGGGGGGGTGTGATACTTCTTCGTTCCGAGTGCCCGCCTTTAGCCTCCGGAGGTCCTGAGGCTCGGCAGCTTTCCCAGCAGCTCTTTCCCAGCGGGTCGCCAGCCTTTGGCGAGTCTGCTGCGTTGGTGGTCACGGCCCTAAGCCCGGCCCTGACCCGGACCGGCTCGGGCGGAGCAGCAGCGCGCCGCGGCGTGCGGGGATAAACCGGCACGGCCGACCCGAGCCCCGCCACCGGCCCCCGGCTCGGCTCCGCTCCGCCCGCGGGCTCCCTCTCCTCCGCCCGCTCCCGCGCTCGGTTCCGCCCGTGGCCGCCCGCTGCGCCGGGGTTCGGCTCCAGCAGGGCTCCGCTGGCGGCTCCGCGCTGTGCTCGCCGGGCGGCCTCTGGTGCTGCACGCCTGGGGCGGCAGCGGCGTTTCCTTACCTGCTCCGCTCCGTTCGGCTCGGCGAAGGCCGAGTGTTTCAAACCAAAACCACCGCCTCCTGCTGCGCTCAGAATCACAGAATCATGTGGGTTGGAAGGGGCCTTCCAAGCTCCTCCAGTCCAACCTCTCCGCTGTCAGCAGGGACGCCCTCCACTAGATCAGGTTGCTCACAGCCTGGTCGAGCCTCACCTCGACAATCTCCAGGGATGGGACCCCAACCACCTCCCTGAGCAACCAACTCTCGTGGTTTCCTTCTCGTCCAAGAAAACCTGCAAAGAACAACCCTGCGATGCCCACCCCGCCTTGAGTTTTAACCACTTCTCAAATTCATCCTTTCTCAAGGCACGAATGGGGGGCTAAATGAATTGCTGAGGTTGATCTTTGCAACCCCCCGCAGCTGCCGTCAGCACAAAGTACTCCAACAAACAAAACCGTGTCAAGATTTCCCCTTCAGCTGCTGCATTTCAGGCAGTTAAGTCCGGAGGAGTGCAAAACGGTGAGAAGAAACCTGGAAGTGGTCACTTTGGGAGCGGTGCTCCAGGAGAGAAGGTTCACTTGCCTCCTCCACCCACCTCGCAGGTGACGGCTGTCGCATTGAGGGTGGGCTGAAAGCAGCACTCCTCATCTGGCTCAAGTAATGCCTCGCACCTGATGTTCAGGGAAGGATGTGGTATTCTTCTCTCTCCCATCAGCTCCCCACCTGGAATGTTGGAAGAAATGCTTTTCTAGCCTTTGTTGTAGAAGAGAGATTGTGACTTCCAAGCAAAAAGGGATGGGGAAGTCTAACTTGGGGAAGTCTAACTTGGGGAAGTCTAACTTGGGGAAGTCTAACTTCCTAACTTCTCAGGATCTCAGGTAGGGATAGGACTAGGGGGAATGGAATGAAGCTGGAGGTGGGGAGATTCAGGCTGGATGTGAGGAGGAAGTTCTTCCCCATGAGAGTGGTGAAGCCCAGGAATGGGTTGTCCAGGGAGGTGGTCGAGGCTCCGTCCCTGGAGGTGTTTAAGCCCAGGCTGGATGAGGCTCTGGCCAGCCTGATCTAGTGTGGGGTGTCCCTGCCCATGGCAGGGGGGTTGGAACTAGATGATCCTTGTGGTCCCTTCCAACCCTGAATGAAACTATGAAACTTTAGGAAGTCTAACTTTAGGAAGTCTTAAATACATTTTTAAAGCTTTTTTTTTCCCCCCCCCTCTCCCAGAACCCTAAACTCAAAGGTTTAAGTGAGCTTTTTTTTCCCAAAGGAGTTAGGCTGTTGCTCTGCTAGTAGATGAGGTCTGAACAACCTTTCCCTGCCACTGCCTGGCTCCAGGCTGGGGCACAGGCAGGCTCAGCACCCTGCTCTCTGCTAAGCTCTCCTCTTATTGCTGAAGTTGAGGAGGGCTAGCAAAAAACACACTCTCTCCCCCAAGCCAGATTTGCAGCCACTCTGTTCCAGGTTTGCCAAGCACCCTGGCAGCAAGAGCTGGCCAGCCTTGCTCAAAGGGAAAGCTCCATGGGGCCAGATGAAGCTGAGAAGGGTCCTTCAGTTAATCCGTGTAACACTACAAGAAGCCCACCCCAGAGCTGTGACTTTAATGGGGATAAGCTGCTTGACTTCCCCCGTGGCAGCTGATGGCGTTTGAAACAACTGTAAACATGTCAGTGCACATGGAGACGGTTTCTATAGCAGCACAGCAACAGTTAAGGACTCGCTCCCAAACATACCCCAAAGGAAACTAAAAATAGTGTGTCTGTGGCATCAGAATCTCTGTACATGCTGGGGGAGAGCTGCAGAAACTAGGGGTTTGTAAGGGTCCAGTGGCTTTTCCCCTTTTCTTCCTTTCCTTTGCCCCCCTCTTCTCCCTTTCATCCCCTTTTCCTCCCCCTTCCTTTTCCTTCCCCTCCTCTTCCCTCCATTTCTCTTTCCCACTCCCTTTTCCTTTCCCCCCATTTCTGAAGGGGGAGTAGCAGGAGGGAGCAGTGTGTGGGGAGGGATGAGTTTGATGCTGCTGGTTCCCTCCCCAGTCCTTCCCAGCCAGGGCCAAGCTGGGAGGATGCCATGTCCTCTCCTCCCCATCTTGGCACAAACGGCCCCACTGGCCAGGGATGGAAGAGAAGGCCCGTTTTCTCCTCTCTGCTCTGTCCTGCTCTGGGACCCCCAACATAAGGAGGACGTGGACCTGCTGGAGAGGCTACAGAGGGGGCCACAAAGATAATCAGAGGGCTGGAGCACCTCTGCTGTGGGGATAGGCTGAGAGAGCTGTTCATCCTGGAGAAGAGAAGGTTCCAAGGGGACCTTAGAGCAGCTTTCCAGTACCTGAAGGGGCTACAGCTACAGAAGAGCTGGGGAGGGACTTTTGAACAAGGGCTGGGAGTGACAGGACGAGGGACAGTGGTTTGAAACTGGAGCAGGGCAGATTTAAGTTGCACATCAGGAGGAAGTTCTTCACAACGAGGGTGGTGAAATACTGGAAAAGGTTGCCCAGAGATGTGGCTGAGGCCTCCATCCCTGGAGATATTCAAGGTCAGACTTGATGGGGCCCTGAGCAACCTGCTCAGGTTTGGTAGGGCCAAACAGCCCCAGCACAAATCCAGGCAGACCCTAAAGTGTCTAGACATGGTCCCCCTCTCCCCCTCCATCGGGCAGAAAGTCAGGGTAACGTGGGAAAAGGAACAAAGGGGACAGGACCATGCATGTCTGGTAAACAACCTGTGTCTGGGGTGAGGGCATGTGTACTGACCACAGCCTGGCAGAACCCCTTCTCATTGGGTAACTAGGTGCTGGTTTGAGTTGCCCAATCGAATCTTGGGCAAGATTTATATACAGGCTGATTTCTAGCTGCCTGTGCCTTGCTTTTGCCTTGCTTGTGCCTTGCTTAGCCTTGCTCAACCCTTGCTTAACCCTTGTTCAAACCTTGCTTAACCCTTGTTCAAGCCTTGCTTAACCCTTGTTCAAGCCTTGCCTAACCCTTCTTCAAGCCTTGCCTAACCCTTCTTCAAGCCTTGCCTAACCCTTCTTCAAGCCTTGCCTGCTTGAACCTTGTCTAGCTTGAAGTTGCCTCGAGTTGTATAGCCTTGAGTTGCCCGGTCCAGCGCCTGGGATAAAGCCAGGAGCATACACACTGCAAGCCACGAGAGAAGCCACGAGCTTAGGAGTTGGAGCCAAGCCTGCTTCCCCTTGCTACCAGGATTTTGCCATGCCTCAGTTTCCCCAGCACAAAGCCAGCTCCCGGTGTGATAGCATCGTTAACAGCCCGCCGGCTGCTGAAGCCAGAGCGGCCATCAACAACCACGTGGCATTCCTGCCGGCAACCTGCCGTGCCTGGCACATGAGAACGCCCCAAAGCCTCTAGTACACAGCAGCAGCACTCCCTACCTGGGTACAACCAGCTGTGAGTGATTAATTCACTGCTTCTTCGGCTTGATGGTTGTTGTCAGGTCTCCCCCCACTGCGGTCGAGAGCCATTTCGCTCCTGGGGTGTTCTTCTGTTATGTTCCTCCCACTTTGCATCAAATAGTTAAATTAGAGTAGAGTAGAGTAGAATAGAATAGAATAGAATAGAATAGAATAGAATAGAATAGAATAGAATAGAATAGAATAGAATAGAATAGAATAGAATAGAATAGAATTAACCAGGTTGGAAGAGACCTTTGGGATCGAGTCCAACCTATCACCCAACACCATCTGATCAACTAAACCATGGCACCAAGCACCCCATCCAGTCTCTTCCTAAACACCTCCAGTGATGGTGACTCCACCACCTCCCTGGGCAGCACATTCCAATGGGCAATCACTCTCTTGGTGAAGAACTTCTTCCTAACATTCAGCCTAAACCTCCCCTGGTGCAGCCTGAGACTGTGTCCTCTTGTTCTGGTGTTGGGTGACAGGGAGAAGAGACCAACCCCCACCTGGCTACAACCTCCCTTCAGGTAGTTGTAGACAGCAATAAGGTCTCCCCTGAGCCTCCTCTTCTCCAGGCTAAGCAACCCCAGCTCCCTCAGCCTCTCCTCACAGGGCTGTGCTCCAAACCCCTCCCCAGCTTTGTTGCCCTTCTCTGGAACCTTCCAGCAACTCAACATCTTTCCTAAACTGAGGAGCCCAGAACTGGACACAGGACTCAAGGTGTGGCCTAACCAGTGCTGAGTACAAGGCAGAATGACCTCCCTGCTCCTGCTGGCCACGTTGTTCCTGATCCAGGCCAGGATACCATTTGCCTTCTTGGCCACCTGGGCACCCTGCTGGCTCATGTTCAGCCTACTATCAACCAGTACCCCCAGGTCCCTCTCTGCCTGGCTGCTCTCAGCCACTCTGACCCCAGCCTGTAGCACTGCATGGGGTTGTTGTGGCCAATGTGCAGAACCCAGCACTTGGATGTGCTCAGTCTCATGCCCTTGGACTCTGCCCATCTGTCCAGCCTGTCAAGGTCCCTCTGCAGAGCTCTCCTTGTTATAGTTGCCCACATCCTGTACCTTCCCCTTGTAAACATATTCTAACCATACATCAAACCTTTTGATAAGTTGTGGCAATCTTCATATTAATAAAAGGTTATTGATATGTTGATCAATATTGCCATATTGTGTACAAATAAAGGCAATATCATATACTTTTAACACCTGCTCTTGTTGGAGGTGTCCTGGCTGACTGCGGGGGGGGGGTGGTGGTCAAGATGACCTTAAAGGATCTCCTCCAACCCAATGCAATCTCTGTGTGGGTGTTAGCTTGCAAAATAACACTTTGGAAAAGAAAGGTTGCAGTGAAAGTCTTTTGGCCTGTGGTCAATGCTGGGGACAATTCCTTGCTGGCAGGCTGAAATAAATCATAGAATGGTTTGGCTTGGAAAGGACCTGAAAGATCATCTGAAATCATTGTCCTCTTTCAGTCTCTGATGGATTGTAATTGAGCTCTGGAAGATTTGTTTCTGCATTCCTTGAGCAGCCTAACCAGTAAGATGAGAGCTGCAAGCTGTCAGCAGCACATTCAACCAGAAGGAAAGGAAAGCCAAGCAGCACCTCATTGGTTTTGTGATCTGCCTGGTGCTTGGTGATTTTTTCTTCTCCACCATGGTTTAAGTCAAGTGAAGTGCACTGCTGGGAAGGACAGCGTGACCTCAGGAGGAGCCTCAGTGGCTCTCGTGGATGTGGGACAGGGTCCAGCTCTGTCCTCTGACCCTGCAGCCATGCACTTTGAGAGGTAGCTGTGGCACCACGTGTTCTCTGCCTTTTGCTTTGCCCTTCCAGCTGTCACTCTGCCTGCTTTTAGAATGCAACTACCCCCAATGTGTGACTGGGACTTCTGTTTGTTTGGGGAAAACAGATGCTGGGGCAAAACCACCCTTTGGCTGAAGCCTGGTTGTGGCATCAGCTATGTGTTTATGCAACAGGAGGTGTAGCAACACCACCCTTTCTGAGCCAGCTGGGGAGATCATAGAATCATGGAATCATTCAGTGTTAGGGGTTGGAAGGGAACCTCAGGAGGTTGCAAACCCCCTGCCAGAGCAGGATCACCTAGAGCAGGCTGCACAGGGACACATCCAGGCACGTCTTGAAAGTCTCCAGAGGAGACTCCAGAACTGCTCTGGGAAGCCTGCTCCAGGCCTCTAGCACCCTTACAGCAAAGAATTCTTTCCTCCTGTGGAGGTAAAACTTTCTGGGTTCCAGTTTGTATCCATTGCCCCTTGGCCTGTCAGAGAACACCACTGAAAAGAGTCTGGGTCTCTTCATCTTGACACCCAGCCCTCAGATAAGCATTCATGAGATCCTCTCTTAGCCTAAACAGTCCTGGGTCTGTTGATGGTGCTGTGGACTTCACCTGCTTTGTGTTGATGGTGCTCTGTGACTTCACCTGGTCCTCCCTGCTCATCATCCCCTCTCTCCACTTCCACTCAGTTGTTACTCTCAGTGCCACAGAGGCAAGCTCTCCCCACCTCATGCCAGCCAGAAAAAAAGGTCATGCCCACGCTTAGCCAGGGCCAAACTGCAGTTTTGACCTTGGCCTTGCACTTTCAGCCACCTCTGGGCGAGCTATGCCAGAGGAGGGCCCAGACACAGCATCTCCTAGCCGATTTTCCTCGTGGGCTATGTAAAGCAGACATTGATAGCTCTGAAGTTGAGGCAGGTGAGTGCAGCCACCTGTGGCTAATGAAGGTGAATGCCAGGAGTCATCATGGGAGTGATTAGTATAATTAAACTGAGCCGTGACATGCCAGCACGGGCAGCAAAGTCCCCCTGATGGGAGGCTTGCTTCATGGGCTTGAGAACTATCTGCTTCCTTTGGATCTCTTGATGCATTACCTATGGGGGATGCTGGTTTTCCTTTGGTTCTCCTTTGCATCAGCCCTCTTGTCCTGATGCAGCTGACGAGCACTGCCCCACTGCTTGGCAGCTGCCCTTGCCCCTGTCCAAGGACAAGCCGCCTAATTATTTTTGGTCTCGCTCCCCCAAGCTGAAAAGCATGGAGGGAAATATTTAGCTGCCTACCAGGCAAGGCTGAGGTGCAGATTAATTATTTCTCAAGTGCATCAAGGAATTACCCAGTATTATTGCTACATAACAACTGTTGCTACGTAGGGAAAGCTGCCACCGGATCCAGGCGTGGACACCACACCTACATTTCCTGGCCTCCCAGAGGTCAAAGCCCAGCTTTGCTGTGAGCACGCAGCCAGAAGAATCCTCCTTTGGGCCTCTCCTGATGCTTTGCTCATGTTGCCTCTGCAGCTATTTTTTATTCCCTTTGGTACATCAGGTGGTTGAAGATGACACTGCTGGATGCCTCTGTGTACTCCCATCTCCAAGCGACACGAGTGATGGTTTCTGCCAGCACCAGAGCCCAGGCAGCAGCTGGTCTTGGCACGGCTGGGCTGCATCGGGGCGAGGCTTGCTCCTGCCAGGGTTTGCCAGGCTGTCAATGCCAGCCCATTTTCCCTGGGTGATTTGCCAGACCCAGAACCTGTGTCAGCACTCAGCCCTGTAAAACTGCTTGGCTCCTGCCATGGTGGCAGCGAAGCAAGGGTGGACCTGATGAGCTCTGCAGGCTGTGATACCACACCTCAGTGTACGAGTGACTCATGAGGCGCTCCAAGAGCAAAGGACTTCGTTTCCAAGTCCCCTTTTTGAACAACCAGGTTGTAAGTTTTTAAACAAGCAGCATGCTTCACCCTCCTTCTCCTGGTTCTCATGCTGGAAAAGCCTTGTTTCCCGTGGCTGTGAGCCTTGGCTTGGTAGGCGGCAGGCTGATCACTCATCGGTGTAGCCAGCGTGGAGGAAGCACATGAGCTGGGGTGGTGTCAGTGGCCAACATCAAACTACAGATACATGAATCAATTGTGTCCTTGTGCCTGCTTGCTGATCCTGAGGCCAGCTGGCAATGTGCTACTGCTGTCAAAGTCTCTTGCAGCCCGAGACAAGGTGGCCCCTTTCTAGCTGTCCCCTCTGAGTGGTCCACAGCTCCTACAGTTTCCTAAGCACTCCTGGGCAGTGCTTGGCCTTGTTGGTCTGGTTCAAATCAGCGCTGAGCTGAGGCTATTTTACTGTCACAGGCACAGCCACTGTGGTTGAGGGGCTGTTTATCAGAGAGCTGCCATTAGAGGCAATAAGGTGATGAGGTCCTGTCAAAGGCCAGCAGGGGTGGGTGGGATGATATTGCATCTTCCTCAGAAAGGACTTGATGAAGCTATCAGAGCCCAGGCTGGTGGACAGGAAGAGCAGAGTCTTTGCTAGGAAGGTGGGATGCTGGTTCCTGTTAGTGAGCCTGTGCTTTCACAGCTGGGTTGCAGCAAGCTGCCATACCCCAGGCCTGCAGACACCAGCCTGGGGCGCAGTGTTCTTCATTGTCTGGATAACGTTCAGCGCGAGGCTTTTTCCTCACAGTGATTTACTTCAGGCAAGCCAAAGTGCAAATGAGGGGCTGCAGAAGGGGAGTTTTCCAGGGTGAAAGGACAGGATCACATCAAATGAAGCTCAGGGGTGGAAAATGCAAATTGAAGCGCAGTGTCAGGAAACACTTTTGATCTTTCAGGTGAAAGCGAGTGGTTTGGTATCGGCTTCGACAGGGTAGTGATGAAACACAGCTATGAACAGCCAAGTCTTGGCAAGAGGAAATGGCCTCAGCTTGCCCCAGGGCAGGTTGAGGTTGGACATTAGAAGAAACTTCTTGCCTGAAAGGGTTCTGAAAGCCTGGCAGAGGCTTCCCAAGGAGGTGGTTGAATGCCCATCCCTGGAGGTGCTTCAGAGAGGCAGAGCTGTGGTGCTGAGGGCCATGGCTTAGCCCCAGCCTTGGCAGAGTTAGAGAATGGTTGGACTGAAAGGGCTTTCCCAACTGAAATGATTCTGTGATCCCCCAAATCCTGCAGTGCCCCTAAAAGCAAAAGGAAACCCTAAATCGGTGGTAGGACCATGCAGACTCTCTAGACCATGGTCTAGAAAAGCAAGACCAAAAGGTGCTGCTAGCCCTGTCCCTCTGGACCCTGCAAATAAATGGAGAAGTGGAGAGACTTGAAATGCTTGGCACCCAACCCCTTGGAGCTCATTGCCCAACACCTCTGCAGCTGATAGGAGCCCTTCAGTTCCTCCTCCAAAGATGAAATCCACATCACTGGTGGTTGTCCAAGCCTCCATTTGGATAGCACTCTAGATACCCAGAGGAGACCTGCCAGGTCCAGTAACAGCCAGGCCACTGTGGGCCTTGATGCAGGCATCTCACCACCACCAAAACTGGTAGAAGGGTTGAAGGTGAGCATGCCAGCCTGACCCCAGGGCAGAACCCTTTCTTGCACTTCTCTGGACCTGCTCCAGCCCCTCAATGTCTTTCTTGGAGTGAGGGCCCCAAAACTCAACCCAGCACTCCAGGTGTGGCAGTGGGCTTGGGAGGTCCCTTCCAGCCCAGCCCATTCTGTGGTTCTGTTTTCTGGGGGTCTGTGTGTTTCCATAGGATTCATGGGCTTGAAAGCTGCTTTGTTTCTTCAGCTAACCTGTGGTTGGAGAGCATGGAGTTGGATGTGGCATGGACTGGTCTCTAAGTGGTAAATTGGCAAGGGGAAGGTGGCTGCTCTTCTCAAAGGAGGATATGAGAAGGGACACTGAATCTTCCTGGGAGATGGATGCTGTGGATGTCCATACTGCTTGCCAGGTATGGGCAAGGTATCATCTGTTTTAGTGGGGGACTTAGTAATGCTGGATAAATGGTTGGACTTGATGTTCTTGGAGGTCTTGTCCAGCCTTGAGGATTCTATGATTCTGTCTCAGTGTGACCACCACTCGTGCTCCTGTGCTGGCCCTAATGGTGGTGATGTTCTGCACTAAGCCTCAGCACTTTTATCTGCCTCGGTTTCCTCAGTGTGAAACGGTCTGTGGAGGTCACCTATGAAATGGTATCACCCTATGGGTGCAGGGAGCCCTCACAAGCTCACCCTCCAGACCAGCTCTGAGGAGTGATGAATTGGTGTCCCCATCTGGATGTGCTCCTGCGTGACCTGTGCTGGATTCTATGGTCCTGCTCTGGCAGGGGGCTTGGACTCAAAGATCTCCGGAGGTCCCTTCCAACCCCTAACCTCCTCTGATCCTGTGATTCCCCACTGCTGGGCTCCCAGTCTTAGCATGGTCAGGTTTTTTCTACCATGATTTGATGCTGAGTCTTTGATGGACCAAAGTTGGGTTTGCAACGAGCCAGATCAAGTAGCATGCTGGGACAGGCTGCCCACAGATGGTGTGGAGTCTCCTTCTCTGGAGACTTTTGAGCTCCCCTGGACACGTTCCCGTGAAACCTGCTCTAGCTGCTCCTGCTCTGTCAGGGGATTTGGCCTAGATGACATCCAAAGGTCCCCTCCAACCCCTGCCATTCTCTGATTCTGTGAAGAACCCAACATCTGATGACCAGGATGATGAGTGTGCTGTGGATTACAGCATCTTGCCTTATGTCAGACCTCCTCCGACCTCCTGCCAACCAGTGCTAGCTGTTACTTTACTCAAGCCTCCCCAGAAGCAACTCACTGCTGACTTATCTCCAACATTTTCACACGACTGAAGTCTGACTAATGACTTAATCACGGCTCGTGGCACCAAGCCTCAGTGACTACCCACGCAGGCATGCACAGCACCACGTTGTGGCACCGGCAGCTGCTCAGCACCCTGTCAGCACACTCAGTTCCAGCAGCTTTGCTCCCCAGTGAAGTTTGTTTGGGTGCAGGTTTGAACCCCTCTGAAGGTTAGGGGTTGGATGAAAAAGGTGATGCTACCCTTGTTTCACAGCCTGAGGAGGCAGCTGGATTAGAGAGGACACCTTCCTGGGGACACTGGTTCTTCCCCAGGAACAAGGGGCAGCTCTGAAGTTTTGGGGAGGACTTGGTGAAGTATCCTAGCAGGCTGAACTCAGCAACTCAGGTCTAGAAGATGACCTGGTGCATGGTCAGGAGATGCACTGGGGGAGGTTTGAAGTGACTCCCTGCTTTGAGGTGGGGATGTTTAGCAGCACGGCTGTGAGCTCAGCGAAGCCACTCTGGCTCGGGGTGATTTGACTTGAAAAGAGGGAGAGGAGCAGTGCAGTGTGGATGAGCTGCTGCCACTGGAGCCCTGTGCAGCTTAGAGTGGCACAGGAAGCTGGCCAAGAGCCAGCTCACTGCTTCTTCATGGTTGCACAGGCCCATACATGCTGTAATGGGAAGATGAGAGGGGACCTTGTGTCACTGTAGTGTACGTTTGACTCAGCCTGCTTGGCACCAATGCTGGAACAGTGCATGGCTGTCAGAAAACACAAAGGAGTTGTTTAAATATCACAGATGACTTCAGAGCTCCTCTGAGTTTCAGTGCTGGGAGGGAAAAAAGTGCTCTGAACTGAGATGGATCAGCAGAGGTGATGCTCTGCCTAGCCCTCTTCCCTTCTCTGACCAATTACCCCCGGTGCTGGGTGAGCTTGGCTACCCTAAAAGACTTCTATGCTCTTTATGCTTTTATGCTCAGCTCCCTGCTGTCTCAACATGCTTATGGGACAAGAGGACATGGTATGATCAGAGGGGAAACCAGCCCCCAGGCCAGCAGGGAGCTGAGTTAGGAAGTCCAGTTTTTAGCACCAGTTCCTCCAGACCTCTGGGCATGGTGCAGAGGACTGCAAACCTTGAGTGGTTGTTGCTCTCTTTCCATAGCAAGCTGTTTGAAGACTGAGATCATGGCTGGAATTGATGATCTCAGAGGTCCTTTCTGGCCTGGATGATTCTATGATCATTTCTCTCTCTCTTTGCCCTGCCTGGGTTGTCATGGTTGCTGTGGAGTGCAGCCCCCAGGACAGCAGAAGCTGCCACAGGGGATCTGTTCCTAGCCATCGTGGAGGATAGTAGGTAGGAGGGCAGAGGGGGTGGAAGGCTCCACATTTGTCCACCCAATGTTCCTGACTCTGAGGAAGTTCTGGAGTGAAGGTGTGCACTGTGGCTACAAGAGAGATGGCAACAGAAGGGAAGAAGTGCCTGGAAGGCTTTTTAAACATCCAGCTGTAATGGTGCTGGGTGCAGGCTCTGAGGTGACCTAATTGTGGCCTTCCAGTATCTGAAGGGGGCCTACAAGAAGGCTGGGGAAGGACTTCTCAGGATGTCAGGTAGTGATAGGACTAGGGGGAATAGAATGAAGCTGGAGGTGGGGAGATTCAGGCTGGATGTGAGGAGGAAGTTCTTCCCCATGAGAGTGGTGAAGCCCTGGAATGGGTTGTCCAGGGAGGTGGTTGAGGCCCTGTCCCTGGAGGTGTTTAGGACCAAGCTGGATGAGGCTCTGGCCAGGCTGATCTAGTGTGGGGTGTCCCTGCCCATGGCAGGGGGGTTGGAACTAGATGATCCTTGTGGTCCCTTCCAACCCTGACTGATTCTGACATATGTTAAATATAAGGAAATAGCCAAAGCAGCCACTAAACTCAGCTGTTTCCTTTTTATTTGGGGGGGGGGGGGGAAAGTGAGGAAAGAAAAGCCTTCTGAAAATTGTTCCTCCCACAAGAGGAATGTTTTGTAAAGCTGATTTGTCTCTTAGGCTTCCTCTGAACTGTGTTTCAAGAAGAAATGAGCCCCAAGGCAGGATGGGGATGGGGAAGGGAACTGCAAGAGGGGCTGAGGCAGGAGGTTGTGCTTGCACAGATTTAAGGAGGGTTTGGGCCAATTCATGACACAAAAGTCCATCAAAGGCTACTTATCATGAAGGTGCTAATCTAGAGTTACCAAGAGGATCAGTAATGAAGTGTGAGCTCTGGTCCTGCTGTGGCTGCTCTCCTGGGACGGCTAGGTTTGATTCCGGCACCGTAGCCCCTGAGCCTGGTCCCTGAGGCAGCAGAGACAAGGCTGCAGCAGGGATGCTGGTGTGCTTGCAACCCTTTATGGGTGCTTTGGGTTCTGAGGGAGGGCAGCATGGCCTGGTGAAATCAGGGAAATGCCTCCCGAGGGTCAAAGTGATAAATCCAGCAGCTACCAATGGAAGAGTGCAGCAGGTGACAGCAACTGGGAGCAGCTCACGTGAGCTAAACAGGACCCCATTCCACATGGAAGGAGGAACTGTTGGCTGGGTCAGGGCATGAATGCTAGGGGCAAGGCTTTGTACTGTAAATGCCCAGCTTGTCCTCTCCCCCCAGGCTTCTTTCACCCTTCTCCAGCTTCTGCCAGCTGCACCTAATTCCTATATGGTTTAATAAAGTAAGCACGGGACAGCAGTGTGAGGTCTCCTGCAATCTAGCCCCAGGATGCCCCAGGCATGATGTTCACCTCTGCATGCCTCAGCCTCCTCTGGTAAATTAGATAACAATGAGATCTATCAACAGTGTCACATCATGTGTGGCAAGTGATTCATGACATGCAAAGCTCTGAGCACGTAAGGCAGCACACAGTGGGCAGGCAGCACTGGGCTCATCCTGGTGTGATGTCTGCCCACAATCACCGTGGCTTTCCACCTCTCTCTCACATTCTTCCCCGCTGCATCTTGCCCAGTTTTTGGCCTTCATTGTGGTCCCTGGGAGGAGAGGCTCTTCCCAGGTGGGACCCAGCAGGCTGTCGGTAGCAGGGCTCATGCCAGGAGCTTCTCCACCCACACCTTCACACCGCCATTACCCACCACCTATCTTCCACATGCCCACACACATGCTCATTACTCACTCATGGCTAAGTCCCATGGGAACTGACAGCACTGGCAGCTACAGGGAGATGTAGAGTCTGCTCCTTCTCAAGGCTGAAGGTATGCCTTGCCCCGTGGTGATCAGAGGGCCATAACTACCTAAGCTGGAAATCAAGAAGAGATAATGGGCTGATGAGTGGAGACAACAAAGCTACAGCGAATCCAAAGGCAGACCAGCAAAGGCTCCCCGGAGAGCTCAGCTGTAACGGCAGGCTTTGTTTGCAGCAGTCACCAAAAGCAGGGGGGGGTTACTAGCAGGGCTATTTTGATCTCAGGTGTTGAGGCCTCTTTGACAGAAACACCACCTCTGAGGCAACAATGGCTTCAGGTGCCAGAGTGCAGAAAGGATGATCACCCTGACCCTTCCCCCTTATATTCTGGGATCTTCAAGTTAAGTTTCTTGATCTCTCTTTAAAAAATCCCAGGGCCACTGAAACTCAGGTTAAGAACTGGTAGGGCTGTGCATACACGGCCCAGCACCGCCCCTGCTTCTTGCTAACCAGCAGCTCTTGCTGTGATGGACATGACAACCTCCCTGTTGACTTTGTGTGCCATGCTGGGGCAGGGCCATGTTTTTTTTTCCCCAAGTGAAGACAAGAAGGACATGGAACTGTTGGAGAAGATCCAGAGGAGGACATGAAGATGATCACAGGAGAGAAGCACCTCCAATATGGGGACAGGCTGAGGGAGTTGGAGAAGAGAAGGCTCTGGGGAGACCTTAGAGCAGCCTTCCAGTACCTGAGGGGGCTCCAGGAGAGCTGGTGAGGGACTTTTGATAAGGGCTGGGAGTGACAGGATGAGAGGGAATGGATTGAAGCTTGAGGAGGGCAGATTGAGACTGGAGGTGAGGAAGAAATTCTCGACAGTGAGGGTGGTGAGAAACTGGTCAAAGCTGCTGGAGGAAGCGGTAGATGCCCCATTATGGGAGACATTCAGGGTTAGGGTGGACAGGGCTCTGAGCAGCCTGCTCTGGTTGGAGATTGCAGTGGGTTTAGACCATATGACCCTGAAATATCCCATCCAACCCAAATGATTCTATGATTTGTTGATTCTTTATCATGGAGTCACAGAATTGTTTCAGTTGGAAAGGACCTTTTGGATCATCCAGCCCAACCATTCTCTAGCTGTGCCAAGGCTGGGGCTGAGCCATGGCCCTCAGCACCACAGCTCTGCCTCTCTCAAACACCTCCAGGGATGGGCATTCAACCACCTCCCTGGGCAGCCTCTATCAGGCAAGAAGTTTCTTCTGTCATCCAACCTGAACCTCCCTTGGGGCAACTTGAGGCCACTTCCTCTCCTCCAGTCATATCTTTCTAGGGAGCAGAGTCCAAACCCCACCTGGCTGCAGCCTCCTCCCAGTGAGCTGTAGAGAGCAAGGAGGTCTCCCCTCAGCCTCCTCTTCTCCACACTAAACACCCCCAGCTCCCTCAGCTGCTCCTCTCCAGACCCTTCCCCAGCTTCCTTGCCCTTCTCTGGACCCTCTCCAGCCCCTCAATGTCCTTCTTGCAGTGAGGGCCCAGAACTGCAGTCAGCACTGCAGGTGTGGCCTCCCCAGTGCTGAGTGCAGGAGGACAATCCCTGCCCTGCTCCTGCTGCCCACACCACTGCTGATCCAGGCCAGGCAGCCGGTGGCCTCCTGCGCGTGCCCCCTAGGTGCGCCGCCCCCGTCTACAGCCACGCCCCTGCCTGCGCCCTCCGGCGCGCCAGGGGGCAGCACTACAACTCCCATCCTGCCCCGGGGCGGCGGGCGCGCCCCCGTGACGCCTCTGCCGGCCCCGCCCCGCCGGTGGCGTGCGTGAGCGAGCGGTTGCCGTCGAGGCAGAGGGCGGGCGGCGCGGAGCAGAGCCGAGGCGGCGGAGCAGCAGCGGCGGCGGCCGTCGTTGTGAGGGCGGCGCGGACCGGCATCGCTCGGGCTTCTTCTCTCTGGCTGCTTCCCCGTTTGTCTCTCGCCGCAGCCCCCGCGGTGGGGAGGGAGCGCTGCGGAGGCTCCTTCTCCGCTCGCCCAGCCGGGGCTATCGTCCTCCCTGCGGCCCTGCGGAGGCTCCGAGGCTGTCCCTTTTGCCTTCCTCCCACCTCCCGGTGTGTCCCCCCCCCCCGCCGCCTCGGGGAGTAGCGATTGAGCTGGCGTGAGGCTGCCTGCTTCCTTCCTGCCCTGGGGTGAGTATCGCTTCTGTCGCGACAGAGGCCCGTCCGTGTCGCCGGGGGGGGCCTGCCCGGGGGGGGGGGGGGGGAGGGGGGGCCGCCCGCTTCCTCGGGCTGCCGCCGCCTCTCAGCCGCCTTCCGCGCCGGCCTGCGCCCTTTGTGCCGCGCCTTGGCACCGCTGGGGTGGTTTTTTTTTTGCGGCTTTTTCTTTTCACCCCCTTTTTTTTTTTCTTTTCTCCTGGGACTTGCGGAAGTTTGTTGCCTTTTCATCGTTATTGTTGTTGCTTTTTTTTAAGTATTTTTATTCCGATGGGTTTTTTTTTTCCTTTGGTTTAACTCGCAACCCTCTTCCCCCGCCATCCGCCCCGGAGCCGGCCGGGTGCCCGCTGCGCGGGGCTGGGGATGCGCGGCTGGGGAAGCGCCGCCGTGGAGCCCGGGGGGGTGCTGAGCCGCCGGGGGAGCGGAACAGCGCGGTGGAGACGGGGGGTGGTGGAAAAAAAAGCAAACCGACAAAAGGAATCAATCAGTCGCTCAGCATTTGGAACCCGCGGATTATTATTGTCTTTTTTTTTTACGCTGCTTTTTTTTTGGGGGGGCGGGGGGGGGGACAGGACACAGGGGGCGGGAGGGGAGAGGAGAGGGGAAGAGTCGTGACCCCCTTCCACTCCTCCAGTGCAGGCTCCCCCCCCCCGTATAACGCAGCCCCTAGAGCCGGAGCAGCAGCAGCAGGCAGGCGGTTGGAAACACAACAAAGGGGTGTTTGGTTTTGCCGTCGTTTATCTGTGCGATCTGGGTGGGAAAGCGTGCTGGGGTGGGTGGTTTTTTTTTTTCCTGGGGGGTCGGTTGGGTTTTTTTTTTGCCTCTTCCGAAATCTGATGTTGTTTTTTTTACTCTGGAAGAATCCAGATAGCCGGTAGGTAAGTTGTCTTTTTAAGCTTCGGGTGGGGGTGGGATTGCAAGGTTTCTTTCCTTGGCTCTTTTGTGAGCAGCCTGCCGTCCAGCGCAACTTTCACCGGGGTTTTTCTTTTCGCTCTGCTCTCTTTTTTTTTTTGGTTGTGTTTTCTTTTGTTTCCGTGTTGTTAGTGCGATTTCGGGAAGGGCTAATAGCAGGGGGACGTTTCTGCCTGTAGCAGCCATGGAGAAGATTTTTAAGAGATCTTAAAAGAGATCTTAAAGAGATCTTAAGGTGTGTGTGGGGGGGAAAGGAGTGTTTTTCAGCTGAATATTTTTTGCCCCTCAAGAGGGACATTTCTAAGCCATCACCGTATTTTTATACTGACAGCTTGTTCCCTTCTCCCCCCCCCCAACCTCGCCCCCTTCATTTTTGTTTTAACTACCCCCTCAAAAACCCTGCAGCTACTTTGCCTCTGCAAAAGGCAGCTTCTAGAACGCTTGCAAGCCAGAAGCAGGCTTAGCTGTAACGCTCCTGTTTCTGGCCTCCCCTTCTAAAGGCTCCCCCCCCACCCCCTTTTGTTTTCGCTGGGACTCCTGGAAAGCACACCAGCGGGCCGGTAAGATCAGAATGCGTTTCAGCTAGGCAGAGCGCATCCGAAGGCTGATGGGGTTATTTTTCCCCATTTCTAACATGGGGAAGGGGGGGGGAGAGCAGGGAGAGAGGCAGAGGTAAAAAAAGGTCATTTCCGGTTTGTGTTCAGCAGCTTTTCATGTTTTAAACGATGGGTTTGGTGTTTTTTTTTTTCCACCAAGGCAGCAGTCGGGTGCCCTGTTGCTTCTTTTTTTTGTGCCGGAAGGCAGCGGGAGGTTGGGGGAGATGGAAGCTGCAGCTCGCCAGGGCTTTTTGTTTGCCTGCGTTGCCGTGAGGTCCCGTGCGGCTGCGTGTTGTTAGACCCACACGTCTGGTTGGGGAGTAATGTAGTGCCAGAGCGCTGATGGCTGCGTGAGAGGCTTCCCCCCTCTCCCTCCCTCTCCATGTCCCTGCCCTCCTTCCCACCAAGAAAAAGCCTGGTTTGTAGAAAAAGAAATGAGCGCTCCTCGTTGGAAAAAGCAGACTTCTCCAAGTGCCGTGTGAGAGAAGCGTCCTGAGTTCTTTTGAAGCGGTATGAATGGCCGGGCGGGAGGTGGTTGTATATGGACACCCGCTGAGAACCTTAAGCTGAAACGTCTCCTGTTTCAGATGACTTCCACTTGTGTGAGCACCTCGGTGATGGCGAAGTGTTCCTGAAGAATTTCTTGCCAGACACTGGAAGGGGTTTCTCAATGCAGCCAAGGGGTGACTGTGCCCGTGCTCATCGTGGAAATGAACATTTGGAGCTGGTGTGGCAGCTAAGGCAATAGCCAGGTTGCGTTTTTGGTGTCAGTATTGGTTGCTGTTAGGAAACGAGGCGTGGAAAAACAGGATCCTTTCACTTCAGGGTTTAGAGGTAGTGACTCCCTGCTGCGTAGATGCAACCCGAAGCATCACCTTTGTGAAAGCAGTGGCACTGAAAACTCTTGGACTTGTTTGGGGGGAATTCCTTGCAGTTACATGTGGATGTAAAATGTCTTCTCAGGCTGGAGCTCAAGCCAACCTCATGAAGTTCAATAAGAGCAAGGGCAGGGTCTTGCATCTGGGTCGAGGCAATCCCAGGCACAAATACAGGCTGGGCAGTAACTGGCTGGAAAGTAGCCCTGAGGAGAGAGACTTGGGGGTGCTGGTGGACAAAAAGCTCAACATGAGCTCTCAGTGTGCACTTGCAGCCTGCAAAGCCAATCAGATCCTGGGCTGCATCAGGAGAAGTGTGGCTAGCAGGTCGAGGGAGGTGATCCTCCCCCTCTAATCAGCCCTGGTGAGACCCCACCTGGAGTACTGCCTCCAGTTCTGGAGCCCCTATTACAAGAGGGATGTGGAGGTGCTGGAACGTGTCCAGAGAAGGGCCACAAGGATGATCAGAGGGCTGGAGCACCTCTCCTATGAGGACAGACTGAAGGGGTTGGGGCTGTTCAGTCTGGAGAAGAGAAGGCTCTGAGGTGACCTAATTGTGGCCTTCCAGTATCTGAAGGGGGCCTACAGGAAGGCTGGGGAGGGACTGCTCAGGATCTCAGGCAGTGATAGGACTAGGGGGAATGGAATGAAGCTGGAGGTGGGGAGATTCAGGCTGGATGTGAGGAGGAAGTTCTTCACCATGAGAGTGGTGAAACCCCGGAATGGGTTGTCCAGGGAGGTGGTCGAGGCCCTGTCCCTGGAGGTGTTTAAGCCCAGGCTGGATGAGGCTCTGTCCAGCCTGATCTAGTGTGGGGTGTCCCTGCCCATGGCAGGGGGTTTGGAACTAGCTGATCCTTGTGGTCCCTTCCAACCCTGAATGATACTATGATAACATACAGAAGAGCAGCAAACCAAAGCTGTTTGCTCCTCCGGGGAGGAAGAATGAGGGTATCTGACGAGCAATCAGCGTCACCCTTCGGTGCCTGCTCGTAAGCAAAATTGCACAGCTGATGAGGAATTCCTGCAGGGTAGCAGTAGCTGGAGGTGCTGGTCACTATGCATCTTGGTGGTTAGGCTGTCCAAGTTTTGGCTGTAGGTGGCATCAAGAGGAAAAGGTCCAGCTCCCTTGCTTCCCAGACGTTTGTTCCTTGCTCTGCGGATTCATAAGCGTGCTGACAAACTGCCCTCGCTTCTCTTGACGAAGGAACGGTGCAGGAAGTAGGTTGGGTGCTGTTATGTGCTGCTGAGAGAGTTTCACTGGGGGAAAAAAGAGTAAGCCTGTTCTGATCTAGTTTCTGTTTCCTTTCAACCTACTGGTTAACAGTTTGCAGCAGTAAATGTCCTCTTCCTTGCTCCTGAAACTGCTGGTGCGTCACACGCGGCACCCAGTCAGCCTGACTGGGTGGAAAGGTTCATGGGCAAGAAGCTGAAAGAGCAGCCGAGTTCTCATCCCCTGAAAGGCAAATTGTATCTGTTGGGCAAAGCTGAAGTGGCTCTGTGTCACCCAAGAGTCCTTGGGCAGCTGGTAGGGTGGGCTCCCCTCTCCCTGTGCTGCTGGAGAAACAGGGCAGTACTGTGGCGTGTTCTTTTTGGCTTTAAATGTTGTGCCGTGGAGGTGGCAGTTCTGACAGTCATGAGTGGTTGTGAGTGTTTCTTGTTTACAGTGCTTGAATGGATGGATTTTAAACCCCTGCCTTCCAGCTTAAAAAAGGCCCCAGTTCTTTGGCATGCTAGGAAATACTCCTTAAGCCACCAAAAAAGAAAGCTCTACACTGCTTTTAGGAGGAAGCACCAGAGAAGTCTGTTGACACTAACATTGATTTGCCTAAAGAATGACAGCCTTGCATTATGGATGTGTTCATTTCTAAGTATCCTGCTTGGAGATCTTGCTTCATGGAGAGAAAAAAAGAGTGCTAAGTGTGTGGTTTATGGGCTGTGTAGGCGAGCCCTGCACCCTGGACTTCTTTTTGCTGACCCGGGTCATGGTGTTTGGAGCACCAGATGTTGCTAGCTGCTTCCAATGGTCTTGCTGGAATAACCCTGTGGTCATGAATGGATGTAAAAATAGGTGACTGAGAACTACAGGTTCTGCCAGAAAAGTCTGCTGTCCTGTGCTGAGGGTAGGTGGTCATCAGTGCCAGTCTTGCTCCAGCAGTGTCTCCTGACTGGCATGCGAGGTGTAACTGCTGCCAGGTGGTGTTCTGGAATGTGGGCTCAGGTGTAAGCCTTTCATTTCAACTGAGGATATCGACCCAGCTGGAAGCGTTTGGTTAGAGGCTGACGATGTCCTCGGGGCCCTGCCACGCAGCAACACAGTTCAGGCTGTGAAAAGGTGACAAATGTGAGGCTGCTGACCTTGCTGCTGGAGTCAGTCACGAGATTTGCCTGCCAGCCTTGGTACACTCGTGGATAAATGCTGGATTTGGGGCTCGATCCTCTTGTACTTGAGAGCAGAGAGGGCTGAAGGTTGCAGTGCACTCCTGGCTGTGCTTTCAGGAGTGGGGGGAGTATCCTATCAGTTTGCTCTTCTAGTTGAAGGTGTGTGGCAGTTGTCAGAGCAGGAGTGGCCAAAACTACCAGCTCTGGTGCCATCATTAGTTCTGTTGGGAAGATTCACACTCACATTGCAATACTTTCCTCGTTCCCCAGCGGAGTCTGTTGTAGAAGGCTCCGGATGTGTCGTGCTGGCTCCTGTATGTGGTCTATACAGCAACACCAATCTGTGCCAGCCTTGTTTGTGGCAGATGAATTGCAGAGATGTGAAAGGAGAGATGTGCTGGCTTTGGGACAAGTTCCTTCAGGTGTTCAGAGAGAGAACCATAGAGCCCTTTGGGTTGGAAAAGCCCTTTAAGCTCATCCAGTCCAAACATTCTCTAACTCTGCCAAGGCTGGGGCTAAACCACAGGCCTTGGCACCACATCTCTGCCTCTTTGAAGCACCTCCAGGGATGGGCATTCAACCACACCTCCCTGGGCAGCCTGTTTCAGTATTTGAGAGCCCTTTTCAGTCAAGAAGTTTCTTCTCATGTTCAATCTAAACCTGCCCTGGGTCAACTTGGGGAACTCCCCTTGCCCTCCTCCTATTACTTGTTGCTATGGAGAAGATGCCAACCCCCACCAGGTTCCAGCCTCCTTTCAGGGTATTGTGGAGAGCCAAAAGGCCTCCCCGTGGCTGCCTCCTCTCCAGGCTAAACCATCCCAGTTCCCTCAGCTGCTCTCCAAGACCTGCTCTCTAGGTGGAGGTGTTTCAAAGAGGCAGAGATGTGGTGCTAAGGGGCATGGTTTAGCCCCAGCCTTGGCAGAGGTTGGGCTTGACCTTAAAGGGTTTTTCCACCTGAAACAATTCTGTGAGAGAGTATTTTGCAGTGAATTGCAGTATCTGGGTTTGGAGCAAGTTGATCAAGTAAGATTCTTTGTGAAAGAGTTTATTTGAGCTAGGGCTTGAAGAGAAGGTTAGAAAAAGAACCCAAAGCCCAGAAAAAAATGCTAAAGACAACACAATCCTCTGCCTGTCCAAAATTGTCTTCCATCAGTCTCTTACCAGTGGGGTTTTGCTTTCACTGCTGATGGACTTGATGATCTTTGAGGTCTCTTCCAACCTTGGTGATTTTGTGATTCATCTGCCTGGATGTCCTTAGCTGCTTGCATTTCAAGTGTGCAATGTTTCTTCAGCTGTTTGACCAACTGGACTCGATCACAAGCACTTATCTGAGCTGGGATGCCTGTTTGCCTTGCTTCATGGCTAAGGTCAGTGATAGAGATTGAATGTTGAGTTTGTTCCTGTGAAGGGGTCTCTAGAGGCATAGTGAGAGTAAACATGGTGTCCTGATTTGAGTGTGGGCCTGGCTTGCCGCTACAGAGCTCCTGCTTCATTGTCCAACAGCTCATCTGGATGGATTGATGAGCAGCTGGAAGGTAGCAGCTCTCCTTCCCTCCTGCCAGCTTGTCCTCTAGGATGGTAACAAGGTGTCCTCTAGGTGGGTCAACAACACCTAGTGGGTTGGTGGTTCTTTGGGTCAGGATAGCAAAACTGGCATCTTTGGATTAGATCTAGCCAGCCTCTTTTCCTTGGTGGCAAGCAACAAGACCAGAGGAAATGGTTCCAAGCAGCACCAGGGGAAGTTCAGACTGGATCTCAAGGCATATTTCTTCACAGAGAGGGTTCTCAAGCATTGGAGTGATCTGCCCAGGGCAGTGCTGGGAATCACCATCCCTTGAGGCATTCAAGCAGCCTGTGGAGCTGTTGTTTAGGGACATGGTTTAGTGGTGACCCTGCAGTGCTGGGGCAAGGGTTGGAGTGGATGAGCTTGGAGGTTGCTTCCAACCAGTTGTTCTCTGTGAAATCTTTCTGTCATCTTTGCCCAAGTGATCAGCACTGACTGGGCAGGACAGGAAGCTCCTAGATGAAATTGTGGACTTCAGGTATGGGAGCTAATGTGCCTGTGTAGCCTACACACATGGCCCCTTGGCCATTGAGTCTCTTGGGGTGCTGGAAGACAGCATTAAGCTAGTAGCAAAAGGAGGATGTAATGTTTGTAGTTCCCTTTCTTGTGTTAACATCATGCCACTCTGCTGGTTACAGGTCTGCCTCAAAGTGCCCACCTTCCCTGCCCACAGTTCCCACTGCTTTTAGTGGCTGAGCAGCATGAAGTAGTAAAGACTTGATTTTAAAACAGTACAAACTTGAGTTACTTTGCCTCTATTTTCTTTGTCCTGAGACAAATAGTTTGTGTTAAATGATAAGAGGGAACCTACAGGAAGGCTGCAGAGGGACTTTTCACAAGAGTGTCCACTGAGAGAAGGAGGTGAAAAGGATTTAAATTGAAGGACAATAGGTTTAGATTGGATCTGAGGACTTTGGGGTGTTGCTGCTGAGAAGCTCCCCAGGAACCAGCAGTGCCCTCCTGCAGCCCAGCAGGCAGCTGTGTGCTGGGCTGCTGCCAGAGGAGTGTGGGCAGCAGGGCAAGAGAGGGGATTCTGCCCCTTGGCTCTGCTCTGCTGAGACCTCGCTTCCAACCCTACCTTGTTCCCCTGTCCCCAGGAGAAGGACACTGAGCTGTTGGAACAAGTCCAGAGGAGGCCACAAAGATGATCCAAGGGCTGGAGCAGCTCTGCTGTGAGGACAGGCTGAGGAAGCTGGGGGTGTTCAGCCTGGAGAAGATTCTGGGCAGGACCTTAGAGTTGCCTTCCAGTACCTGAAGGGATCCTACAGGAAGGCTGCAGAGGAACTTCTGACAAGAGTGCCCACTGATAGGCCAAGGGGAAATGGATTGAAATTGGAGGAGAATAGGTTTAGATTGGATCTGAGGAAGAAATTCTTCACTATGAGGGTGGCAAGGCTCTGGAATGGATTGTCCAGAGAGGCTATGGATGCCTCCTGCCTGGAGATGTTCAAGGGCAGGTTGGATAAGACCTTGAGTAACCTGGACTAGTTGAGAGGTGTCCCTGCCCATGGCAGGGGGTTGGATTAGCTGATCTCTGAGGTCTCTTCCAGCCTGAGCCATTCTGTGATAAAAGTGGGCCCTGAAGAATTCCTGCTAAGAAATCTCAAGGCTCACATGAAGGCTGAGATATTTTTTTTCTGGTGCTACCTTGACATCCTTTCCACATACCTGAAGCAGCTGTAGCTCAGTGAGGGATTCTCACGAGGACACAGAGTGCTTTTATGGTGGCTGAACAGGGGGTTCGACTGGGAAGACAAGGAAAGGCTCCCCTGGCCTATCATAGAGCTGAGCTATTTATTTGGTGTGAGGTTAGGGGAAATAACTCAGAATGCCTCATGCATGGAGGCTTACTGTAAAGTGATTTGCTCTGGGAACTTTGAGGACTGGCTGCTCATTTTCCTCCTGCAATGCACGTCTTGGGATCAGCTTAATTCTAACAACATGTCCCTGCTGCCGCTTCCTGCTAAGAGAGTTTCCCTTTGTTTGGCTTGCTCTGCTTGTTCCCAGAGCCACTGTAAATGCTCTGAGGAATGCTCAACATGGAAGAGAATAAATGCAGGCAGATATTTGAGTTGCTGGAGTTAGGTGGTTGGTGTATTTCCAGGCTAGCAGCAGATGACTTTGAACTTCTGGAGTGAAAGAGAGCAGGGGGCCTCAACCCTTAGCTAGTGTGACAGGTAGAGTGTCTGCTGCTGCTTTCTGCTCAGCCAGTGCTGTGTTGTGTGTTTAGGAGAGAAGATGGAACGTGCCACTAAGGGTGTCCCAGTGCTCTAAGAGAAGCTGTTGGAGTTCCTTGTGTGGGAAGGCAGAGTCATTGAGTGTTTGTGCATGGGAAGACAGAGTTATGGACTGTTCAATCAGTGCTGCTATTTCCATCTTACCCTGATGGTAATTTGGCTTCAGATATAGAAAGGCTGTGTTCAGGGCTTTACAGGAAGCTGTATGATGCCCCCAAGTGTCATGAGTACCTTGGCTGCCCCTGCCTGGCTCCCTAGGGTATGTTTGCCCTTGAACTGGTTATACTCCAGTATGTGTCTTCTGTGCCTGGGTGTCAGGTGGCCCAGTCTTAGCTCCATGACACAGCCTGGGCTTGAGCTGCCAGGAGGCTGGTCAGTTTGGGCTGGAGAAGAGGAGGAGCAGTGCTGTGCACTGGTTACTGATCTGGTGGTTCAGTGCCTTACTCCTTTGTCCTTTGCTGCTTTCAAGTGATGAATTCAAGCCAGGCACAGAGACCTCTCTATTTTTCACCCAGAAAACATTTCTGGCTTGTTGTCCCCTTGGATTCAGGTGCTGTTTAATTGACTCTGTCATATTAAAATATTTCTAACATCAGTAGTGATGATTAGAAGTTGAAGTTAGAGAGGGAGGGAAGCTCTTAGTGACACTTTAAACTGAGTCACTGTGCTAACACCTAAATTCAGCACCTGCTACTTGCAGGTGTTAGGGGATGTTTGTTTGACAGACCTTCAGCAAAGAGCTGGGAGAGATCCAGCTCAAATTCCTTGAAACTTCTGAGGGCAATCAGTAAAAACTGCTTTTTAACAGGGAAAATACCTAAAGGTTTTATTTTTTTTTAACTCAGAGAGCAGACATAACCAAAGAGGTTCTGCTTTGGGGCTTTCATAGTGTTTCACAGAAGGGAGGGGTTGGAAGGGACCTCTGAAGATCATCTAGGCCCAAACCCCTTCCTAGAGCAGGGTTACCCAGAGCAGATCACACAGGAACATGTCCAGGTGGATCTGGAATGCCTCCAGAGATGGAGACTCCACAGCCTCTCTGGGCAGCCTGCCCCAGTGCTCTGCCACCCTCACAGGGAAGAACTTTTGCCTTATGTTTCCATGAAGCTGCTGCATTCCAGTCTGTGTCCACTGCCTCTTGCCCTGTCCCCGGGCACCACTGAGAAGAGTTTGGCCCCAGCCTCCTGCCGCTCACCCTTCAGCTGTCTATCAGCATTTCTGAGCTCCCCCTCAGGCTGCTCCTCTCCAGGCTAAGCAGCCCCAGGGCTCTCAGCCTCTCCTCACAAGGTGCTGTTCAGTGCCCTCAGCAGCTCAGTGGCTCTCTGCTGGACTCTCTCCAGTAGTTCCTTGTCCTCCTTGACTGGGGAGCCCAGAACTGGGCACAATATTCCAGATGAGGCCTGAGCAGAGCAGAAGGGGAGAAGAACCTCCCTTGACCTGCTGGCCACACTCTTCTGAATGCACCCCAGGATTTGTCATTTTGCTTCTGTGGTACTATTGAGGCAAATCTATGATGGTAGTGCTGAGGACTACTCCAGTCTGCTCTCCCAGCACTTTACAGTGTTCAACCATTACATGTGGCTATATATACATATAAACCCACAGAGAATCATGGAATCCCTTCACTTGGAGAAGACCTTTAAGATCATCAAGTCCAACCCTTGGGCTTAGCAGAGTGTGTTTAAGACAAATGATATTTTAATGCTTACTAGTCTGAACACAGTTATCACACTGTTGTGCTTTAGGTGGCTTTCACAGCCATCTCCTCCTGACTTCTCTGGGAGGTGGATCCATCACACTGGATCTTTGTTCCCTCATCCACATTATTTTTTAATAAGGTAATTACTATGCTGCTGATAGCCCACATCAATTACTTCAGCATTCACTTGGTGCTGGATGTGAAATAGCAATCCAGCAGGGTTTCCCCTCTGCTGCAGCAAGGGCTGTTGCCTCTTGCTTGAGGTCTCTGTAAACCTGAGGTGGTTGCAGGGGGCTGGAAGTGTCCCATGCAGGGTGTGGGGGGGGAGCAGCTGGGTTGGGTTGTTTTGTTCTTTCAAGAAGTGATGTGTTATTCTGTTGAGGCTTCAAGCCACACACTGAAGCTGAGGAACTCCATCATTCAAAGAGCAGTGCATGACTAGCTTCAATTCTTACCCATCTTCCTCAGTTTAGGAAGGAGGTTGACTTGCTGGAGCGTGTCCAGAGAAGGGCAACAAAGTTGGTGAAGGACTTGGAACGCAGCCCTGTGAGGAGAGGCTGAGGGAGCTGGGGTTGCTTAGCCTGGAGAAGAGGAGGCTCAGGGGAGACCTTCTTGCTCTCTACAACTACTTTAAGGGAGGTTGTAGACAGGCAGGGGTTGGTCTCTCCTCCCAGGCAGCCAGCACCAGAACAAGAGGACACAGTCTGAGGCTGCACCAGGGGAGGTTTAGGCTGGAGGTTAGGAGGAAGTTTTACACAGAGAGTGGTTTGCCATTGTACTGGGCTGCTTGGGGAGGTGGTGGAGTCACCATCACTGGAGGTGTTCAGGAGGAGACTTGTTAGGGTGCTTGGTTGCATGGTTTAGTTGATTAGGTGGTGTTGGATTGGTTGATGGGTTGGACACGATGATCTTGAAGGTCTCTTCCAACCTGGTCTGGTCTAGTCTAGTCTATTCTATTCTTCCTTGCCCTGTGTGTGTTTTTGCAGGCAGTAGTGTGGCCAGTGAGTTAGATTTGTCTGAGGCTTTCTGAACAGCAGATGAGAACACAGAGCTCAAAGCCATTGCCCTTCATCCTATCACTGCAAGCCCTGGTAGAAAGTCCCTTCCTAGCTCTTGTGTAGTCCCCTTCAGGTACTGGAAGGCTGCTCTAAGGTCTCCCTGGAGCCTTTTTCAGGCTGAACACCCCAAACCCCACCAGCCTATCCCCATAGGTGATGCTCCAGCTCTCTGATCATCTTCATGGCCTCCTCTGGACTCGCTCCAGCAGTTCCATGTACTTCTTGTGTTGGGGGCTCCAGAACTGCTCTAGTGGGGTCTCAGCAGAGCAGATGGACACAATAACTCTGTGTAGCAAGTGTCTGGTGCCTTTCAGTCTCTTAGAGTATTGTAGCCCTGCTGCTATTATTTTACAGTAATAAACTGCTTCTAGTAATGAAGAGGATCAATGCTTACATTTTTCTGGCCCTTTTGGTACTTACTTCCAAACCTCATGCATCAAGAAGCAGCAGCTCGAAAGGCAGTGCTGGGCTTGCATGTAGAGTGAGGTGGCATGAGAAGCTTCTTGCCTCACTGTGGGCAGCAGTTGCATCACCTGTTTTCTCTTAGCATCCCAGCATCATTTTGTTTGGAAAAGCCCTTTCAGATCATCCACTCCAACCATCCTCTAATTCTGCCAAGGCTGGGACTAACCCATGGCCCTCAGCACCACTTCCCTGCCTCTTCAAAACACCTCTAGGGATGGGCAAACACCTCCCTGGGCAACCTGTGCCAGGATTTGGGAACCCTTTCAGGGAAGAAGTTTCTTCTGATGTCCAACTGAAACCTGCTCTGGTGAAACTTGAAGCCTTTTCCTCTCCTGTCACTTCTTCCTGGGGAGAAGAGACCAACCCCCACCTGGCTCCAGCCTCCTTTCAGGGAGCTGTAGAGAGCAATGAGGTCTCCCCTCAGCTTCCTTTTCTCCAGACTAAACCCCCCCAGGTCCCTCAGCTGCTCCTCCCCAGCCCTGTTCTCCAGACCCTTCCCCAGCTTCCTTGCCCTTTGTTGCCCTCTTGCAGGGCTAGGGCTGTGATCCTTCTGTGCCATCACCTCCTACTGTGCTTAAAGACAGGAGGGGTGTGCTCCCTCCCCATTCCTTTGGAGCTCTGTGAGAGCCCTCCCAGACAGAACAGCAGGAAGTCTGATAAAGCTAAGGCTGCACTCCACTCTTCTGGCCTGGCAGCAGCTCAGTGTGTCAGGGGTGGCAGGGAGAGAAACCCAAAGTGCTGGGATGATATCTCCAGAGCCCCAGATGGCTTATCTTCTTTCCCCTCTGTGCTTGTTTTGATGAAGGTAAGGAATTCACAGGTGTTGATGATTAATTTGCCAATATTTGGAGGCTGCTACAGAGCAATGCAGATCAGTGTTCAGTTACTAATCAAATCTTGCTTTACTTTGGGGCATCTCAAGTAATGAGGAATGTGAAGGTGCTTGAAGAAACTGCTGGTGCCAGTGTGAGCTCCCTGAGTTCATGCTTCCCAGCTCTGCCTCCCCTCTGTCAGTGTGACCAAGGACCAGGTACAGGGCTTAGCTAAGAGCCAAAACTGATGCTAAGGGAGAAGAGCACACCGTGCTTTGCAGCCTGGGGAGTTACCACATCTGCTGGTAACCTTTGGCAGCAGTGCAAGGCGCCCCAGAGGCGACAGGCCCCGAGCCCACTGCTCAGCCTACGCTCGGTTCAGCGCTGCCCAAAGCACACCAATTAGGTTTCATACAGCGTTCCCTCGGAAAGATCACCTTGGTTGGACTTAGTTGTTTTTTCAGATGCATGAAGCTGAAGTGGTCTGAGGCACTCTGCTTGTTCTTTAGAGATGAAGTGCCGTATTTCTAGCTCTTGGCAGTTATTGTCCACCAGTACTTCGTGTTCCGTTGGGCTGGTGCCAGGTTTAATGTACTGCATGTACTGAAAGCATCAAACCCAGGCTTGCCTTAATTTTAGATCCTGCAGCTACTATTGATTTTTCTTAGAGCTGATCTGGCCAATCTGCTTGTGTTTTAATTACTTTTCCCTGCAGGAATTTGGCAAAGGATCTTGCCAGCCTTTGTGTCTAGGGGCCGTCTGTGTGAGTGAGAGCTGCAGAGCTCAGGCATCTCTGCCGTGGCCAAGCTCTCCATTTATAGAAGCTACATCAGTACACTGCTTTATTTGTGAGCTTGTCTTTAATGCTGGCTGTTTGGGTGCAAGTGGGGATGGTGTCATGAACAGGGTCCATCGACAGCCTTTCAAAAGCATTGACTTTTGTACGTCCCTGGGACAAGAGAGGACGACTGCAAGCAGCTACGTGTACCGGAAAAGGGGAACTTTGTGATTTGGCAGCTTGCAGGCTTGGGCTCTGAAGAGACAAAAGCCACAAGGGGCAGGGCAGAGAAACAGCACGAGTAGGAGGTAGAGACAAAGAGAGGAAGGAAGTAAGGGGTGAAAAGAATAGGGCATGGAGGAAAGCAGCCAAGCAGGCTGGGCTGCCAGACTGATCCCTGCCTGCCATACAGCTGTGCGGTTCCCACCTTCCAGGCTGATCCCTACCTGCCAGCTGTGCCATCCCCATCCCTGCCTGCCTGCCAGATGTGCCAGGCTGATCCCTGGCTGCCATACAGCTGTGCGGTCCCTGCCTGCCAGGCTGATCCCTGGCTGCCATACAGCTGTGCGGTCCCTGCCTGCCAGGCTGATCCCTGGCTGCCATACAGCTGTGCGGTCCCTGCCTGCCAGGCTGATCCCTGGCTGCCATACAGCTGTGCGGTCCCTGCCTGCCATGCTGATCCCTGGCTGCCATACAGCTGTGCGGTGCCCGCCTGCCAGGCTGATCCCTGGCTGCCATACAGCTGTGCGGTGCCCGCCTGCCAGGCTGATCCCTGGCTGCCATACAGCTGTGCGGTCCCCGCCTGCCTGCCAGGCTGATCCCTGGCTGCCATACAGCTGTGCGGTCCCCGCCTGCCTGCCAGGCTGATCCCTGGCTGCCATACAGCTGTGCGGTCCCCGCCTGCCTGCCAGGCTGATCCCTGGCTGCCATACAGCTGTGCGGCCCCCCTGCCAGGCTGATCCCTGCCTGCCATACAGCTGTGCGGTCCCTGCCTGCCAGGCTGATCCCTGCCTGCCAGCTGTGCGGCCCCCCTGCCAGGCTGATCCCTGCCTGCCAGCTGTGCGGCCCCCCTGCCAGGCTGATCCCTGCCTGCCAGCTGTGCGGCCCCCCTGCCAGGCTGATCCCTGCCTGCCAGCTGTGCGGCCCCCCCTGCCAGGCTGATCCCTGCCTGCCAGCTGTGCGGCCCCCCTGCCAGACTGATCCCTGGCTGCCTTACAGCTGTGCGGTCCCTGCCTGCCAGGCTGATCCCTGGCTGCCATACAGCTGTGCGGTCCCCGCCTGCCAGGCTGATCCCTGGCTGCCATACAGCTGTGCGGTCCCTGCCTGCCAGGCTGATCCCTGCCATACAGCTGTGCGGTCCCCGCCTGCCAGGCTGATCCCTGGCTGCCATACAGCTGTGCGGTCCCCGCCTGCCAGGCTGATCCCTGCCTGCCATACAGCTGTGCGGTGCCCACCTGCTAGGCTGATCCCTGGCTGCCATACAGCTGTGCGGTCCCTGCCTGCCAGGCTGATCCCTGCCTGCCAGCTGTGCGGTCCCTGCCTGCCAGGCTGATCCCTGCCATACAGCTGTGCGGTCCCTGCCTGCCAGGCTGATCCCTGGCTGCCATACAGCTGTGCGGTCCCTGCCTGCCAGGCTGATCCCTGCCTGCCATACAGCTGTGCGGTCCCTGCCTGCCAGACTGATCCCTGGCTGCCATACAGCTGTGCGGTCCCTGCCTGCCAGGCTGATCCCTGGCTGCCATACAGCTGTGCGGTCCCTGCCTGCCAGGCTGATCCCTGCCATACAGCTGTGCGGTCCCTGCCTGCCAGGCTGATCCCTGCCATACAGCTGTGCGGTCCCCGCCTGCCAGGCTGATCCCTGCCCGCCAGCTGTGTCTGCTGGCCTGATATTTTGTCAGTTCATGTTTTTTCAACCCCCAGGGCCAAGTAGCTGTGCATAAGCATGGCTCCTGGCCAGGTGGCTCGTAGCCCTCAGAGTGGAGCAGGATTCCCTTCCATTGTACTGGTGTAGAGGAGCACAGCACTTGCTGGAGCCTGTTGGGTTTCCTCTTCTGCCTTTCTGCCTCCTGCTGCATTAAATGATGGTCCGTTCTGCTTTCTGCTCTGCAGCTTTACCTTCTGCTAGTGATGCCAAAGCTGTTCAGGTCTTCAAAGACCTGCATGAGGAGCTCAGCACTGCCTATGAAGAGTCATTACTGTAATTGAAGTGTGTGGGAATTCCTGGTTAGACTTTGTTGTGGGCTTAACCATGGCACTCAGTGCCTCAGTTGTGAGGCCTAACTCCAACGCCAGAAGGTAGAGTGTGGATTCAAGTCTTAACTTCAGTTGTCCAGTCCTCAGCTGTAGTTCATAGCTCAGTCTTTACCCTCTCTTAAGGATGGTGATTAGTCCTTGGAAGCACTACTTAAACTCTGACAATCTTTAGATACCATCCCACAGTCCTCAGGGACCTTATTTCTGTCATCTCCCCATCTTGGAATCTCTGTTGGGGCTTCTTCAAGCTTTTGCCTTTTACCTTTACCAGGCAGTGCTAGAATATACTTTTGCAATGTGTAACCAGTAGGATACTTTGGAAAAATTATTGGGAGAAGGTTTTTTTGCAAGTAGCCCCTAAGGTCTGTGGGTGTGAGTGTCGATCTCTTCTCCCTAGGAACAAGTGATGGGAGGAGAGGAAATGGCCTCAAGTTGCCCAAGGGCAGGTTTAGGTTGGAGGTGAGAAGAAAATCTTCCCTGAAAGGGTTCTCAGAGCCTTGGAACACGTTGCCCAGGGGGATGGTTGAATGCCTGTCCCTGGGGATGTTTCAAAGAGGCAGAGATGTGGTGCTGAGGGCCACGGGTCAGCCCCAGCCTTGGTAGGCTTAGAGAAGGGTTGGACTCAGTGACCTTCAAAGTGTTTTCCACCCCAAAGGACCCTGTGTCAACGTTGCCATATCCCAGGTTTTATTGTAACTACTGGTTAAGGGAGGAACTTGGCATTAGTGTAGCAGGCCAACTGTGCCTCCTTTTTGCCTCTGAAAAGCGTTCAGGTAAATTTTATCCTGTGGTTGGGGCTCACTAGAAGAATTAGTGCTACATCATGCTTGTCTTCCCCTGGACTCTCAAGCTGTCACAAGGTTTAGACCCCTGAAGGTAGCAAAACTGTAGCAGAAAACTTGTCCTAAGGAGAAGTGGACAGGGTATGGCTGAACCTGATGAAAGAAGAATCAAAGGTTGTTGCAAGTGTCCCCTTGTGTAACTGAGACAGAGTTGGACGGTTTCACTTTGGTGCTGCTACTCTCATGTAAGTTTAGCATTAACTCAGTCTGCATGCTAATAAGATGATTGCTGTCCTAAGCTGTCTTCTTGCTGATGAATGCAGCTTTTGTTACCTAAAGGAAGCAAGTGAGTCGAATAGAAGAGCAAGTAGAACAAAATCCACGCTGAGGTTAAGCATAGGAGCGTGTCCCCTTGTTTCTCAGTGTTAAACACAGCCCCTAAGGACAGCTCAGGAGCCAGCTGTGCTCTGTCAGCTCCCTATTAGCTCACCTGTGCATTGAAAGAGATGTGGGCTTGCTCTTTTTCATAGAATCACAGAACTCTTGAGGTTGGAGGGGACCTTTGAGATCATCAAGTCCAAGGGCTCACCTAGAGCTCACAATGCCACTGCTGAACCATGTCCTGCAGCACCAGGCAGCTTTTAAATGCCTGCCAGAGGTGGTGGAAGGCTGGTGTCCCCTTGGCCTCCTCTTCTGGAAACTGAGTGACTCCAGCTTCCTCAGTTGTATTTAAGTCTTCTGTCAGTGGCAACAGCTAAGTGCAGGCATTCCTGCAGGTGGTGAGAACAGGTAATAAGTATCAGTCCTGTGATGCTGAGTGCTTCCCTCTGCATGCAAAGCTCAGGCCTCTGCAGGAGTGGCCAGGTTTTGTCAGTGAGGAGAAGTTACTTTGGAAGGGAGCTCTGGAGACACAGTGTAGTTCCTCCTGCTCAGTGTAGTGTGAAAGCCACCTCTTTCATCCCTTGGTTTGGTATGGTCTCAAACAGCATACAGCCAGGGTGTCTGCTGGGGGTACTCACCCCATGCTTACCTGCAGCTCTGTCTTCTGTCACTGCAAACCTTAGGCTTACTCAGTATCATTCCAGAACATGTTCTGAGATGTCACTGAAACCAAGTGACTGCCAAGTGAATTCCTTCAGTACCTATGAACAACTGAGTCTCTACTTGCCTTGCACTAAGACTGGACACAAGTATGATCCAAGGGCTGGAACACCTCTGCTATGAGGACAGGCTGAGGGAGCTGAGGTTATTTAGCCTAGAGAAGACTCTGGGGAGGACCTTCCAATAGCTGAAAGGACCCTACAGGAAGGCTGCAGAGGGACTTCTCCTGAGGGTATCTAGAGACAGGCCAAGGGGGAATGGTTTGAAGCTGAGGCAGAGCAGGGTTAGCCTGGAGCTGAGGGAGAAGTTCCTCAGTACGAGGGTGGTGAGACTCTGGAACAGGCTGCCCAGGGAGGCTGTGGGTGCTTCCTCCCAGGGGGTGTTGAAGGCCAGGCTGGATGAGTCCTTGAGCAGCCAAGTCTAATTGAGAGGTGTCCCTGCCAATAGGAGGGAGGTTGGAGTAGATGGCACCTGAGGTCCCTTCCAACCTGAGCCATTCTAGGACTCATGCTTTTCTTGAACTAGATTTACTCCAGTAGACACTGATCCAGTATTGCTAAACCTCTTTGAAACTTCCTCCCAGTGACTGTGAGCAGCAGGAGGAGAGGGGAGGCAGACTCCTCACTGCTGCTGCTGCTCCCACCTGGCAGTTCTCAACTGCTGCTGCTCCCTGCTAGCGTGGATGGGGCTTAACCATAAGGTCTCACTCTGACTTTCTCTCACAGCATTGAAAACTCTCCTGCCTGCACTAGCAGCTAACAGCCACCATCAGCACCAGGTCATTTTCCCCTCTCTGCACCTGTGGCTTTTCAGTATGTGTCGTAAATCCAAGTGGAAGCGCGGGTACAATCTGGAGGTGCTGGCACACGGTGAGTTTACATCTGCCCCTGCTCTTAGAGTGCAGGCTTCTCTTCAAATGTCTAGTCTAATAGAAGAAAATTCATTAATCACTTCTCATATAGGCCTTGAAATAGACCTTTTCTGTGTCTGAGCTTGAGATGAGTTGCTAGAAACACAAGTCACGCAATGGCAGGGGGTGGAACTCTGGGGTCACCCAGAGTCAATCACACAGGAGCACATCCAGGGGGGTTTGGAATGCCTCCAGCAATGGAGACTCCAGCACTTCTCCAGGCAGCCTGTCCCAGGGCAGAACCATGCAATCAGTGCTGTCACTGCCCATCATGGCCTTTGTTCTCTGAACACTCTCTGAGAGAAGGCTTTGAGGTGTTCGTTGGACAGCATTTCTCCACAGCAACCACTCCCAGCTTTCATAAACTACACATGATCCTATTGGAAAGATGCCTCCTGAGCTGTACCAATTTGTGCTTGCTCATGCCCAAACCTTGGATTTCTGCTGAAGGTGGTTTCCAGAGGGTCTGAGCTGATAGAACATTTACTGCCTGCTGTGAACAGTGCCTTCTCCTGCTCATCCCCAGGCCTGTGCACCCCTGTAGGCCTGTCTCCAGATCTGAGTTGTGCAGCTCTGCACTCTTAGCTGCAGACCTGCTGACCAGGTTCTTTCCACAAGCCTTGCCATCCTTATTTGCTTCAAACCTGCTGGCCAGTGTTCTGTGGTGAGCAGACTTTTCTTACTAACTTGAAACAAATTTATGCATGCAGCCCAGAATGGCTAGGCTGCATGTCTTAGGCTGCATTCAGAGAAGCATGGCCAGCAGGGCAAGAGAGGGAATTCTGTCCCTTGGCCTTGCTCTGCTGAGACCCCACCTCCAATCCTGCCTCCAGTTCTGGTGTCTCCAAGAAGAAGGAGGACACAGAGCTGATGGAATGAGGCCAGAGGAGGGGACAAAGGTGATCCAAGGGCTGGAGCAGCTCTGCTGTGAGGACAGACTGAGTGAGCTGGGGTTGTTCAGCCTGGAGAAGACTCTGGGGGGGCACCTTAGAGCTGCATTCCATTACCTGAAGGAAGGCTGCAGAGGGACTTTTCCTGAGGGTGTCTGGAGACAGGCCAAGGGGAAAAAGTTTGAAGCTGAGGGAGAGCAGGGTTAGACTGGATCTGAGGAAGAAGTTCCACAGTAGGAGGGTGGTGAGACTCTGGAGCAGGCTGCCCAGGGAGGCTGTGGATACCTCCTCCCTGGAGGTGTTGAAGGCACAGCTGAGGTGTTGAAGAACAGCTGAGTCTAGTTGAGAGGTGTCCCTGCCCATGGCAGGGAGGTTGGAGTATATGGTATCTGAGGTCCCTTCCCATCTAAGCCATCCTGTGACTTTTCTAATAGGTTCAGGGAGCAGTGGCTTAAGTTCTGTCACCAGGCTGAGTTCAGACCCTTTTGATGTGGCTGTCTTTGAATTCTTGCTTTGCTTTCTGTAGCTTAGTGAATGTGTCTGTTGCTGGGCCTTCCTCCTGCTTTGGGAACAACAGCTGCTGCCTCTGCTCTCTGCTGCTTGCCCCAAAGCAATAAGGTGGTGTTAGGACAAGAGCAGCACTTCCTTGCTTGGACCAGTGTTCACACCAAGTTACCACCAGCAGAATTGAGAGTGTGACCTCAAGTCCAAGGAGTGTGATTAACAGTGAGAAGGCTTTTGGCATCTGGCTTTGAAAACACCTCTCAGGAGGCCAGAGCAGATAGGCAGGAGATGTTCTTCCTGATGATGGTTTTTCATGACTGAAGGTGCCAGTACTTCAAGAGCTGCTGGGTTTGTTTCAGTGGGCAAAGTCCTGAGGCTGGTTAGGAGCTGTCAGTGGTTAACAGCCTGACACATGGCAAGGATAGAAACCATCCCTTCATCCTTTGCTTCACCTGAGTTTGCTGACTTGAATTCATGCGGCATGTTTGAGTTTGTTAATCACTGCTACTCTCCATTTTTGTGTGTCTCAATTCCTTTGTCTCCATTTTTGTTTCTCTCATGAGTTTATCATTAGCTCAAAATGACTGAGCTCTGTTGCTGCCTTTCAAGGTAAAGCTCAACAGGCAGCACAGGATGGTCCAGAGCTTTATAGAATCACAGAATAATTTGGGTTGGAAGGGACCTCCAAAGGTCATCTAGCCCAACACCCTCTGCAGGGACATCCTCCACTAGATCAGGTTGCCCAGAGCCCTGTCCAACCTCACCCTGAGTGAGATGGTCCCAGCCACCTCCCTGGGCAACCTCCTCCAGTGTTCCACTACTGTCCTGGTGCAGAACTTGTTCCTCACACCTAATCTCATTCTGCTCTTCTCTAGTTTGAAGCTATTGCCCCTCATCTTGTCACTTCAGGCCTTTGCAAACAGTCTCTATGCAGCCCTCTTATAGCCCCCTCCAGGTACTGGCAGGCCACTATTAGGTCTGCTCAGAGCCTTCTCTTCTCCTCAGCTGCCTCAGCCTGTCCTCAGTAGTAGTGTAGCTTGCTTAGAGCTTTATCAACTCAGGAGGCTCATCTGTTAGGGAAAAGTTTCCTATTGAATGAAACATCTTGGGTCAGAGAGGACTTTAGGTACTCCAACAGCTGTGCATAAGCCCAAATCCTCACAGCAAACTTTGTTCCACTTAACTAAGCTGAAGATGATGGCTTGAGAAGCTGGAAGGTCTGTGGCACTGGAGTGCTCCAGCTCTTCAGACAAGCTTTCAGTACTCTGAGTGACCCCAAGCATTGTCTCTGCTGCTGCTGTCATTGTTCTGAGGGTCTGGGGCTCACCTGAAGCCAGAGTGGGGTGTTCAAGTGCATGTTCATCCCAGATCTGCTCCAGGTGTGCCAAGAGCAATCTTGCTTACTCTGGGTAATTCAGTTGCCTCCAGTGCAGCTGAACTCTTCCTTGCAGTGCCATCACTGGTCTCAGGTTTGCTGAGGCAACCTGGTAGGTGAACAAAAGCAGAACTTGACCTTTGGTTTCTTTTCCTTCCTTTTATTACTTTCCATTTTTTTCCTCACAGTGCACCTAGAAACAAAGTCCTGCTGCTTGGCATAATTGATCCTTGGCTGTTAAACAGAGGAGCTGCAAACCTCAGTTTTGTTTGTGCAAAACATGGTGAAGGCTTGTGGTAATAACCAGAGAGAGAGAGAACTGAGGCTGTTCTCTCTTCTCTGAGCAGTTCCTTAGCTGCTCCAGCCATGAGACAATGACATTGCAAGTTTTTATCAGTGACTTCATTTAGATTGTTCTTGGATATCAGAAGAAACTTCTGCCCTGAAAAGATTCTCAGAGCCTGGAACAGGTTGCCCAGGGGGTAGTTGAATGCCCATCCCTGGAAGTGTTTGAAATAGGCAGAGATGTGCTGAGGGCCATGGTTTAGCCCCAGCATTGGCAGAGTTAGAGGATGGTTGGGCTGGGTGGTCTGGGAGGGCTTTGCCAACTGAAATGACTTACTCTGTGAACACATGTGAAGGAGGCAGTGCCTGCTCCGTGAGCAGCTGTTAGTGGTCTGGAGAAATGCTCATAAACAGTCCAGAGAGGGCTCATCTACCCCTGACAGCTCACAGAGATCACTTCAGAGGAGGCAGATGTCTTGGAATGAATTAAGTCTGCGCTGAACAACCAACTGCAGAAGGGAAAGTGGAACAGCTCCTCTGTGCTGGGTCGTTACTGTAGCAGAAAACAGCCCTTCAGGTGGTGGTGGTGCACTGGAAGGTACCCAAGCAGCAAGCTACTGGTAGCCTGTCCAGGGATCTGCAGTGTGCACAACACAGGTTAAAGGCTGTGGAGGCTTCTTTCTACCTCTCTCTTTCTCAACATTCAGAAAGGAAGAATCCTGTGTCCTGCTGACCAGTCCCTTGGGTTAATAAACCTGTGCCTGCTGTAAATCATTTGGAGCTGATTTCCAAACTGCCTTAAGTCCTCCTGAGGCACCTGGGAGTGTTTAACCTGACTTGCTGTCACAGCTGCAGCACTCTGTGGCTCTCTGCTCTTGTGCCTGCATTTGCCCAATCATGTGTTTGTCCTGGTTTAGAGCTGGACAGAGCCTCTGTTGCCCCAAGAGGGACAAAAGAATGACACTCACACAAATGGATTGCAAAGTGATGGGAAGTTTAAATGGGGGAAAAAAAACTACAAAGCACAGTGGGAAAGATATCCCAAAGCCTGCAGAGTCCCTTACACCACACCCAAAGGCCCCCCCAGCACCTCCCCTCTCCCCACTTGAGGGTGTACCTAAAGTCCCCAGGGTTCTTTCTTCCACCTCCACTGCTAGGCTAGTCTCAGGCTGGCCAGGTCTGAGACTGCCCCCCCTGCCTCCCCCTTCTCCTCCTGGCATTAGGCCCAGACAGGCCCTAAGAGGCTTTGAGATACTCCCCCACAGTTACCTGATAGGGAGCATCTCCCACGGGAGCAGAGAGGGAAGGAAGAGGAAGACTTTGCAGATGGATTTGTAGTCTGCAGGATTTGTGGACAGAAATAGGCTGTTGGCTGTGTCCACCTTACTGGGTTGGACACTGGTGACACTGGAGGTGTGACTCATGTGGCAGTGACAGGAGGCACCCAGCCTGAACTGGGGCTGTTCAGTCTGGAGAAGAGAAGGCTCCGAGGTGACCTAATTGTGGCCTTCCAGTATCTGAAGGGGGCCTACAGGAAGGCTGGGGAGGGACTGCTCAGGATCTCAGGTCGTGACAGGACTAGGGGGAATGGAATGAAGCTCGAGGTGGGGAGATTCAGGCTAGATGTGAGGAGGAGGTTCTTCCCCATGAGAGTGGTGAAACCCTGGAATGGGTTGTCCAGGGAGGTGGTTGAGGCCCCATCCCTGGAGGTGTTTAGGACCAAGCTGGCTGAGGCTCTGGCCAGGCTGATCTAGTGTGGGGTGTCCCTGCCCATGGCAGGGGGGTTGGAACTAGATGATCCTTGTGGTCCCTTCCAGCCCTGACTGATACTATGATACTGTGAGCTGCCACAGTGTTCCTGAATGGAAACTTTTTTGTTTGAGAGAGAAACAAATTCTTCAGTGCTTAATGCCTGCCTTTAGATGCATCCAGGCCCAAAGTGCTAAGGGTGAGTTTGCTAAGATACCTTTTACAGTTGATTTTGCATATCAGAAATGACTTCAAAGGGACAGAGATGCTCTTTTTTCTTTCAGGTCTGCTAATTCAAATCCAGCCCAGTCTGTAACTGCACTTGGGTTTGAGGCTCCTTCAGGTCACATCCTGGGCTGCATCCAAAGCAGTGTGGCCAGCAGATGGAGAGAGGGGGTTTTGCCCCTCCCCTCTGCTGAGACCTAACCTGCAGTGCTGTGTTCAGGTCTGGAGCCATCGACACAGGAAGGACACAGACCTGATGGGGAGGGTCCAGGGGAGGGCCACAAAAATGATCAGGGGGTTGGAGCAGCTCTGCTGTGGGGAGAGGCTGAGGGAGCTGGGGGTGTTCAGCCTGGAGAAGAGAAGGCTCTGGGCAGACCTAATAACAGCCTGCCAGTACCTGAAGGATGGAGAGAGACTGCCTGCAAAGGCCTGCAGTGACAGAACCAGGGGCAACAGCTTCAAGCTAGAGCAGAGCAGATTGAGATTGGGTGTGAGGAACAAGTTCTGCACCAGGAGGTTGCTGGAACACTGCAGCAGGTTGCCCAGGGAGGTGGATGACCTTTGGAAGTCCCTTCCAACTCAGCTTGTTCTATGACCTCCAGAGAGCCAGGCTGCAGCTTGAAGCATGTGTCTCTCCAGAAGAAATTCTGGAGCTGCTTTGCTTGAGAACATTTTGTGGGAAATGAACTTGCCCTGGGTGGTGAGAAACACACTCATGAACTCATGTCCCTGAACTTCAGGTTCAGGGATCTGATAGAGACCTAGGCCAGATGTTGAAGGTTGGTCCTGTTGTATTTGCACAGAGCTGTGTTGCGGTTGGTGGAACAAGAAGGAACTTTCCCTTTTGGGTCTCCAGGAGCGCTTTCCCCACTGGCAGAATTACTCCAAGGCAAATTGCTGCCTTGTTGATGCTGGTGAGGGTCAGGGGTGTGACTTGGCATGGTTGGAAATGTGAGGGCAGGCTGTGAAACCATCAGCTGAACGTTTTAATGCTGCCTGGCAATGGTGGCACACTTGGGCTACTGCTGGGAAAATGTTCTGTTGGTGTCCCTTCTGTCTTCATGTGCTAGGATCTGATCTGGAATAGCCACTTTCTGACTTGATGATCTTTCAGGTCTTTTCCAACCTTGCTGATTTCATGATTCTATACAACCACCTTTTGATGCTTTTCAGAAGTGCATCTTACATGAGCCACAAACTTCAGTAGTTTCTAACCAGAAATCCTCTGGCTGTGCCTGAGGACTGTATGAACCTGCAGTGGATCTGTTCAGTCAGGTGCAGCCTTCTCTTTGAAGGTGCCATGTCTCTGTATTGTTGGATCAGAGAATGGTTGGATTGGAAGGGAGGAAAGGGAAGGGATTGGAAGGGAGGACCTTAAAGATCATCTAACTCCAACCCCCCTGCCCTGGGCAGGGACACCTCCCACCATGCCAGGTTCTCAAGGCCTCATCCAGCCTGGCTTTTTGAACACCTCCAGGGAGGAGGCATCCAAGCCTCCCTGGGCAGCCTGTTCCAGCATCCCCCCACCTTCACTGGCAAGAATTTCTTCCTCATCTCCAGTCTCAATCTCCCTTCTTCCATCTCAAAGCCATTGTCCCTCATCCTGTCACTCCCAGCCCTTGTCAAAAGTCCCTCCCCAGCTCTCCTGGAGCCCCTTCTGGTACTGAGAGGCTGCTCTGACATCTCCCTGGAGCCTTTTCTTCTCCAGGCTGAACAGCCCCAACTCTCCCAGCTGTCCCCACAGAGGTTCTCCAGCCCTCTGACCAGCTTTGTGGCCTCCTCTGGACAGTCTGGACCTTTTCCAGCAGCTCCATGTCCCTCTTATGCTGGGGGCCCCAGAACTGTAGGCAGTGCTGCCGGTGTGGGCTCAGCAGAGCAGAGGGGCAGAATGCTCTCCCCGCTTCGGATGCAGCCCAGCACACAGCTGCTTTCTGGGCTACCAGCAACCATTTCTGACTCCTAGGGAATTTGTCACCAACTGACACCCTCAAGTGCTTCTCCTTCAGGCTGCTCTCAAGACATTCTTCATCCAGCCTGGATTTGTTCAGTGCCAGCAGGTCAATGCCAACCCAGGTGCAGGTCACATTGAAAACTTCCAACTGTCAGTCAAGCATCAGACACAGCGACCTTAGGGTCAGACCAGAGTCCTTTGGGCCCCTAAAGAAGTAGCAGAGGTGTGTCACCACGACTGAGACAGTCTACCCTTGGCTTTATTTTTTGTGAGAACATATTTGGCAAGAGCCTGGAGGACCTGCCAGCTGTCTCTTTGCAGCTGTAAACAAGGAATTGGATTGCTGGCTCAACCCAGGAGTGCCATTCAGGGGGGAGATCACTGTCACTGACCCCTCACTCCATTTTGGGAGTGACCTTTTTGGTTTTAGGTGAGTAGAGATAATGTGGAAGTGTGCAACTTCACCACCTCTTTATTTTTGTAAGCAGCAAGCCTCTTATTCCAATTGGATTAGAGGTGTAGGAAGTGAAGGCTTGCTCCTCTCTAGAGCTGCCAACTCATCTTTTTCCTTCCTTTGTAGCAGTGCATGGCATTGACTAGCATGGGTTTTGTCTCTGAGCAGCAAGGACCTGAGGACAAGGTTGGTGATCTAACATGAGGAGGTGTTTGAACTTTGACCTGTTTGAATGGCTGGCTCTAGGAGGTGATTAACATGGAAACTTCAGTGTGCTAAAAAGTGAGCTTTGTGTGCTTGTATAGATGCAAGCTGTATTGGCATCAAGACTGGCTCACCTTGCTCACTAACAGGCAGCTTTTAATGTATCTGGAGATAGTTCAGTATACCTCTCTTAGAGACCCATTGCATGTGCAAAGGAATCAGTTCTTGTGCTCTTGGATTGTTGCTGAAGTCCCCTTTGTTCTGTAGCTGAGCTCACAGAGAGCCATACCAAATGTTCCCCAAAAGACATCCAAGGGCTGCTGCACCTCTGCTGTGAGGACAGGCTGAGGGAGCTGGGGGTGTTCCTGCAGGAAGGCTGCAGAGGGACTTTTCCTGAGGGCATCTAGAGACAGGCCAAGGGGGAATGGTTTGAAGCTGAGGCAGAGCAGGGTTGGAGTGGAGCTGAGGGAGAAGTTCTGCAGTACAAGGGTGGTGAGACACTGGAACAGGCTGCCCAGGGAGGCTGTTGGTGGCTCCTCCTTGGAGGTGTTGAAGGCCAGGCTGGATGAGGCCTTGAGCAGCTGAGTCTAGCTGAGAGGTGTCCCTGCCCATGGCAGGAGGTTGGAGGAGAGGAGCTCAGATCCCTTCCAATCTGAGGCATTCTGTGGATTCCAGTTAAAACACAAAGTGGTGTGTGTGCAGAGTGCAGTGCTGGTGTGGTGAGGAGTTTAGGTTAAAGCAAAGGGGAACTGTTGGGTGAAGTTGGCTTTTGTGTCTCACCACCTCTCCAGGGGAACAGGTCCTGGCTTTATTGTGAGGTAACCCTCTGTGTGATGTGGGACTGGAGTCCCACTGGAGCTTTGCCCCTCTTCAGCTCCTTTTCTTAACCTGGCATTTGAGTGTGGGGGGCCAGCTGGTGGTTCTGTTAACTGCCTGCTCTTTCTGTCCTCCTTCTGCTAGACTATGTGAAGTAGTTCTCATCACTGAACGTGAGGCAAAGCTGTGTTAATCATTCTAGTGACTCTCTTAACTTTCTCTGAAGTCTGTGGTCAGATGAAATTAGCTTTGTGGGAATGAAAGCTCACAGGTAATGCAGGCTCAGCTGGTTCTGCTGGAAGGTACCTTAAGAGGTTTTGCAAGCAGGATAGCTATATATTGAAGTTGAGCCTCTCTTTATTTAAGGGAAAGTGTAACACCTGGAGCTCAGTCAGGCTGAGTTCTGCTGTTCAGAGAATGCAGAGCTACGGCTGAAATGTTCTTTGAAGAAGTGCTAGTGCATAGCCTAGGTACAGTGCTTGGCTTGCAGAGCTCTCAAGATCCAGAAATCCTCCTGGAAAGCTTAAAAACAAACGAAAAAGCAAACCCACCACAAAACCCCCAACCAAATAACCACCCTAAAAAAAACAACCCCAAAATACAAAGACCCCAAAGAAACAAAACCCCCCAAAACAACAGACCTCAAACTTCCTCCCTGCAGTTTCCAGGTACCTGGGAAAGCCAAGCTTACTGTCTTGGACAGAAGCCTGGTGCAACATACACCTAGCAGGGGGCTCCCATCAGGTTGAGCCTTTGGGATGTGACTGGGTTTTTTTCCACAGCTGTTGTCAGTCTGGGGTTTTCAGGCATCCAGCATGGTCTGATGCTTCAGGCCATTCTGGAGAAGCCCATCCAAGGACCATCTTAAGAGCAGCTTCATTCCCAGCTGTCTTGCTTGCTGTGAAGGGAGTTGTGCGGTGGAGAGTTCATGGGACACGTTTCTCTGTTGCAAAGCAGAAGCTGTGCTGTGGCTCCCTTTCAAGGGTTTCATCAGCCCAAACAGGCTTTGGTGTGGCTGCTACAAGCTCTCTGCAGTCATTCTTGCCAGTTGTTTTACTTTAAGCAAATGCTGAGTCAAGGCTGTGAAGGAGCTACACACAGGTCTGCAAGACCACTTGTCATCTGCAGCTCTGCAGCCTTCTCTCCTGTTGCCTGAGGCAATGCAACTTAAAGCTCCCAGCCTCTTGCAGTAATAGCTCGGGATCTGGAAAACCAACTCCTGCTTTCAAAGCAGGGAGGTTGGACTAATCACCTCCTGAATTACCCTGTGATTCTGCGAAGCCTCTGCTGAGGAAAGGAGTTGACTCAGTCTCTTGGAAGCACATAAGCACCAAGCAGTTGGTAGTCCCTCTGTTTCAGGGGTATTTGTTCATTCCTGCCTGAGATGCTTTCAGACCGTGGTAAGGTGAAAGTGTGCAACAGCAAATCGATTCTCAGTCCCTGGATCAGAAATCTTGCTTGCACTTTTCTCGGTGGGATCTCTCCCCTAGGAGACTGAAGGTACTGAGCTGGTACAAAGCTAAAAGCCACGTGTGCCTGCAGAGGCCATCTGAAGGCCCAGGGCCAAGTTCAGTCTCCACAAGCAGGTCTGTGCTGCTGCTGGGTTTGAGTTGAAGGGCTTCCCTGGTGTATCTGAGGAGCAGGCAGGCAGAGATCTAAGGGTAAAGTGAGGCTGGGTAAGAAATGCTGGTCATGTTTATCTGATGGCAAAGCATGACTTGTGTGGTGGGATGTGCCTCTGTAACTAGGCTACTGCAGCTCTGGTGACAAACTGCTCCACTAAGGAGCGCTGCGGTTGGTGAGTGACAGACATTTTAAGGCTGGCAAATCCCTTTGAAGGCGATTTTGCTGGCCTGCAAATCTAATTAGCCTCTCCTCCTCCTTCCAGAAGTGGTCAGCACAGAGGAGTTCATGAAGAGCCATCTACCCTTCATGTTACAGGAAGCTGAGAGGCAGAGAAGTGTTCTCCTTAGCTGTAACAATGGACCTTTGTTTCAGCCCTTACAAGAACTTGCTTGCTCCTTGCCACGAGGCACCATACAGCAGGGCAGTGGATTAGGTCATTTCCTTCCCTCCTCCTCTTCCTGCAGATTATTTGATTAACATTTCTATTGTGTGCTCTAGTTAGCATGTTCTTGGCTCCAGGGTGCACCCCACCCCCCCTTAATCTCCTTAAAACACTGCAGTGGGACTTTATTAATGGCAGAACACTGGAACTCCTTGCACAGAGGTTATTTGTGGCATAACACAGTGAAAGAGTGATGGGACTGCCACATCAGTCATCTTCCCTCCTTTCTTCTTCCCCTCTGCACCTGGGCTTAGGCTTCAGGGAACCCCCAGCAGAGGTACTGCTTTGCCATGCATGGGATGGGTCTGGTTTGAGTATTGTTTGGCTTTGATCAGAGTTCAGCCACTGACTTCATGGGAAGTGGGGCTAGGGTGGTGTTTAGTGCATGTCCAGCTTTCAGTATTGAGTGTAGGAATGTACTTCCCCTTGGGACCAGCACAGATCCCAGTCTCCCACGTTTTTGCTTTCTCCTCTCTGTGCTTCCTTCAGTCTCCTGCCCCCTGGCACTTGAGGGGCTTTGAGACTGCTGTTTTGTTAGATGAAATTAATAAGAGGCATGTTTAAAACGCCCACCCTGAAATGCAGGAGTAGCACACTGGTGGGGTTAAGTCTAGAATGAAGAGCTCCTCAGCTGTTTGCACACTGGGGACAGCAGTGCCCTTTGCCTGTGTCTGCCAGGCTGTCTTTTGAACCAGTAGAGCCAGGAATGCATGCATTCCTCTGCAGTGGTGCCTTGGAATGTCACCTGGAATCCCCTCCTTACAGCCAGCTGTACAGCATCTGCTTGTGACTCAGAAGAGCACAACAACAGGGCCCTTGGTTTCTCTAGCAGCTCCAGGAGGAGAGCTTCCCTTGGATTTCAGCATCAGTTCATGAAGGCAGCAGTGTTACAGATGTCATTGTTTCAGTCTGGTGTGGTCAGCAGCATCTGTGCTCCAGGAAAAGAGTTAGCTTGCCTACCCACAGCATGCTTGAGGCGTTTGCTCCCAGTCCTCAAGGCATGGGTCTTGTGTGGAGTGGAGACCCTAGGGCCTCTTAATGAAATGGGAGACGATGTTGACAGAAGAGCTGAGCAGAGCATGGCTGTGAGTAAGCATGGACAGGGAAACTAAAGTGGCTCCAGCTCTGGAGGGTGAGGTTCAGAGACAACCACCTAGCAGTGGGGCTAGAAGGGGGAGAGAGCCTCAGAAGCCCTGCTTTCAGATGGGGCATGAGTAGCTGTGAGAAGGACATTCTGTGGGGTGTTTGCTTGCTGGCAGAAGGATGTGGGCCAGAACAGGGCAGGACAGTAACAGAAAGTGACTGGGAAGAGTGGCTGACACTGGGTTGCTCTCAGGGTAAGGTCCTGATGTTTGCCTGTCTCCAAGCCCAGGACTCTTAATGGAACTGTTTGGCACCGTTAACATTTGCCTCACTTTCCTGTGCCCCAGCGAGGCCTTGCTGGGACAGCTCAAAGTCAAAAGCAATGAAGCAGTTTCATTGTTCACAGAGGCAACAGGCTGGGACTGCTGCAGGTAAATGCACTGCCTGCAAGGTGCTCTTAGGGTAATGAATGCTGGGTCACACCTGACACAAACCTTTGCTCTAGCTCTGGTGTAGACAAGAGATGCAGAAGAAGTTAGGGAACACAAGAAGTTCCAATAAAACAGAAGGAACTGCTTTCAGGGTGACACAGCACTGGAACAGGCTATGCAGGGAGGTGCTGGAGTATCTCTCTCTGGAGACATTCCAAACCCACCTGGATGGGTGACATTTTTTAGGTGAGCCTTCTCTAGCAAGGGGGTTGGACTAGATGATGTCCAGAGGTCCTCATCTCTGTCCTCCTCCACTTGCAGCTGCCCATACTGCACCCCTCCTTGCTGGCCCTTGCACCAGAGCCGGGGTGGTGTGCTCAGAGATGTCCCTCTTGTGGGACATCATGTTCAGCATGATCTGGGAGGAGCATTTGCACAACACAGTCATGTAGGTTTCACATGTACTTAATTTTCCTCATTAGCATAGTGGGTGGTGTCAGCTTTCATCTTAAAATGACAGTTAACCAAGCAAAGGTCTCAGCTGGGGCAGCCTGGCCCTCAGAATCTGCTTTGCAGTTGGGCATAGCTGACACCTGAGCCCTGCTCCAGCAGTTTTAACCGAAGCAGGGCTGTCTGATCTTCACAAGGCTCCCTCCTGCAGCTCTTTGGCAGCAGCTTGGTGGATCTTTGTGGAGCACAAACACTGCTGATGGAAAATGACATTGGTCCCAAAGCTACTAACTCAGCTTGTGTACCTGTACCATGGTTTGCTGGGCAGTGTGACCACACACCCCCTCAGGCTGGATAGCTGGGCAGAGGGGACCTCATGAAGTTCCACAAGGGCAAGCATAGAGTCCTGCACCTGGGAAGGAGCAACCCCCTGCACCAGCACAGGTGAGAGGTGACCTGCTGGAAAGCAGCTCTGTGGAGAGGGACCTGGGAGTGCTGGTAGACAACAAGCTCTCTGTGAGCCAGCAGTGTGCTTTCATGTCCAGGAAGGCCAACAGTATCCTGGGGCACATTAAGAAGAATGTGGCCAGCAGGTTGAGGGAGGTTCTCCTCTCCTTCTACTCTTCCCTGGTGAGGTCACACCTGGAGTACTGTGTCCATTTCTGGGCTCCCCAGTTCAAGAGGGACAGGCAGAGAGTCCAACAGAGGGCCACAAAGATGCTGAGGGAGCTGGAGCATCTCTCTGATGAGGAGAGGCAGAGAGACTTGTGGCTTTTCACCACAGGAAAGAGAAGACTGAGAGGGAACCTTATCAATGCTTGTAAGTATCTAAAGGGTAAAGGTCAAGAGGATGGGCTGGGCTCTTTTCAGTGGTGCCCAATGGCAGGGCAGACAAGGGGCTATGGGCACAATCTGGAACACAGGAAGTTCCACCTCAACATAAAGAAAAACTTCTTTGGTGTGAGGGTGCTGCAGCTCCAGATTGTGGAGTCTCCTTCTCTGGAGCCTTTCCAGACCCACCTGTGCATGCTCATGTGCAGTGTGCTCTGGGTGACCCTGCTTTTGCAGGGGCATTGGATTAATTCATCAGAGGTCCCTTCTGACTCCCACCATGCTGTGATTCTGTGAAGGGAGGCAGGCTGCAGAGCTGAGGTTTGGTGTCTGTGGAAGGCTGTAGAAGACACAACCACCTGCAGTTGCTCACTCAATAGCTTCTTAGGTGGCTGCAGCAGGCAGTAATCCACAGGCTTATTAACTTGAGCTCTGAACAGTGGCATCTCTAATGAGAGCATAAAGGAGCTCCAGAAGCAAATGAGTCTGAAGTTTTGCTTTTCAGAGTGAGCACCTTTGAAACAGTCCAGCTGCAGTGTTGGGGCTTGTGGGGGGCGAGAAGTGATGCAAGCCAGAAGTGGCCATAGGGATGTGATGCAGTACCTGCACGCAGGGGTGCTGCTGCCGCATCTCAGTGGTCAGGGACACCACTCCAGGCCTGCTTTTCTCCTTGAAAAATTGTTAATTTAGTTAATAACAAACCCAAACAAGCCCACCACCAGATTCTGAGCCCTGATGAAAACAGAGCTAAAGCTGCCAATCTTGTGAAGGCCAGGAGAAAGTAGAGAAACCTTCAGGGTGATGAGGGAGGTGAGGTTGGGCAGCGCTTCCACCCCTGGGAAAAGGCACTGCGAGATCCAGCAAGGTCACAACAACCCCATGTGAATGCTCCAGGCTCAGGGCAGAGTGGCTGGAAGCTGCCCAGCAGAGAAAAACCTGGGGGTGGCTAGTTGACAGCTGGCTGGAGATGAGCCAGGGTGTGCCCAGGTGGGCAAGGAGGCCACTAGCAGCTTGGCCTGGATCAGCAGGAGTAGGGCAGGGATTGTCCTCCTGCACTCAGGACTTGAGAGGCCACACCTTGAGTGCAGGGTACAGTTTTGGGGCCCTCACTCCAAGAAGGACATTGAGGGACTGGAGCAGCTCCAGAGAAGAGCAAGGAAGCTGGGGAAGGGTCTGGAGAACTGGGCTGGTGAGGAGCAGCTGAGGGGAGACCTTCTAGCTCTGCAACTGAGAGGAGGTTGGAGCCCGGTGGAGGTTAGTCTCTTCTCCCTAGGAAGAAGTGATAGGAGGAGAGGAAATGGCCTCAGGTTGCCCCAGGGGAGGTTTAGGTTGGATGTTAGAAGAAACTTCTTGGCTGAGAGGTTACTGAAAGCCTGGAGCAGGAGGTGGCTGAATGCCCATCTGTGGAGGTGTTTGAAAGAGGCAGAGAGGTGGTGCTGAGGGATGCACTTCAGCTCAGTCTTGGTAGAGGTAGAGAATGGCTGGGCTGGATGTTCCAACCCAAACAACTCTTAAGTTCCCAGTGGTGAAGCTAGGTTCCTGTGCCAGTGGACAGGAGGGTTTAATCTCAGGATGTAGGGTGATGACTGTGGCTTTACTGCTGAGGCTGCCTCAGAAGGTTCCTATCTCCTCGCTTGCATTGGTGTGGTGGCTTTGCAGAACAACCCCCAGTGGCTGGAAGAGTCACCTGCCAGCTTATTCATCTGATAGCTGAGGTAATGACTGTACACTGTGGGTCAGTATTCAACAGCATGGCTTTTTCTGTGGTGGCCAGAAGAGCAGGAACCAGGGAGCACATCAGTGTTTCTCCAAGCACATTGCAGTGTTCAGTGGCTCCAGCACTTCCATGGAGCACAATTACATCTTAGTGCTCAGTGGGAATCAAAGCAGTGTCTTGGAGCCTGTGCTTAGTTTCATTACCAGAACATCCTATGGAAGGGTGTTCTGCAGTTGGTTGCTTCAGTTAGATGACATGGAGTGGTCTGGAGGCCAGGGCTGGTGAGGAGATGCTGAGGGACCTGGGGGTGTTTAGTGTGGAGCAGAGAAGGCTGAGGGGAGACCTCATTGCTCTCTACAGCTCCCTGAAAGGGGGCTGGAGCCAGGTGGGGGTTGGTGTCTTCTCCCTAGGAACAAGTGATAGCAGGAGAGGAAATGGCCTGACATCTTGCTAGGGGAGGTTTAGGTTGGAGATGAGGAACAATGTCTTTGCTGCAAGAGTGGTCAGGGATTGGCACAGGCTGCCCAGGAAGGTGGCGGAGTCACCATACCTGGAGAAACACGTGGCCATGGCACCTGGGGGCATGGTTTAATGTCCATGATGGTGTTGGGCTGATGGTTGGACTCGGTGATCTGAGAGGGCTTTTCCAACCCAGATAATCTCTGTTTCTGTGGCATGTTAGGGAAACTACTGCATAAAATTGCCCTTGCAAAACTGAGGTGGCAAGTCAAGGAAAGAGCAGGAGAAATAGGAGGGGCAGTCACCTGTAGGACTTGGAGGTGTCAGATGTCAGTCTGAATATGGATGGCTTGAGCCAGGGTAACCAAGCACCCCTTAGCACACTCCAGTTGTGATGCAACACCTGATGCCAAGGTGAAGCTGCCACCCCAAGGTATGCTCGTAGCAACCTGGGAACCTCTGCGTGGTCCCTCCTGAGAGGCAGTGGCCTGGAAGCTGTGGGAACTCGATCGTCATTTGATGGCTCAGACACCAGAATTATCCCACCCACTGGCTTGCTACAGCAAGTTCAGTGCTAGCAGGATAGAGAACTGAGCTGGGAGCCTGGTGTGGTGCAGGGAGCTCTGCCTTTCTGGGAGGGTACCCTGAAGGGCTGAGCTGCCCCAGCACTGCCGGCCTCGCGGGTCCCCTCCACACCGCTGGCATCTGCAGGTGTGTCGTGAGCCTGATCCCATCTGGGTGGTGAGTGAGCGGTGCCTGGAGAGCTGCTTTCGTGCCCATTGTATTAGGAGCTGACTTTGTATGTGGGAGGTGAGGAAAGCTGCCTGGGTAATAAATGATGGTTTACTAAAAAAGCCAGAAGCAGGCAGGTATAGCATGCACGGGAACACTTATGTAAGAGCAGTGGAGAAGGAAATAGCTCAGCATTCCTCCACCAGCCTCAGAGAGCTGCCAGGGAATTGGGCTGCAGGGTTGTTCTCAACACACCCTGTGCTTCCTTTTTGCCTTTTTGGGGCCAGAGATGGATGGATTCGTGGAGCAGCAGGCGGGATGCAGGCTCTGTGTGCAGCCAATGGTCGGTGGAGCGGTGGTGTTTACCTCCTTTACGCAAGGCAGAGCCAGCCCCTCTTGAGTCAGCAGGCACTGCCCACCGCTTCAGTCATAGCACAGAGCAGAGGCACTCAGGCTGGCAGTTGCTGGGGCTTTAAAGGACTTGGTGGGCTTCAGCTGGTTTTAAAGGAGATCCAGGGAGTGGGTTTTTCTTGTTTCTTCTCCACTGTGGAGACATCGAAAGGACAGAAGGATCCTGGTAAGTGCTCTGCATACCATCTCTCTCTCTTCCTTCCTAGTACTGTGTGGTTTCAGTGTCTCTTGTGAATCCTCCTTGGTTGCAGTATTTTCTGTCAGTGGGAAGTTGAAAGATGGTTGGGTGATGTGGGCAGATGGAGAGGTAAGAACAGGCAGGGTGTCTGTGGGCTGCCTTTCACCTGAACCAGGAAGGCTTTGGGAAGTGCACAACCTGGCAAATGCTGCTGTTGCTTCATGAGAAGTGTCAGGCACTGTGCATGTTGAGGGTGCAGGGCAAGGTGCATTGAAACTGCCATCAGTAGCTAAAAAAAAATCACACCAAAGAGGATTTCTCATCAGGCCTTTTCAGATCTGTGTTGTCTAAACCAGGTGAGGGCTTTCGATGTGACTCTAACTGCTGGCTCTGCAAGATGTGGTGTGTAATGTGAAAGGGCTTTAGTCCAACACAAACCTCTCTGTGGCTGGTGCCTTGGTACAGAAAGCACCTCAGGAGAAAGTCAGAGGCTTGTCAAAAGTGACCTGGTGAAGTTCAGATCTGTGGAAGAAGTTGCTGTGGTGTTGTGCAAGCACAGGGTCCCTGGCTGTGTACCTGTGTTGAGGTGCATTAGCTCAGGCAGCAAGGCAGGAAAGGCTCCAGCTGTCTGTGTGACAGCCGTGTTAGAAGAGGAATGCCTCTGCTGTGGGTTCAGTTCTTGATCTGTCTGGGGATCTTCTTCTGCCACCAGTGGAAGCTGGACTGCTTATTTTTAAGGTCATGCCATGTAATTTGGCTGAAAGCAGTAAAGAGGATGCTGACTGCATTGCTCTCTGCACTGGGCTGTGCTTTGTCACATTGGACCAGTACTGCACAAAGTTGTTTGTTTTCCTGCTTGCACTTCTGCAAGGCAGTCCCTGGAGATACAAATAGGCAGTGCTATGGCTACTGAACACCTAGGGATGCTCTACCAGCATGCCCCTGTCCTATGGTGCTGTGGTTAATAGAATCAAAAGAATGGCTTAGGTTGGAAGGCACCTCAGAGATACCTACGCCAACCCCCTGTCATGGGCAGGGACACCTCTCAGCTAGACTTGGCTGCTCAAGGCCTCATCCAGCCTGGCCTTTATCACCTCCAGGGAGGAGGCATCCACAGCCTCCTTGGACAACCTGTTCCAGAGTCTCACCACCCTCATACTGAAGAACTTCTGCCTCAGCTCCAGTCTAACCCTGCTTTGCCTCAGCTTCAAACCATTCCCCTCTTGTCCTGTCTCTGGATGCCCTTATGAAAAGTCCCTCTGCAGCCTTCCTGCAGGATCCCTTCAGATATTGGAAGGCAGCTTTAAGGTCCCCCACAGAGTTTTCTCCAGCTTGAACACCCCCAGCTCCCTCAGCCCCTCCAATAGCCCAGGGGCTCCAGGCCCTTCTCCAGCCTGGCTGCCCTGCTCTGGACAGGCTCCAGCCCCTCAGTGTCCTTCCTGCAGTGAGGGCCCAGAGCTGAACACAGCACTCCAGGTGTGGCCTCCCCAGTGCTGAGCACAGGGGGATGGTCACCTCCTGTCCCTGACCCAAGCCAGGATGCCATTGGCTTTCTTGGCCCCCTGGGCACTGCTGGCTCATGCTCAGTGACTTCCAACCAACACCTCCAGACCCCTCTCTAAGCTGCAGCTTTCCAACCACACCTCCCCAAGCCTGTAGCTCCCCATGGGGTTGTTGTGACCCAGGTGCAGGACCTGGCCCTTGGCCTTGTTGAACTCCACCCAATGAGCCTTGGCCCATGGGTCTGACCTGTCCAGACCCTGCTGCAAAGCCTCTACCTACCCTCTACCCCCCCGGCTTGGGGTCACCGTGGCCTTGCGCGCGGCTGCCCGCGCCGGAGCCAGCGGCTGCCGTGGAGGGCACGGGCGGTAAGGGGGTGCAGGCTGCGTGTCAGCGGAGCGGGTGCAAAGCTCTCTCAGCTAATGAAGGCCACAGCTAATATTGCAGTGGCAGCTTTAAAATAGAGCCCTTGTGCTCAAAGACAAATGTTTGCGGCCTCCCACACGCAGGCTGGGTTGCATCATGTACGCTCTGTGGGAGGCTATCGTGGTTTCCTCAGGGGAGGAGCAGCTGTTACTTTTCCTAGCTGACAAAAAAAAAAGAACCCACCCCATCTAAGTCCTGGATGGTTTTTGTTTTCAGGAAAAGATTGCTCAGAGCTGATTTTTTTTGTCAGGTTGCTCCAACAGATCGTTGGAGGTCACGCAGAATCGCTTGGGTTGTGAAAGGGCCTTCCGGATCACCCAGCCGCGCTCTAACTCTGCCAGGGTGGTGAATGGTGCCGCATCCAGCTGGTGGCCAGTCACTAGTGGTGTGCCCACAGTGCTGGGCCCTGTGCTCTTTAGCATCTTTATTGATGATCTGCATGAGGGCATTAAGTCCATCGTCAGTAAATTTGCGGATGACACCAAGCTGGGGGCAGGAGTTGACCTGCTGGAGGGTAGAGAGGCTCTGCAGAGGGAGCCTGCCAGGCTGGACAGATGGGCAGAGTCCAAGGGCAGAAGACTGAACACATCCAAGTGCTGGGTTCTGCACATTGGCCACAACAACCCCATGTAGTGCTACAGGCTGGGGTCAGAGTGGCTGGAGAGCAGCCAGGCAGAGAGGGACCTGGGGGTGCTGGTCGATGGTAGGCTGAACATGAGCCTGCAGTGTGCCCAGGCAGCCAAGAGGGCCAATGGCATCCTGGCCTGGATCAGGAAGAGTGTGGCCAGCAGGAGCAGGGAGGTCATTCTGCCCCTGTACACTGCACTGGTTAGGCCACACCTTGAGTCCTGTGTCCAGTTCTGGGCCCCTCAGTTTAGGAAGGAGGTTGACTTGCTGGAGTGTGTCCAGAGAAGGACAGCAAAGCTGGGGAGGGGCTTGGAACACAGCCCTGTGAGGAAAGGCTGAGGGAGCTGGGCTTGCTTAGCCTGGAGAAGAGGAGGCTCAGGGGTGACCTTCTTGCTCTCTACAACTACCTGAAGGGAGGTTGTAAACAGGCAGAGGTTGGTCTCTTAACCCAGGCAGCCAGTACCAGAACAAGAGGACACAGTCTCAGGCTGTGCCAGGGGAGGTTTAGGCTGGAGGTTAGGAGAAGTTCTACAAAGAGAGAGTGGCCTTTGGAATGTGCTGCCTGGGGAGGTGGTGGAGTCACCATCACTGGAGGTGTTCAGGAGGAGACTTGATGGGGTGCTTGGTTGCATGGTTTAGTTGATTAGGTGGTGTTGGATGATAGGTTGGACACGATCTTGAAGGTCTCTGCCAACCTGGTCTATTCTATTCTATGGCTGGGGCTAAACCATGGCCCTCAGCACTACATCTCTGCCTCTTTCAAACACCTCTAGGGGTGAACATTCAACCACCTCCCTGGGCTGCCTGTGCCAGCCTTTGAGATCCCTTTCAGGGAAGACATTTCTTCTAATGGCCAACCTAGACCTGCTCTGGTGCAACTTCAGGCCATTTCCTCTTCTCCTCTCACTTGTTCCTAGGGAGAAATAAGTCTCCCATGTGTCTTATGCCTGGCCATGTTCTCATCCCATCAGCTGTGGCTCAGAATACCAGGTATGGAGTTCAGAGAATCATAGAATTGTTAGGCTTGGAGTTGGCAGACATCTGATTGAAACCAGGCTCCTGTGCTCAGGGCAGGTTTAGTTCATCTTCTGAACAGGAATCATGCTATTTTTGAGCACTGTCATGAAGTACAGATTGTCATAGAGATGCCTAGAATAGAATTCTTGTTCTGAGACACTTGTCTTACTCATTGAACTAGGGTGCTTGTCCTCACAGGGCCCTTTCTCACTGCCCTGGAATGGCTGAGAACTGCTCAGACAGCTGAGGCTGAAACAGGATTTGATGCAGGACAGCGCATGCCAACCTCACTAAGAGCTGCTGTTCTTTACACTGGAAAGAGTTGTAGCCTTGCTGTGCAGAGTGGGAGGTTTGCCTGTGTGTATCATGTAATGCCCTCTTGAAAGTGTCTGTAAGCAGCATGGAGTTGTCCTGTGCAGGAAAGCCTTGCCTGTTCATGGGATCATGGAACAGCTTAGGCTGGAAGAGACCTCAGAGATCATCTCAGCCAACCTTCCTGTCACTCTACTACCCCAGGTCTTGAACACCTCCAGGGAGGAGGCATCCACAGCCTCTCTGGACAATCCATTCCAGAGTCTTGCCGCCCTTGTAGTGTAGAATTTCTTCCTCTCATCCAATCTGAGCCATGGTGCAGTTGATTAGATAGTGTTGGATGATGGGTTGGACACAACGATCTCAAAGGTCTCTGGATTCTATTCTATTCTATTCTATTCTATTCTATTCTATTCTATTCTATTCTATTCTATTCTATTCTATTCTATTCTATTCTATTCTATTCTATTCTATTCTATTCTATTCTATTCTATTCTATTCTACTTGTGTGCTGTCAGGTAACTGCCCTGCTCAGTGGGAGCTGTTTGAAGAGCAGCCCTGGGGTTCAACATCCAAATGAAGCTCTAGACAGCGATGTGGAGATCTTAGGAGGATGGTGATAAAGTTTTGTTGCTGATGGAGTTGCTCTCAATGGCCTTGAACTCCTGACAAGCACAACTAAGTTGCATTTTTCAGCTGCTTGTTAATACTGTGTTGGGCTTCCTAAAGTGACTCTTTATTTCTGGGGAATAATTGAGCTGTGGAGGTTGTCTGATTCAGGCCCTGCTGCTCAGAGTGGCTGTGCAGGGCCGTGTGCAGCTGAGATTTGAACGTGGCAGCCTCTCTGGGCTGGGTTTTCTCTCCCCTGAAGCAGCTAGTCAGGATTTTCTGTGCTGCAGCTTGTTTGTTGCCTCTCATTCCTTCAGAATGGCTGGATTATATATATATATTTTTTTTTTCCTGTGTTAAATCAGGGTGGGGGGGATAAGGGAGGAGCTGGGTATGAGAGTTGTCAAGGCACTAAATGGAAAACTACAGGTAGCAAATCACAGGAAACTACAAACTTCAGTGGAGGAGTCCCGTGCAAAAATCCAGCCCTTGCAACATGCAGGTAGAGGACACAAAGAAGATAATTCTGTAAGAGCAGGAGGGGGAAATCCCATTTTTGCATCTGAATCAGCATCTTTCTATTTGATATACTCCTGGACAGAGGACTCCTTTTCATGCTGTGCAAGGGGGGGGTGGTGCTCATGCAGTACTTCAGAAAAGGGCCAGCCTGGCAGTAGCTGCAGTTGCTAGCAGCCTATAATGCTGGCTCTGTCTCCAGAAGATGATGGGAGTTTATTACAAAGAGACTTTTATTCCAGTATTTTTAGCTCACAGCCGAGTGTTTAATGAATCTCTGCTTGGGCTCATTGAATTTATGTCCTCCCCTGCCCCATTTTAACCATTGAGATGCTGATGCCCTTCCTGCGGTTCCAAAAGCTGTGTTTGGTCTGCCACTCAGAGACCTTTTGCATAGTAGGTTGCTGTGCCTTAGCAAAAGCAAGATCTGAAGAGTTGCTGGACATGAACAGTGTGAGCTTGCAGCCCAGAAGGCCAATGGCAGCCTGGACTGAATCCAAAGCAGCGTGGCCAGAAATGGAGAAAGGGGATTCTGCCTTTCTGCTCTGGGGAGACCTCACCTGCAGTGCTGTGTCCAGCTCTGGAGCCCTCGACACAGGGAGGACATGGACCTGATGGAGAGGGTCCAGAGAAGGGCCAGGAAAGTGATCAGGGGTTGGAGCACCTCTGCTGTGAGGACAGGCTGAGGGAGCTGGGGTTGTTCAACCTGGAGATGAGAAGGCTCCAGGGAGACCTTAGAGCAGCCTGCCAGTACCTGAAGAGGCTACAAGAAAGCTGCAGAGGGACTGTCTGCAAAGGCCTGCAGGGACAGAACCAAGGGCAGTGGCTTCAAGCTGGAGAGGAGGAGACTTAGATTAGGTGTGAGGAACAAGTTCTGTACCAGGAGGGGAGTGGAGCACTGGAGGAGGTTCCCCAGGGAGGTGATTTGGGCCTCATCCCTGGAGATAGTCAATGTGAGGCTGGACAGAGCTCTGGGCAACCTGATCTAGTGGAGGATGTCCCTGCTGAGTGCAGGGGGTTGGAGTGGATGAGCTTTGGAGGTCCCTTTCAACCCAGGGCATTCTGCGAGTTTCTGTAGGAGCCACCAAAGACTGGTTGTGCATAAGTCCACCGCCAGAAAATGCAGCTGAATGACTGGAGCTGGCCAGTAAGCTGAAGCTGAGAGCTGCAAAGCAGCCAGAGTTCATTCTGTGACCCCACTGCAAAAGGCAGGCTCAGAGGAGGCAGGCAGCCGCTTGAACTCTTCACCTCCTCCGAAGCAGCGCTTGGGAGGGCTTCCCGGGAGCAGGCTGCCTCTCGATGCAGGGGTGAGTGGTTGTGACAGGAGAGGCTCCTGCAATGCAACTTCTGCTTGTGTGTCATCAGAAAGCTGAGGCTTGCTTTCTGCTGTAGAAACCTTAGACTTCTGTGCTCAGTGAATAGTGAAGAAGGCAGCTGGTAAGGAAGGGCATTCCATTCCTAACACAGGATTTGGGTCCATTTGCAGTCCAGGTGTCACCTCTTTCCAGGCCCTCTAAACAGCTGCATGTGGCAGGATTAGTGTGCAAGTCACCTTCACTGAGCTTTCTCCCAGCTCAGAAGGAAAGAGTATGAAGACTAAACACAGGGATCTTGGGGGTTCTGGTTGGAAGTCTATTAAATATGAGCCAGCAGTGCCCAGGGGGCCAAGAAAGCCAATGGCATCCTGGCTTGGATCAGAAGCAGGGTGGGCAGCAGGGACAGGAGGTGACCATCCCCCTGTGCTCAGCACTGGTGTGGTAGTGTAAAGCACAGGACACACCTTGAGTGTTGTGTTCAGCTCTGGGCCCTCACTGCAGGAAGGACATTGAGGGGCTGGAGCCTGTCCAGAGCAGGGCAGCCAGGCTGGAGAAGGGCCTGGAGCCCCTGGGCTATGAGGAGGGGCTGAGGAGGTCAAGGGGAGATCTCATGGCTCTCTCTTCCAACCAAATGTCTTCTGTGATTCTGTTTTGCTTGTTCATGAGTTCCTCCTGTTCCCTTTTCCTACTTTGGAGACTGAAAGATGCTGACTGGCCCTGCTGTGGTTCTGTGCTTGTGGCAGGCAGTTGTGTTCACCTCCTGCCCAGCCAGGCTGCGCTTTTCAGGCGGGCGTCTGGTGTGCAAGTTACTCCACTCCTGAGGTCTTTGCAGAGCTGTCAGACAGGGCTGTGTACAGCTTGGGGGCTTTGAGGCTTAGCTCTCTGGCAGAAGCAGAGACCTTGTTGTGAAAGCTGCTGCTGCCAGCTGCATGATTCCTGGAGGAGTGTCGGATGAGGTGGGATCTTGTGATTTGCATCTTACTCCTCACCAGTGTCAATGGCCCTGGGAGAAGCTGAGGACAGGCTGGTGCTCAGAGGCTGGTGTCCAGAGCTGATTCCACCTCTGTCTGGGTGCACTGCTGCAGAAAGCAGCAAAACCTGCATGTTCTGCACATTCTGTCCGAGCCATCAGTTCCTTGGGTCACAGTCACAGAATGTTAGGGGTTGGAAGGGACCTCAAAAGATCACCCACTCCAACCTCCCTGCCAGAGCAGGGTCACCCAGGGCAGGTCACACAGGAACATGTCCAGGCAGGTTTTGAATGTCTCCAGAGAAGGAGACTCCACAACCTCTCTGGGCAGCCTGCTCCAGGCCTCCAGCACCCTCACACTGACAAAGTTTTCCCTTCTGTTCCCGTGGCACCTCCTCTGCTCCAGCTTGCTCCCAGTATCCCCTGTGCTGTCCTTGGACATCCCTGAGCAGAGCCTGGCTCCATCCTCCCCACACTGCCCTGCACATCTTGATCACCAGCAATGAGGGCAGCCCTCAGGCTCCTCTGCTCCAAGCCCCAGAGCTCCCTCAGCCTGGCCTCACAGGGAGATGTTCTACTGCCTGCAGCAGCTCTGTGGCCCTGTGGTGGACTCTCTGCAGTGGTTCCCTGAGGTCCTTCTTGAACTGAAGGGCCCAGAACTGGATACAAATATTCCAGATGTGGCCTCAGCAGGGCAGAGTAGAGGGGGAGGACAACCTGTCTTGTGCTACTCATTGTAGTCCTAATCCACCCCAGGATGCCTTTGGCCTTCTTGACCACAATGGCACCTTGCTGGCTTGTGGGCATCCTTCTGTCTGCCAAGACCCCCAGGGCCCTCTCCCCTGCACTGCTCTCCAGTTCCAGAATGGCCCTTCAGGGACAAGTTGTCTTTTAAACCTGTTCAGTTAACTGTTCCTACAACTCTTGTAGTCTCCTGTAGTATTCTAGGAATTAAAGCTGGGCAGATTATATCACAGGGGAAGGCCCCTTGTAAAAACTGGTGAATCCTCCCTCTCAGCTCAAGAGCATTTCCTCTTGGAACTGAAGTGCTTTCTGCAGCTGTAAATGATCCCCAGGCCTGTTCTGTTTCAGGAGTGTATTGGCTAACAGCCCATCTCCAGTGGGACAATGCTTGAGTTTTATTTGCAGACAGCAGGTTCTGCTTGGACATCCCAGAGAGGGTGTAATGAATCCTGGTTGGTTGTGGGAATTAAGTGAATCTTCCCTTTATGGAATCAGAGAATTGTTTCAGTTGGAAAAGCCCTCTCAGATTATCCAGTCCAGCCTTCAACCCAGCACCACATTAAATCATCTCCCACAGTGCCATGGCCACACGTTTATGGAACACCTCCAGGGATGGGCATTCAACCACCTCCCTGGGCAGCCTGTGCCAGCCTTTGAGAACCATTTCAGTCAAGTTTCTTCTCATCTCCAACCTAAACCTCCCCTGGGGCAACTTGAGGCCATTTCCTCTCCTCCTGCACTTCTTACTGGGGAGCAGAGACCAACCCCCACCTGGCTCCAGCCTCCTTTCAGGGAGCTGTAGAGAGCAATGAGCTCTCCACCCAGCCTCCTCTTCTCCAGGCTAAGCAATCCTGGGTCCCTCAGCTGCTCCTCCCCAGCCCTGTTCTTCAGACCCTTCTCCAGCTTCCTTGCCCACCTCTGGATCTGCTCCAGCCCCTCAGTGTCCTTCTTGCAGTGAGGGCCCCAAAACTGAACCAGGCACTCCAGATGTGGCCTCCCCAGTGCTGAGTCCAGAACAGCAGGTGGATGACAATGGCTGAGAAGTGCTGGATGTATTGCAGGGATTATTTTGTTCCTCAGGGGTGCTGAATGGTTTATGTGTTCACGTTGGAGCTGACTGGGTGTTGGCAGCTGTGACAGTGGGGTGTGCAGCTCAGAAAGGGTCTGAGATGTGTTCCCAAAAGAGATGAAGTTCAAAGCCTGGAGATCTGCTTTTGAAAAGCACCTGAGCAAGCTGGTTTAGTAATGATGACTCTTGAACTTTCTGTAAGAGCAGCAGTGGATCCCAAAATAAACTTGTCTGCAGGAGGAGCTGAGTGGTGGGGGTGGGACACCTCTCCTCACAGCTGATTTCTGGTTACCTTCTTGTGCCACTGAAGTGTGGCCCTTGGAGCTGTTGGCCCTTGCTCAGTCCTCTCCTAAGAGGAGGTCACTGGCCACCTGCTCAGGTAATTGCAGTCTCCTTTGGCTGGTCAGCTGTAACTGCATCTGATGAGACTCAGATAAGCTGAGCCTGTGACTGTAAGATGAAGCTTTCTGTGGCTTTTGATGGCATCAAAGCCTCTCCTCCTGTCATCTCTTCCTAGGGAGCAGAGACCAACCCCCACCTGGCTCCAGCCTCCTTTCAGGGAGTTGTAGAGAGCAATGAGGTCTCCCTTCACCTTCCTTTTCTCCAGACTAAACAACCCCAGAGGAGATCTACCAAACCTTCTCTTTTACTAATGGCAGAAGTTACAAGTTGTTTTTAGTGCTGTAGGTCTTTCTCAAAGCCCAGAGAGTTGGGGGAATATGACTCAGAGCTTTCTTTACCCTGCCATGTCATGGCCATCTCCTAATGAGTGGTGCTGGCTTCATAGCAGTTGTTGTTAAATGTCACTTCACAGGACAACCAACTAGCAAGGAAAGGTTGAGAAATGCACCAACCAAGATGAAATTAGTGGTGTGGAGAAGACTAAATTGCAGTGAGAAGGCTGCCATGGAGGTCAATATTCAGGTGGTGAATAGGTTAATCATTGGGGGAGGAGGAGGTCAGAACATGGAGACCTGTTGTTAGAAGGCAACATGCCAGTGGCTGGAAACTGCCCAGCAGAAAAAGACCTGGGGGTGCTGGTCAACAACTGGCTGGAGATGAGCCAGGGTGGCTAAGGAGGCCACTGGCAGCCTGGCCTGGATCAGGAATGGTGTGGACAGCAGGGCAGTGATTGTCCTCCTGCACTCAGGACTGGGGAGGCCACACCTTGAGGTCTGGGTTCAGTTTTGGACATTGAGGGGATGGTTTTGTTTCTGGTAAGGCCTCAAACAGGCTGGCATCCCCTTTCTCCTGATTGAATGCTCTGGTGGGTGTTGGAGCCCTGGGGCAGGCTGCCCAGGGAGGTTGTGGAATGTCCTTCTCTGAAGACCTTCCAAACCCACCTGGATGTGTTCCTGTGTGACCCTACTCTGGCAGGGGGGTTGGGCTAGGTGATCTCTGGAGGTCCCTTCCACCCCCTAACACTCTGTGATTCTTCTGTAGGAAGGTCACAGGTGGCTTGGGTAGCACAGAGGTGTCTGGAAATGTTACTAATGAGAAGCAGTGTGAACTCTTCCTCAGGGCAGAAGTGTGACCAAAAAACATGTCTCAAGAGACAGTTCCCACTGAGAATTCCCTCAGGAATGCTGCTTCAAACAGCTCTTTGTATTCCCTTGTCTCTGGTGAAACAGGAGAGGTCACACTGCCCACTCAAAACCTGGATAGTAGGCTCCATGTCAAATTGTCCCCCAGCCTCCTTCCCCCTGCAAACCCAGACCTTTCTTGGAAAGCTTCAACCTTTCTACCTGCTTTGGTGCCTGCTTGGCTTTTCTTCTTGAAGTTTAATCCCTGTCTGGCTCTACTATTGAGAGCTGAACCAAACATACCAAGTGAAGCTGGATCCTGTTTGTGCTTCTGTAGCACTGGCTGAAATGCAGCAAGGCCATACTGGAATCTCCTGAAGGCACTGGTGTGGGGTTTTGGTGGTCTTAGTAGAACTTCCACACTGTTCAGCCTTCACTGATGTGGGTCTGCATGTGTGGATTTGAAATGGCATCAGGCAAACCCAAGCTGTGGGGAGCACAAAGGGTGGTACCTGCTGTGGTCAGGTAGCTTGGAGCTGTGTGGAACTGATCAGTTTGAGCCTTTTCTCTGACATTTAATGTTATCCTCTTTGTCTTTCTTTCTCTTTACAGGAAATAATGAACAAAGTGTGCCACAGCTCTTGATCAGAGACCTGAAGCTGGAGAAGCCCTTAGCTAAGCTCATGTTTTCTCCTGATCAAGAAAATCATCCATCAAAAGCACCAGTCAAATATGGTGAATTGATCGTGCTAGGGTGAGTTTTTCTTATCTCAGGTGAAAGGGAGAAGGAAGAAACACTCTCAGGGTTCCACTTGAAGCAGGTGGAATGTGGGTTTCTGTGAGGTGGTCCCACAAGCTACCACTTCAGCTCCCTCTTCTGCAGCTCATCTCATGAGCCTGCAGCTGAATCACCAGCTGCTCAGCTTTGCTCTGCTCCCTCAGACAGAGTCACACAGAGTTACAGAATGGTCTGGAGCTCTAAAGGTCAGCTAGTCCAAACCCCCTCTGCACTCAGCAGGGACATCCTCCAGTAGATCAGATCCCTCAGAGCCCTGTTGAGCCTCACCTTGAACATCTCCAGGGATGGAGCCTCAACCACCTCCCTGGGCAACCTGCTGCAGTGTTCCAGCAGCCTCCTGGTGCAGAACTTGTTCCTCACATCCAGTCTCAATTTGCTCTGCTTTAGTTTGAAGCCATTGCCCCTGGTCCTGTCCTTTCAGGCCTTTGCAAACAGTCCCTCTGCAGCCTTCTTGTAGCCCCCTTGAGGCACTGGCAGGTCACTATTATGGTCTGCTCAGGGTCTTCTCATCTCCAGGCTGAACACTCCCAGCTCCCTCAGCCTGTCCTGCTAGCAGAGCTGCTCCTTCAGCAGGGAGTGCTGCCTTTTGCAGTGGCAGCTGGCTGCTGTAGGGGATGTCCTGCTTTGGGACATGGCATTCCCAGCTGGTTCCAGGTTGGGCCCAAACAGATAAGCAGTGTCATGAGGAAGGAGAGGTTCCCTAGGACCTCAAGTAAGATAAAGCTTTCGAAGAACATCATAGCTGACTCCGCTATCCAAGTGCAAACAGGAAGGTTTCACTAAAGCCTCTCTGCCTGCTGGCCTGTTTGTGCTGATGTGGTCAAAGTGAGAGGTTGAGGGCTTTCTGATGGACTAAGCAGAAGTCTTGGAGGACACTTTCTTACAGGCCTTTACTTCAGCCTGAGTCCTCTAGAACACCAGCTCTCCACCAGGGCTGCTGAGCGTTTAGAGCCTTGTGTTTGTAGTGTGAACATAGGATTTAAAGGTAAAGCTCTGGCCAGGCCTCTAAACTTGCTGTCATGTTTGGGACCCAAGCCTTGAGTTCTCCCTGGGTGCCTTGACACTTAAGAATATTGATATAGACTCACACAATCATTTTGGTTGGAAAAGACCTTTTAAGGTCATTGAGCTGAACCATTTCTGAGGCCTTAAATTCAGGGAATGGCATAAAGGGAAGAAGGCTCATGGCCAGCTACCTCTGGGATGAACCTGGGGAGCATTCCTTGCCCTGCAAGCTTCATCTGTGCCTGCTGCCCTTCTGTGGGTGTGCTTCAATTCTCAGCTTTAGATGGGATCAGTCTGAAATCTATAACCCTTAATGCTGGGCTGCTAACTAAGAAGCTTTGGTGCTTAAAGTGACAGTTGTTGGGGGGGTCTGCATCTCATGAGAAATGAACTCCTTCAGAAAGATGGACCTGGTGCTCTTTCTGTGCTCTTTGATAGGTACAATGGGTCTCTCCCAAATGGAGACAGAGGAAGAAGAAAAAGTAGATTTGCTTTGTTTAAAAGGCCCAAGGCAAATGGGGTGAAACCCAGCACTGTGCATATTGCCTGTACCCCTCAAGCAGCAAAGGTAAGCTGAAGTCTCCTGTCTCCTCTAACAAAGCTGCATAGAGTCAGTGCTATTCTGGTGAGATGAAATTAGGGGGAAAGCCTCAAGTTCTGGCCCTGAAGAGTGGTGTGTGTCCATCCAAGGGGCTTGATACCTGTCAGTGTCAGCAAGAGAGCAGTCAGCAAAACCAAATCTTGTGCCTAGTGTTTGCCATGTCCAGAAAGAAGACTGTGGATTCGAGAGCTGCCTGCTGAGGGCACAGGCTGGGAAACACTTTCTGTATTGTTTGCCTTCCAAACTCACTGCAGACATCTGCTCTAGGCTTCCTGTTTTTGCACTCACTCCTGCTCCAGGGCTAACTGTGCTTCATGTGAAGCTGGCCTTCAAATGATCCTCTGCCAAAGCCCTGCCTCCACTTGCTGCTCCATCCAGTGGGGGGGAGTTCCCCAGGGATGAGGGCAGATGAGTTTTGCAGGGCTTGTAATCAGTTTCAGAGTTCCCATCAAGAAGCAGTGAAGGCTGGGCTTAGATCTTTAAGCTGTTTCATCTTACAGATAAGGCACTGCTGTGGCATCCTCTTGCCTGGTAGCAGGTCAAGTTGCAGGCACAATTAAGTTCACTACCAAGTGGGACATCTCTGCTGAAATCAATAGAATCTGAGAATGCAAGGAGTTGTCTGCAGATCTCCAGTGTCCACATCAGGCCCTTAAATACTGGAGTGCCTTGGCACTCAGGAATATTGATCATAGACTCACAGAATCATTTCAGTTGGAAAAGACCTTTCGAGGTCATTGAGCCGAACCATTTCTGAGGCCCTAAAACCAGGGAATGGCATTAAGGTATCCTGACATCAAAAGGAGTTTGCTAATAATTTTGCTAACCAGTTCTTGCAATAGGAGAGCTGTGCAGCAAACCCTTAGTTTTGATAATTCATAGAATCACAGAATGGCTCAGGTTGGAAGGGACCTTAAAGGTCATCTACCCCCTGCCATGGGCAGGGACACCTCCCACCAGCCCAGGTTGCTCAAGGCCTCATGCAGCCTGGCTTTGAACACCTCCAGGGAGGAGGCACCCACAACCTTCCTGGGCAACCTGTGCCAGTGTCTCCCCACGCTCACTGCCAAGAATTTCTTCCTCATCCCCAGTCTCAATCTCCTCTCCCAGCTCAAAGCCATTGTCCCTCATCCAGTCCCTCCCAGCCCTTGTCAAAAGTCCCTCCCCAGCTCTCCTGGAGCCCTTTCAGGTACTGGAAGGCTGCTCTAAGGCCTCCCTGGAGCCTTGTCTTCTCCTGGCTGAAGAGACCTGACTGTCCAAGCCTGTCCCTGTAGGGGAGGCTCTCCAGCCCTCTGGTCAGCTTCATATCCTCCTCTGGACCCTCTCCAGCAGCTCCCTGTCCCTCTTAGGCTGGGCAGCCCAGAAAAGGACACAGTGCTGTAGGTGGGGTCACAGGAGGGCAGAATCCCCTCCCTGTGCTACTGCTTTTTGGTCTTATGGCAAGTGGTGTTAAGAAGCACTTGTAGAAAACCATTTGTTCAGTTCCTAGTGGGTACCTGCAGAACAAAAATCTAGATTGAGAAAGCAAAGCCTGGGTTGTTTTGCTAGAGCCCCTCACACCTGGGTGAGTTCCTCATTTCAGTCTCTTTATCTTCATTGTTTGTTAGGGGTTTTTTTGTCTACTAATCAGAACTGACTTTGGTCTGAGCTTGGATCCTGGCTTCAGAATGAAGTCCTGCAGGTTTTGTGCTCAGTTTGCTGTAGGACAAGCTCAGGCTGAGAGGGCCATGAAGTTGTTGGGCTCAGTTCTAGCCTCTGCACTCACAGGGGGTGGTTCTGTGAGGCCAGTGTTGCTTTAAGACAGAGCATGACTAACAGCATGCCTGAGGAACAGCTCTCTTGTGCAGTGAGGAGACCAGTTTGGGCTGTTGCTGAATCAATACTGCAGCTTTTCTTCAACAGCCAGGACTGGTTTTTGTTCACTACAAGTGTGTCACTACCAGCCATTAACTGGGCAGAGAAGAGCCTGGTTCTCTAGATTGGGTGCTGTGCTCAGGAGCCTGTTTGCTGGATCAGTAACAGCTGGCTGTTGTTTTTCCCTCCCTAGGCAATCAGCAATAAGGACCAACACAGCATCTCTTATACTTTGTCTCGGGCCCAGACAGTAGTAGTTGAATATACCCATGACAGCAGCACAGATATGTTCCAGGTAGGTGAAGTGAGTATGATCTGTGAATGTATAGCTGAGTGTGTTCTTGCCTTCAGGAGTTCCTGCTAGAGCATCCTCCCAACAGGCCTTTTCCCTCAGACCCAAAAGTTTGCCCTTTTCAGAGAGATTTCATTGTGCTTCCTCCCAGGGCCATGTGTATCTGTGCCTCTCCTAGCACAGGCAGAGGTGAAAGGTGGGTTTGGGTCTGTTCTGTGGCTAAGGCACAGGATCAGTTGTGCCTTGCCTGCCATGGAGCCTGTCTCCTAGTCCCTCCTTGCAAAATGAAAGGAGGAAGGGCATGGCTCTCTGGAAGCACTTGGAACCTTGCTTCTAGCATTGAGGGAGGAATTTAGGATCTAGATGGAGATGGGGTGGAAGAAATAATACAATGTGGCAATACAGGACAGCTTTTGACAGAGCTAATATGAAAATCACTCCGAAGTCCTTCAAGCAAACCCAGAACTAAGTCTAAAGCACAGAGGAGTATGGAGAGAGGAGGCCTGATTCTGGTGTGCTGGGAGTTGGGAGCCTCTTTGTTGCAGTTCCTGTATGCATGAGAAGGACCCACAAAGACATTTGTAGCTGTGGTGGTGTGCTTTCACATCTTCTGATTGTTTGCTGCTGTTCCCTGATTGCTTGTGCTTGTTTTGGAGGGGATTTGTGGTGCCTCATTCTGATTCCTGCTCTGGTCTTTTGTCAGTTGATTGACTTTTGCTGTTGTCACTAATTTGTAGCAAGGAGTTTTGCTCTGATGCCACTGCAGGATCTAAGGGGGTGGGGGAGATGTTGGTAAGTGGTGGAGGAAGCTGCTATGCAACTGCAGGTGCCCACAACAGAGCAGAAGGGCTGTAAGGAGCTCACTGCTGCCTCACTATTGTTTGTGTGGCTGTGCTCTGCTTGGGCATGCTGTGGCATGCACCCTGCTCTGACACTGGCAGGGGCAGTCCCTGTCTGCTGATGGGTTTATCCTGCCTAAGAAGCAACAGGAAAAATGCATTCTGACAAAGCAATTTCAGTCTCAGGAAAGCACTCTAGCCTTCACCAAGAGCACCTCAGGATTTTGGGTCTCCTGCCCACCCAGCAGTTAATCAGTCTTAATGTAACCAGCTATTTTGTTAGAGTCCAAGAGCTTTGGAAGTGAGTGAAGGGTAGAAAGGGGGAGTGAGGGCCCCAAAACTGAGCCAGGCACTCCAGATGTGGCCTCCCCAGTGCTGAGTCCAGAACAGCAGGTGGATCACAATGGCTGAGAAGTGCTGGATGTATTGCAGGGATTATTTTGTTTCTCAGGGGTGCTGAAGGTTTCATGTGCTCATGTTGGAGCTGACTGGGTGTTGGCAGCTGTGACAGTGGGGTGTGCAGCTCAGAAAGGGTCTGAGATGTGTTCCCAAAAGAGATGAAGTTCAAAGCCTGGAGATCTGCTTTTGAAAAGCACCTGAGCAAGCTGGTTTAGTAATGATGACTCTTGAACTTTCTGTAAGAGCAGCAGTGGATCCCAAAATAAACTTGTCTGCAGGAGGAGCTGAGTGGTGGGGGTGGGACACCTCTCCTCACAGCTGATTTCTGTTTGCCACCTTGTGCCACTGAAGTGTGGCCCTTGGAGCTGTTGGCCCTTGCTCAGTCATCTCCTAAGAGGAGGTCACTGGCCACCTGCTCAGGTAATTGCAGTCTCCTTTGGCTGGTCAGCTGTAACTGCATCTGATGAGACTCAGATAAGCTGAGCCTGTGACTGTAAGATGAGGCTTTCTGTGGCTTTTGATGGCATCAAAGCCTCTCCTCCTGTCATCTCTTCCTAGGGAGCAGAGGCCAACCCCCACCTGGCTCCAGCCTCCTTTCAGGGAGCTGTAGAGAGCAATGAGGTTTCCCTTCACCCTCCTTTTCTCCAGACTAAACAACCCCAGGCCTTTCAGCTGCTCCTCACTTCTGGGTCTGCTCCAGCCCCTCAATGTCCTCCTTGGAGTGAGGGCTCCAAAACTGAACCCAGCACTCAAGGTGTGGCCTCCCCAGTGCAAAGGGAGCCATGCAAGCAGAGAAGACGACACAGCTGCTAGAAAGAGAGGATTGCAGCCAGATCTTGCCATTAGTGTGTTTTGTGCACAGTGCTTTCTGCCACGAGCATCTTGGATGTGCTGTTTCCTGATGGCTTTGCAGCTTCTCAGTGCCTCACTGGAGCTGCAGAGTCAGCTCATAAACTAATTGTCCCACATCCACACCTCCACCTGGTCTGGCCCTGTTCAGAGTGCTTTGGGCAATGCAAGATGACTCAGTGTCTTTTTTCCACCTCGCTGTTCCCTGGCTGCTTGGGCAGTGCTGCATCTGGCCCAGATGCTCCCAGTGTCACCTTTCTGCTGAGAAGGACTCCACTGGGAAATTGTCTTGAGAACTGGTTTTTAATTACATCATTTTCTTTCCCCTTCCTTTAGCTGGGTGCATGTGGCCCTTAGAATAACTGCTGGCATGGAGGTGGAATCACTGATGAGCTCAGATTAGGCTTTTAGAAACCTAACTTTAGGCTGGTGGAGGGGAATGCTTCCAACTGGAATGCCATAGAACCACAGAACAGCTTAGGCTTGAAGAGACCTTAGAGATCATCTACTCCAGCCTTCCTGCCATGTGCAAGGACACCTCTCAACTAGAGCAGGTTATTCAAGGCCCCATCCACGCTGACCTTGCTTGGTTTGTTGTCTTTTGGGGTGTGGTAGGTTGAAAGGCTGATCCTCCCACCACGGGCAAAAGAAAAGGCTCAGACAAAAGGGGTTGCAAAAGTGATGGAAAGCTGAAATGGAAAAGCAGTGAGAATTTTTACAGAGAACCACAAGCATGGGGGTAAAAGAGATCCCAAAGCATACCCAAAAGTATCCCATCCCCACCTGAGGCTACACCCAAAACCCCCCGGGCTCTTTCTTCCCCTCACCACCTCTGCCTTGGGCCTAGCCAGGCCCGAGAGGCCATGAGATGGCTCACCCCATTACCAGGTAGCGGTGAGGGAAGAAAGAGAGAGCACAGGACCCCACTGATGGTTTAAAAACAGAGCAGGGCATTATGGGATGGTTGGCATTATTGGCATTATGACCCCAAGTTAGGAGCAGATGTTGGTCAGTTAGAGGGCAGAAGGGCTCTGCAGAGGGACCTCGACCGACTGGACAGATGGGCGGAGTCCAACGGGATGGCATTCAACAAGTCCAAGAGCCAGGTGCTGCACTTTGGCCACAACAACCCCATGCAGAGCTACAGGCTGGGGTCAGAGTGGCTGGAGAGCTGCCAGACAGAGAGGGACCTGGGGGTGCTGATTGACACTGACTGAACATGAGCCAGCAGTGTGCCCAGGTGGCCAAGAAGGCCAATGGCATCCTGGCCTGCATTAGGAATAGTGTGGCCAGCAGGAGCAGGGAAGTCAATGTGCCCCTGTACTCTGCATTGGTTAGGCCACACCTTGAGTCCTGTGTCTAGTTCTGGGCCCCTCAGTTTAAGAAGGACATTGAGACACTTGAAGGTGTCCAGAGAAGGGCAACAAGGCTGGGGAGAGGCCTTGAGCACAGCCCTGTGAGGAGAGGCTGAGGGATCTGGGGTTGTTTAGCCTGGAGAAGAGGAGGCTCAGGGGTGACCTCATTGCTCTCTACAACTACCTGAAGGGAGGTTATAGCCAGGAAGGGGTTGGTCTCTTCTCCCAGGCAAGCAGCACCAGAACAAGAGGACACAGTTTCAAGCTGTGCCAGGGGAAGTTTTAGGCTGGAAGTGAGGAGAAAGTTCCTCACCAAGAGAGTTGTTAGCCATTGGAATGTGCTGCCCAGGGAGGTGGAGTCACCATGCCTGGAGGGGTTCAAGAGGGGACTGGATGTGGCACTTGGTGCCATGGTCTAGTCATGGGGTCTGTGGTGACAGGTTGGACTCGATGATCTTTGAGGTCTCTTCCCACCTTAGTGATACTGTGAAATACCTAGCTTCCCATGGCCACCCCCTGGGCTGGACCCTTTGGGACACCGCAGGTGTGGCTTGTGGGGTGGCATCGGTCGGGAGCACCCAGCCTGAGCCACCACATGGGGTTTGTTTTGCGGTTGCTGTTGGTTGTTCTGAGCTGGAGGCACGCTGCCTGCCGGGTGGTCAGCGTCCCTCTGCCCCCGTTGCAGATCGGTCGCTCGACGGAGAGCCCCATCGACTTCGTGGTGACGGACACGGTGCCGGGCAGCCAGAGCAACGCCGACACGCAGTCGGTGCAGAGCACCATCTCCCGGTTCGCCTGCAGGATCATCTGCGAGCGCAGCCCCCCCTTCACCGCCAGGATATACGCCGCCGGCTTCGACTCCTCCAAAAACATCTTCCTGGGGGTAAGGCAGCCCGGCCACTGCAGGCTCACAGGATGTGTTAGGGGTTGGAAGGGGCCTCTGGAGATCCTCCAGTCCATCCCCGCTGCCAGAGCAGGAGCGTAGAATCTGGCACAGGTCACACAGGAACACAGCCAGACAGGGCTGGAAAGGCTCCAGAGAAGGAGATTCCACAACCTCTCTGGGCAGCCTGCTCCAGGGCTCTGGGACCCTTACAGTAAAGAAGTTCTTCCTCATGTTGAGGTGGAACCTCCTGTGCTGCAGTTTCCATCCATTGCCCCTTGTCCTATCACAGGGCACAGTGAGCAGAGGCTGTCCCTGTCCCTTCCTTCCTGACCCCCAGCCCTCAGCTATTGATAGACATTGATCAGATCCCTCTCAGCCTTCTCCTCTCCAGACTAAACAGCCCCAGGGCTCTCAGTCTTGCCCTGCTTTCAGCCCAGGCTGTTTTTTACACTCACAGCCAGCTCTGCCGTGCAGCCACCTGAAAGGTTTTGTTGATGTGGTTCCTTCTAGGAGAAGGCTGCCAAATGGAAGACATCTGATGGGCAAATGGATGGGCTGACCACCAATGGAGTTCTTGTCATGCATCCTCGGAATGGATTTACAGAGGACTCCAAGCCAGGGGTGTGGAGAGAGATCTCTGTGTGTGGGAATGTCTTCAGCCTCCGTGAAACCAGATCAGCTCAGCAGAGGGGAAAAATGGTAAGAGTAAGTGACCCCTCTTTGCTGCAGCCTGTTGAAAGGGGATCTTCCAGCCATAAAAGGGAGGAGCCTGCTCTGCTCTGTCCAGATGTCACCTCTGTCGTTAGTTTCACTGACTGCTGGTGTCAGCCTTCACACAGGGAGGTGTCATGCTCAGCCTCAATTAACTGACAAGGGTTCCTCTGCAGATGACAACCTCACTGCAGCTCCAGCCTGCTCCCCTGCAATGAGTGGCCAGTCCCCTCTGCTCTTCTGCCAGCTGCTGTGGTCATGCACCCGTTCCAGAAACCTTTTTCCCCCGATTCTTCCCCTTGAGTTGATGCTTTTCAGGTTTCTCCCCTTTTCCTCTTGAATAGAATGACTGAGAACAGTGATGGTTTCACTGGTGCATGCCTGGACACCCATGTGTCCATTGCCACCTTGGCATGCTGAGTGTGCCTCTTGTTTCCAAAGCAGTAGTGCTGATTTGTTTTGCTGTGACATGGAATCCCTTAGTGGAAGGAAATGCTGTGAGAGCACTGCAGTGAGTCATTGAGCTAGGAATGATGACTTCTGATAGAGGAGAGGAAAGCAATGGTGTCAGGAGGTAGAGTTGACAAAACCAGTTTAAAACAGGATGGAAGTCTGTGTTCATCCTTGATGCATTTCACACAACTTAGTTGGGAGTCCTGTAGGGATGGAGCTGAGAGGAGTTTGGAGAACAGGGCCTCTGAGGAGCAGCTGAGCATGTACCAGAGGGCCACCAGCATCCTGGCCTGGATCAGCAATAGTGTGGGCAGCAGGAGCAGGACAGGGGCTGTTCCCTGCACTCAGCACTGGGGAGGCCACAGCTTGAGTGCTGGGTTCAGTTTTGGGGCCCTCACTGCAAGAAGGACATTGAGAGGCTGGAGCAGGTCCAGAGAAGGGCAAGGAAGCTGGGGAAGGGTCTGGAGAACAGGGCTGGGGAGGAGCGGCTGAGGGAGCTGGGGGTGGTTTAATGTGGAGAAGAGGAGGATGAAGTGAGACCTCATTGCTCTCTGCAGCTCCCTGAGAGGAGGCTGGAGCCAGGTGGGGGTTGGTCTCTGCTCTCTAGAAAGAAATGATTGGAGGAGAGGAAATGGCCTCAAGTTGCCCCAGGGGAGGTTTAGGTTGGAGATGAGAAGAAATTTGTTGACTGAAAGGGTTCTCAAAGGCTGGCACAGGCTGCCCAGGGAGGTGGTTGAATGCCCATCCCTGGAAGTGTTTGGAAGAGGCAGAGCTGTGGTGCTGAGGGCCATGGTTGACCCTCAGCCTTGGCAGAGTTAGAGACTGGTTTGTCTGGATGAGCTTAAAGGGCTTTTCCCACTACTGTGATTATATGATTGTTTGTTGTTGAGGTTGGAGAGGACCTTTTCACACTTCTGGACTCTCCATGTAGGACAGTCTATCAGGAGCTGCTTGAAACTCCTGGGTCTTGGATCTGGCTGGATCTTCCAGGCAGATTACAGAATCACAGAAACATTCAGGTTGGAAAAGGCCCTTGGGATCATCAGGTCCAACCACTGACCCTACTCTACCAGGTATGCCCAAGCACCACATGTAAACAACCTTTAGACACCTCCAGGCTTGGTGACTCCACCACCTCTTTGGGCAGCCTGTGCCAGTGCCTGACCCCTCTTGCTGTGACAAAATTCTTCCTAATGTCCAGTCTAAACCTGCCCTGCTGCAGCTTGAGGCTTGTTCTAGCACTAATTACCTGTGAGAAGTGACCAGCACCAACCTCTCCACAATGTCCTTCCAGGTAGCTGTCGAGAGCCATGAGGCCTCCCCTCTGTTTCAAACTAAGCAGCCCCAGCTCCTTCAGTTGCTCCTCAGAAGTTTGGTTCTCCAGGATGAGTGTGCACCCTGCTACTCTCCTGGGAAGCTTAGGTGACCCCTCTCTCCCCTTCTGCCCGTCCCCAGGTGGAGAATGAATCCAACCAGCTGCAGGACGGCTCCCTGATCGACCTGTGCGGGGCCACGCTGCTGTGGCGCACGGCCGAGGGGCTTGCGCGCACGCCCACCGTCAAGCACCTGGAGGCGCTGCGGCAGGAGATCAACGCGGCCAGGCCCCAGTGCCCCGTGGGCTTCAACACCTTGGCCTTCCCCAGCATGAAGAGGAAAGACGTGGTGGATGAAAAGCAGCCCTGGGTGTACCTGAACTGCGGCCACGTCCACGGCTACCACAACTGGGGAAACAAAGAGGAGAGGGACGGCAAGGACCGCGAGTGCCCCATGTGCCGCTCGGTCGGCCCCTACGTGCCGCTGTGGCTGGGCTGCGAGGCCGGCTTCTACGTGGACGCGGGACCTCCCACCCACGCCTTCAGCCCCTGCGGACACGTCTGCTCGGAAAAGACGACTGCTTACTGGTCCCAAATCCCCCTGCCCCACGGCACGCACACGTTCCACGCCGCCTGCCCCTTCTGCGCCCATCAGCTGGCTGGTGAGCAGGGCTACATCAGGCTCATCTTCCAGGGACCGCTGGACTAGCCGCGGCCTCAATAAACACATCCGCCAAGGCTCCGGCTCTCCCACCGCTCCTTTTTCCTCCTCTGGGCTTTGCTGGTTTCCTTACAATGAAGAATCTTGTGGTGGGGAGGGGGAGGTTTGGTTCTTCTCACTTGAGAAACAGCTCTTGGGGGGGGGGTTGTTGTTTTTTATACTTAACTCCTCCTGACTTGGCTGAAGGCAATGTTGTAGGGGGGAAGCTTGGATGCCTTGCCTGTGGATGCCCCACACGCCCAGGGGGTTTGAAAGGCGCTTCATTCCTTTTGTACATGGAGGGTAAATAGTTCAAAGCAGATGAAGTTTGCAGCTGGGATGAAAAAAACCTTGTAAAATACAGCCTGTACATGAACTCTTTTCTATTTATCTTTGTTATTGACACGGTGTAGAGTTGTTTAGAGGGCAGCATGGTCGTGATGTAGTGTATCCAGCAGCTGGATGTGTAGAATAGCTCTGGGTGGAGGAGAACATGGGATGGAAACAGTAGGAAAAAACCACCTTTGTAGTCTAAAGTACTGAGTTCTTAGAATAGCTAAAATGCATTTGAAAGCAAGCTGATGCAGGTGCTGGTGGCGTAGAGGACTGCTTTTAATCATGTTGAGAGGTAGCTAAGGAGGACTTCTTCCGAGGGTCTTTTTGGTAGTGCTTCAGATCTGGTTAGGAGAGGGTTTTCCAGACTCCTGGAATATGCAACTTAGTCTAGATTGAGGGTTTTCCCTTCCTTCGTGCTAACACGTCTCTTTATGTAGCATTAGTGACGTTCTTGAGGGGTTTCCCAGCGTGACCAGCAGCTGGGAGGTGAGGCTGGTCCCGTGCCCTGCCAGCTGGGGCAGGGGGCGAGGAGAGACGGCGGCGCCAGGCGCCCGCGCCAGGAGCAGGGAGCGCTCTGCGGGTCGGCCTCCGTGTCCGCCGGTGCGCTGCGTCCGGCTTGGCCGCCTCAGGGCGGGTCCACAGCCTGACCTTCTGAGCACTGAGTTGAGCTTTTTTTTTTGACCAGCTTCATCCCTTTCTTTTCCTTTTTTGTTTCCTCCCACCCCCGCCCCGGCAGATTCCTGTGCTTTCGGAGCATAGCTGCAGTGCTGCCTTTGGAAGCTGTTCCGAAAGCTTCTGGGTTTGGAGAAAGAGGCCCCTGTGTGCTCAGGCCTCCCGAGTTCACTGGGGCTGCCAGTTGTCTCCCATTTGTAAGCAGCAGCAGCAGCTCTCCCTGTTGTTTGGCTCTCAGGAAATGCATGTGGCAGGAAGCCTGCACGCTGAGCTGAGGCAGCTGTCGTGCGCAAGGAGCTGCTCTTGACTCCCTTGCCGCAGAACCCCAACCCGTTTGGGCCTTTACCAGGTCAAGTGCATTAAGTAAGGAAACTTCTGCAGCAGGCAATCCCTGTTAGCCTAGTTGTTCTAATCATTTTATCCAAACTCTTTATTACACTGTAGTTTTTCATTTTTATTTGCCAATTAATTTATTCCAACGCTGTGAGTAAAACACTTTTCAAACACAGAACTGCTGGGATCGTCTCTTGCTTTGCTTCCATTGGCCAAGAGGGCCGATGGCATCCTGGCCTGGAGCCAGGAACAGTGTGGCCAGCAGGAGCAGGGAGGTCGTTCTCCCCCTGTGCACAGCCCTGGTTAGGCCACACCTTGAGTCCTGTGTCCAGTTCTGGGCCCCTCACTTTAGGAAAGATGTTGAGTTGTTGGAATGTTGTCCAGAGAAGGGCAACAAAGCTGGGGAGGGGTTTGGAGCACAGCCCTGTGAGGAGAGGCTGAGGGAGCTGGGGGTGATTAGCCTGGAGAAGAGGAGGCTCAGGGGAGACCTTACTGCTGTCTACAACTACCTGAAGGGAGGTTGTAGCCAGGTGGGGGTTGGTCTCTTCTCCCTGTCACCCAACACCAGAACAAGGGGACACAGTCTCAGGCTGCACCAGGGGAGGTTTAGGCTGGAGGTTAGGAAGAAGTTCTTCATAGAAAGAGAGATTGGCCATTGGAATGTGCTGCCCAGGGAGGTGGTGGAGTCACCATCACTGGAGGTGCTTAGGAAGAGACTGGATGGGGTGCTTGGTGCCATGGTTTAGTTGAGTAGATGGTGTTGGGTGATAGGTTGGACTCGATCTCAAAGGTCTCTTCCAACCTGGCTTATCCTATTCCAAGGGATGCCAAAGGGGGCTGCAGGTGGCCCTGCTGCTGTCACAGGAGGTGTCTGCTTGGCAGCTGTGGATCCAGATCACACAGAAGCAGCAAATGGGAAGAGTTTGCCTGTTACCTTGGTCATGGGGTTGAAGGACCTCTTGCAGAGGTGACACCTCGGTCTATGTTTTATGTAGAAGCCAACAGCAGCGCTGTTGGGACTGGCATTCAAACAGCAGAGGGAAATGAGCCCTTCCCCCTGCAAGCAGCAGAGCAGGGAAGGTGAGCAGAAAGTTGTGGATGGGCTCTTAAAATGCCAAGAGGTCTTGAAGGGATTGAGGCACCCTCAGTCAGTTTGCAGGTGGCACTGAGCTGTGAGGGAGTGTGGATCTCCTGGAGGGTAGGAAGGCTGTGCAGAGGGACCTGCATCCATGGGCTGAGGCCAATGGGATGAGATCCAACAAGCAGGAGCAGGGCAGGGATTGTTCCCTGGGACTCAGCACTGGGGAGGCCACAGCTTGAGTGCTGGGTTCAGTTTTGGGGCCCTCACTCCCAGGAGGACATTGAAGGGCTGGAGCAGGATCCAGAGAAGGACAAGGAAGCTGAAGAACTATGTGGAGAACAGGGCTGGGAGGAGCAGCTGAGGCAGCTGGTGTTGCTTAGTGTGGAGAAGAGGAGGGTGAAGGGGAGACCTCATTGCTCTCTACAGCTCCCTGAGAGGATGTTGCAGCCAGGTAGAGATTGGTCTCTTTTCCCTAGTGACAAGTGACAGGAGGAAAGGAAATGGCTTCAAGTTGCCCCAGGGGAGGTTTATGTTGGAGAACTTGTTAACTGAGAGGGTTCTCAAAGGCTGGCAGAGGCTGCCCAGGGAGGTGGTTGAATGGCCATCCCTGGAGGTGTTTGGAAGAGGCAGAGCTGTGGTGCTGAGGGCCATGGCTCAGCCCCAGCCTTGATGGAGCTAGAGAATGGTTGGGCTGGGTGAGCTGAAAGAGCTTAAAAACAGTCATCACATTGCCCCACGTTCTCTGGGCCTGATCTTGTTGACTGCCAGGCTATGTGAAGTCAGAAGAGGACATGATGAAAGCTCCAAATGTGAGTAATACAAAGATGAGCTGTGAAAACAGATTGGGAGCTGGATGGCAGCAGACAGATGGAGAGCGCAGTCCTCGCCTGTGTGGGCGGCATGGCTGGGTGCTGGTGCGAAGCCAATGGTGCAGCTGGGTGCACACACATCTGAGTGCAGTGGGCACGAGGAGAGCTCCCTGCCCATGCTCTGACTGTGCCTCTCCCTCATCCCTAACACGTGATGGATGACACCTGATGCTTTCCTTACCTTCCTATGCCCCCTCCCCTCAAACAGGAAACATCCCAGCAGGATCATAGAATCATAGGATGGCTTGGACTGGAGGAGCCCTCAGAGATCATCCCTGCCAGGAGCAGGGACACCTCTCAACTAGCCCAGGTTTCTCAAGGCCTCATCCAACTTGGCTTTGAACACCTCCAGGGAGGAGGCATCCACAGCCTCTTTGGACAATCCATTCCAGTCTAACCCTATTCTCTTTCAGTTTAAATCCATTTCCCCTTATCCTATCAGTGGACACTCCTGTAAGAACTTCCTCTGCAGCCTTCCTGTAGGATCTCTTCAGGTACTGGAAGGCAACTGTAGGGTCCCCCTGGAATCTTCTCTTCTGCAGGCTGAACACCCCCAGCTCCCTCAGCCTGTCCTCATAGCAGAGGTGCTCCAGCCCTTGGATCATCTTTGTGGCCTCCTCCTCCTCCTTTGTTCCTGGTGTGGTCCTAGCAGATCTGGGTAGTGTTCACTAAGGGAACCCACCAGAGTCTGCCCTACACTCTCTGTCTCTTGTCTACTTTTACTGGGCTTGTTGATGCCAGTTTTAGAAGGGTAGAACATGGGCATGGAAGTGCCTGAGACACAGAAATCCTGCTGCCAACAGCTGAGAGGTTTGAGGAGCAGTTTCCATACCAAGTGCAGGCTATCTGCAAGCAGTAGCTGTGACTGGGGCTCCCCCTGGGAGTCCCCCTGGGCTTTTGTTCTTTAATAAATGATTTAAATAGCTCTTAATTAGAAGAGCCAGGCTGCCCAGAGAGGTTGTGAAGTCTCCATCTCTGGAGGCATTCCAAACCCACCTGGGCATGTTCCCACGTGACTGAATCTGGGTGACCCTGCTGTAGCAGGGGGCTTGGGCTGGGTGATCCCCAGAGGTCCCCTCTAACCCCTGCCCATTCGGACAGTCTGTGCCTTGCTCTCTGTGAACTCCAAAATGAGCATGAGCTTGGAAGTGAAATAAGCCCTTTGACTCAAACAGCTGACTGCAGCACTATGAGCTTCAAGGCCTTTGCTTCTGAATGTATCTGGGAGTTGGGAGCCGTGCAAGAGGTGGTTCTGTGCTGGCTTTGACATGGTTACAGCTCCACTTGTGTGCAGCCCGAATCAGCCCCTGGCACCTGCGAGAAGCCAGCCCCAAATGGTCTCCGAGGTCTTACCCTGCTGCCACAGGCTTGCTGGGATGGAAGGAGGCATTGCTGATGCAACCAGCAGATGGGACAGGGCTGCCCTTCCTTGCATGTGAAACTGGGGCAGGGGGATGCCTGTGGAGATGAGCACATCTCAGCCCTTTCCTGGCCATGAAGAGCTGGAGGAGTACACCTGGAGATCAGCAGCTGGCTCGCTGCGGTCGGGTTGCCTGCGGCGGCTCAGTTCTGTGCGATGCAGGGGATGAGCCGAGTGGCTTTCCAGCTGTGGCAAGTGCATGGCTCTCCTGCTGGTGGGAGGCAGCAGCCTGGCACAGCAGCTGGCAGCCTCCTTCTCTCTGCTTGCCCAGCAGCTGGCAGCGCCGACTCGCCACAAGGCGGCAGTGTTGGTGAGGATTTTCCTTCAGTCTCTCCTGGAGAATGCTGGAGCTGTGAGGTTGAGGATAAGGGAAGAGTGATGACTCTCCTAAGCTCCTGGGAAACAGCCACCTGAAGGATGAGTCTTGTGGTAAGCCCAGTGCTTCAATCCGCCCTCCGGGGATCCACCTCTTTCCCTGGCTCCCACTCGGCTCCTCAGCACCACCCACAGCCCATCCCTCTGGCCCCTGTAAAGTGCCATTTTCCTGCTGTCGCCTTACGAAGGGGCTCTACCTGTGCCCTTCCCTTGGGCTGGCTTCGAGGAGCTGATTGCAGCCCAAGTCTTCAGTGCCTCCCCATCCTTTCCAGTATTTTTAGCTGATCCCAGGAGACTGCAAGCAAAACAAACACATGCAGCCATCCCCTCCGCTCGCCCGAACGCGCAGCTAAAAACTGCAGCCCGCTGTCGTGCGCCGTGGGAGAGGAGCTGGGACGACTCATCCCTTCCACACCCCTCGCGTTCTGCTGCGCCCCTGCCGTGTGGGAGGAGGAGAGAATCAGCCAGCGAGGGGAACGAGGACGGCCAGAAGCACACACAGCTCCCAGCAGCGCCCTCAGCTGCCGTGTTAGCATGGAGCAGCCTGGACACAGCCTGGCTCCTTCGTCGGGTTCCACCTCTGGGCTGTGCTGACAGCTGGCACAGTGGCTGAGTTCTTCAGAAGCCTTTGTAGGAGGAAGGTGCAGAAGAACTTTCTTGACTGAAAGGGTTCTCAGAGCTTGGCACAGGCTGCCCGGGGAGGTGGTTGAGTGCCCATCCCTGGAGGTGTTTGAAAGAGGCAGAGCTGTGGTGCTGAGGGCCAGGGCTTTGCCCCAGCCTTGACAGAGCTAGAGTATGGTTGGGCTGGGTGATCTGAAAGGGCTTTTCTAGCTGTCATGATGCTGTGACTGCACAAAGCATTCTGAGAGGCAGGGCAGGTGCTGTGAGGACTTCAGCTTCCACCATGGCTTGGGTGTGCCCAGGTTGCTTAGCAGGGCTGTCAGCTCCCTCTGGAGCAGCAGAAGCAGACAGCCCCTCTGTGCCTCCATCAGTCACTGTTTGTGGTCCTCCTTGGCAGCTCCTGCCAACTGCCAGTCAGGTACAGCCAGTTCCTGAGCTGGGGTGAGTGCCTTGGCCAAGGGTGGGGGGGCTTGAGCAGAGACCATGTCAGCCCCCCAGTGAGAACCACCCCAGAAGCCTGGAGAGGAGGGGGCTCAGAGGAGACCTTAGTGCTCTCTATAGCTATCTGAAGGGAGGCTGTAGACAGGCAGGGGCTGGTCTCTTTTTCCAGGCAACCAGCACCAGAACAAGAGGACACAGTCTCAAGCTGTACCAGGGGAGGTTTAGGCTGGGTGTTAGGAAGAAATTCTTCATAGAAAGAGTAATTGGCCATTGGAATGTGCTGCCTGGGGAGGTGGTGGAGTTGCCATCACTGGAGGTGTTCAGGAGGAGACTTGATAGGGTGCTTGGTTGCATGGGTTACTTGATTAGGTGGTGTTGTGTGATAGGTTGGACACGATGATCTTGAAGGTCTGGTCTATTCTATTCTATTCTACCTTTCAGTCAGTCTTGGCCAGTGCACCCCAGTCTTATGCTGGGGTGGCTTCCATGCTGTGGAAACCTGCCCTGGGTTTTGCTCTCCACAGCATGAATCCATTCACAGACCACACATGGCTGACCCAGGAGCTATTTTTCCCTTCAGGGGCTGCTGGTTAATAGAATAGAATAGAATAAACCAGGTTGGAAGAGACCTTCAAGATCATCACGTCCCAACAAATGTTTCAGGCCCTTCAGCATCTTCAGTCTCTGTTGGATACTTTCCAGTGTGTTTTGTGAGAAAAGTAGCAGGGTGAAAAGTAGAAACTGAAGGCAGATCCTGGCTTAGAAGTAAATCTGTGCTCTTTGGTGTTTGCCTCAGCAGCAATCTCCCAGAAGACATCTCAGCATGTTTCTCCTGCTGGTGAAGCAGAGCACTAGGAGTGGTGAACACCGGTCAGGCAGGTCTGAAAGCACATCATGGGCAATGGATCTGCCAGGTAGCAATAAGAAATGCTGCCACAGGATCCAGAGGGCACTCAAAGAGGTTGGTGTGCTGCAGTGGGCTCCAAAAGCCCTATCCCAGTAAGCATTCCTGCCCTGGCTCCAGCAGCAAGGGAGTTAAAGGGCACGGGACAGCAGGGCCCTGATCACTTCTCTCTGAGTGAATGCACAGAGCCTGTCTGAGGCTCTTTGGAACAGTCACCAGCAGGTGAAGTCATCTGAAGCCTCACCCAGCCACAGTTGACTCAGCCAGCTGCTGCAGGTGCACTTGGCAGGGCACAGGTACCTGCTGAAGCCAAGCACTGGTGGATGCTGCTTTGACATCGTGTCCACAGAGCTCAACAGGGCTTCTGTTACCTGCTGTTGTCAGGGGGCAGGAGTGAATTAGCAAGGACTGCTAATTATTTGGATCTTGAACTCTGATATGAATGGGAGGGGAAATGTCACCCTGGATGAGTAAAGAGGTGGTGCAGCAGCTGGTGAGGTGCCAAGGTCTGCAACTGCAAGGAGGTGATTTCAGTTTCTGTTCCTAGCTTCTTTGGTCTAGTAGCTGGTAGCAAGCAGGCACCAACAGGACTGGTGAACAGGCAGGAACTGACTCCTCATGCCTGGGAGGCTGTGGGGAGGCTGCCATCTGCTGTAACAGAGCAATGTGGAGAGGAACCTGACCTACAGCAGAGCACAGCAGCCACGATAAAGCTGTCAAGAGCTTAAAGCAGAAGCAAGTGAAGGCAGGTGGAGGTGGACTCTGCACCTAAAGGCCTTTGATTCTTTCCACACAAATCACTCTCAACTAGGTCAAGGGCTGGGTCCTCCACTTGGGCCACAACAACCCCAGGCTCGGGCAGAGTGGCTGGAAACTGCCCAGCAGAGAAAGACCTGAGGGTGTTGGTGGGCAGCTGGCTGGAGATGAGCCAGGGGGTGTCCAGGTGGGCAAGGAGGCCACCAGCAGCCTGGCCTGGATCAGCAATGGTGTGGGCAGCAGGAGCAGGGCAGGGATTGTCCTCCTGCACTCAGCACTGGGGAGGCCACACCTGCAGTGCTGGGCTCAGTTCTGGGCCCTCACTGCAAGAAGGATATTGAGGGGCTGGAGAGGGTCCAGAGAAGGTCAAGGAAGCTGGGGAAGGGTCTGGAGAACAGGGCTGGGGAGGAGGAGCTGGGGGTGTTCAGTGTGGAGAAGAGGAGGCTGAGCTCCCTGAGAGGAGGCTGTAGCCAGGACAAGAGCTCCTGCCCCCCTTCTGGTTTTGTGAGCAGTTGCCTGCATGGCTGTCAGGTGGCAGCCCTGCAAATGCCCCTTGCCTGCCCTCAGCCACCCTCAGATGCAAAGGCTGCACTGAGGAGTTTTCAGCACGTGGGGTGGGTGCTGTCTGCCTGTTTGTGTCCATCCCTGTACACCAAAACCCAGTGAAGTCAAGATAGAACCAGACTACTGCTGAGGTTGGAAGAGGCCTCTCAGATCTCCAGGACCAATCATTCACCCAGAGCTCACAGTCCCAGCACTGCTGCTCAGCCACTGCCACTGAACCACTTCCCTCAGCACCACATCCACACAGCTTTTAAACCCCTCCAGGGATGGGGACTCCACCACCTCCCTGGGCAGCCTGACAACTCTTGCTGGGAGGAGATTTTTCCTGACATCCAACCTGAACCTCCCCTGGCACAACCTGAGGCTGTTGCCTCTTGCCCTGTCATTTGTTGCATGTGAGAAGAGAGCAACCCCCACCTGGCTCCAGCCTTCTTTCAGGCAGCTGCAGAGGGTGATGAGGTCTCCCCTCAGCCTCCTCTTCTGAGGACTAAACACCACCAGTCCCCCCCCCCCAGCCATTCCTCATAGGACCTGTGTTCAAGGCCCTTCACCAGCTTAGCTGCTCTTCCCTGGACATGCTGCAGCACTTCAGTGCCCTCTGCTTCTGGGATACCAGGATGGATGCAAAGAGTGAGGTCTGGGAAAGAGCAGAATTGATTTTTAGCTGTGTTATGTTGCAGTGCTCAGGAGGTCTAACAACAAATATCTCTGGAGCAATGGTCAGATCAAGAGGATACCTACTCAAGGTGGAAGCAGACAGAAGCAGGCCAATATGAGAGGCAAATATTTGTCACCAGCACAAAGGTGTAGGTCATAATGGATAAAACATCCAGGATGTGATAGGCAGATAAAAAAGAAGTGAGAAAGAGAAGAACTTCTTCAGCAGCATCTCAAAGAGCAACAGGATTAGAATCATTGAGCCACAGAGTGGCTCAGGGTGGAAGGGACCTCAGAGCTCATCTACTCCAACCCCCTGCCATGGGCAGGGACACCTCTCAACCAGACTCAGCTGCTCAAGGCCTCATCCAACCTGACTTTGAACACCCTCAGGGAGGAAGCAGCCACAGCCTCCCTGGGCAGCCTGTGCCAGAGTCTCACCAGCCTCCTACTGAAGAACTTCTTCCTCAGCTCCAGTCTAACCCTGCTCTGCCTCAGCTCCAAACCATTCCCCCTTGGCCTGTCTCCAGACACCCTCAGCAAAAGTCCCTCTGCAGCCTTCCTGCAGGATCCCTTCAGCTATTGCAAGGCAGCTCTGAGGTCCCCCTGGAGCCTTCTCCTCTCCAGGCTGAACACCCCCAGCTCCCTCAGCCTGTGCTCACAGCAGAGCTGCTCCAGCCCTTGGATCATCTTTGTGGCCTCCTCTGGCCTCACTCCAGCAGCTCTGTGTCCTTCTTCTGCTGGGGACAGCAGAACTGGAGGCAGGATTGGAGGTGGGGGTCTCAGCAGAGTAAATTGTGGTACAAGCTGAGGAAAGGTTTTCTGTGAAGGGTTCTTCCAGCTGGCAGCACCAGGATCCTGCAGGCAAGCTTCTAAGACATTCTGTCACCCCTAAGAGAGGAAAGCAGATGTGACTGGAGTCAACCCAGCTCTGACACCAGCTGGCTGCTGGTTCTGCCCCTGAGCAGGGATCTCTGTTTCCTTACTTTTTATTGTCCCTTACACTCGTGTCTGGGCAAACATCAAGCTACTTTGTTCTTCTGTTTGTTTCCTACGTCACAAACCTCACTGCTTCCTGTTACTTTTCCAGGAAGGCTGCAGAGAAGCCTCCTGAAGCACAGTGAGTGCAGGGGAAAAAAAACCCAACAAACCCTGTCCTGTTTCTGTTCTTTTTCAGGAATGCAAATTGAACTCCATCAATCTGAGAAAGCAGCAGGAAAAAAGGTTTCCTGGCTGAAACCACCAGGGACTTCCTTGCCTCAGAGACTCCCTGCAGGAGTCTGTCCCACAGGGACAGGAATGAGGAGGTTTGGGGGTTTGGATGCCAGGGGCACTGTGGCACAGCCTGGCAGTGTGGAGTCACGCTGGCCTGCCAAGCCAACGTGGCCTGTGGCAATGGGTTGGAAGCAGAAGCTACAGCCAGCAGAGTTCCCCTGAAAGCCTACCAGGGGGGCAGGAGGTGTACTCAGAGCTGGAGAGACAACACAGCAAGGCAACTGCAGGGGGCTGAGGCACCACTGCCTGAGCTGACTCTGCTGGTAAAGCTGTGGCTGTTCTGATCTGCAGAGACCCAGCAGCACTGCTCAGGCTGCCCATATGCACCGCTGCGGGCCCTGGGAAAGCTTGCCACAGTCTGAACCAGCCTTTCTCCTCACAGGCACTAGAAATCACCCCCCCAGTAGCCTGCAATTCATGTTAGGGGGAGATCTCTGGGGCTGAGTGGTGGTGTTCCTGCTGCCCTGGGGTTTAGCCAAATGATGACACTCAAAAGCAAGCAGCAGGAGGTAACTGCGTGTCACAGATCCACAGAGCGGCTTGGCTTGGAAGGGACCTGCAAGATCATCCAGTTCCATCCCCCTGCCATGGACAGGGACACCTCCCACCAGCCCAGCTTGCTCAAGGCCTCATCCAACCTGGCCTGGAACACCCCCAGGGAGGAGGCAGCCACAGCCTCCCTGGGCAGCCTGTGCCAGTGTCTCCCCACCCTCACAGCCAAGAATTTCTTCCTTATCTTCAGTCTCACTCTGTCCTCTTCCAGCTCAAAGTCACTGCCTCTTGTCCTGTCACTGCAAGCTCTAGTAGTGTCACCCTTTCTTTCTGGCCCACAACTGTTCCACAGGGTTGGTTTACTCTTGCCAAGGGAACCAGAGGCCTTTTGTTGGTCACGCGGAATGCAGCAGAACAGCAGCAGCACTAAGAGAGAACCTCAGTGAAGCATAAGGTGGATGATCAAGCAACTAAGGTAGACCATCAAGCAAGGTGTTCACTTTCCCCATGGGAGCAGATGCCAGGACTCTCTTCAGGGCACCTGAAAAGCATTCAAGGTCATGGCTAAAAGGTCACTTTGAAGGTATGGCTTCCCTCCCCTGTGTCTGTGGCACAATGAGTGGTTGTGATCTGAATGTGCCTCTCTGGGGAAAGAGAAACCTGAGGTTTTCAGCCAGACCAGCTCCTCCTGGGCAAATGCCAGCCAGGAGCTCATTTCATGGTAAGCAAGCAATGGAAAACTGCTTTTTAAAGCTGCTCAGAGCAATCAACTGAGATTAACCTGGCAGGTGGACTCCCTGGTGAAGATGCTTCAAGATCTGCACCTTGCAGCTCCCTCAGCCTGTCCTCACGTCCCTCCTGTCTGTAGGGGGGGAGGCTTGCTTGCAGGCTGTCTTACACCAGGATGATCCCAGGTCCTCTTCTAGAAAGTCAGACTACTGAAAGCAAACCATGAAAGTGGTTTGGACAGACCCAACCTTTTTGTCTCACTTGCAAGTGCTTGCAGGAGTCATGGGGACACCCCCAGCCAGCTGGCAGCGAGGGCAAGGCAGCGAGGCAGAAGCGCCACCCTCACCCTATGGGACTGAGGGCGTTCATCTGAGGCAACAGTAAGGAACACAAAGCAGAACCATACCGGGGGCCAAGGCAGCCTCTGTCCTCCCACAGCCCCTCCACCTCCCTTGAACAAAGCCTGCAGACTCAGCCCCTCTGCCATCTGGGTCTGTGAGCAGCAACCAGCTTCACGTTCTGCTTGTGCTCTCTCGCTTTATTGTGTTGTAGGCATCACAAGACAGACAGCCTCCAGCTAATGTGAGCAAGGGGAGCATGTCTGCAGGCTGAGCATCTGAACACAGCTGAGGCTGCTGGGCACAGATTGCTGCCAGGTAGTGGCAAATGTGCTCTGAAAATATTGAGTAGCATTTAGAGGTTGCCAGAAAGGAAAATTCCCCTCGGAGCCCTAACAAGTATTTAACATGTTGTGTTTCATTTCTACCTGCTTTTTGCTGTGCCAGCTTCCAGCCAAAGCCAGTTTTGCTGTGCTGATACTGATTCCAGCACCTCAGAAAGCCAAGGGTGGTGTGCTGAAGCATGAGAAGATGCCTCTTCGTCTTCTAAAGCATGCCAAAACATAACTGGTGGCCGTGACTGTGGACACTGAGGCCAGCAGCTGTGAAGCAACAGCAATACCAAACCATTCTGCCCGTGGCTGCTGCCACGCTTCCTGCTGCTTGAACTGATCATATCCAGCTCTTGTAACAGCAGCACCAACACCCAGACCCCCATCTGGGCACGAGGCTGTTGCTTCCCAACGGGGCTGGAATCTCTGGCTCCTTGGAAAAGAGTCTTGCTCATAAAGGGGAGCGGAAGATGCTCACTGTGCCCTCAATCCATCGCACAAAGGCTGCAAGATGCGTGGGCTGAGCCTGGGGTTGTCATGAGGAAGGCTCCTAGAGTGACCTGCACCCTGGCCACACACTTCCATGGGGACTGTGGGTGAGTTTGGCTTTGCAGCATCAGGCCAGCCAGGGCCTTGCAGAGAGGGGAGGGAGAAGGAATTAGTTTCAAGATAGACATTTATGCTCAGGTCCTGCTTTGTTCTCCATGGCATTGCTCAGTATTTCACAGCCTGGAACCTGGGCACTGTCAGAACCATAGAACTGATTGGGTTGGAAAAGCCCTCCAAGAACATCCAGTCCAACCATCAGCTCAGCATCACCTGGGCACTAAACCACAGCCCCAGGTGCCACATCTACACCTTCCTCGAGCGCTTCCAGGGGTGGTGACTCTGGCACTAGCCCGGGCAGCCTGTGCCAATGCCATGGGTGCACCTAGATGCATGGTGGCCTCAGAAACTGCAAGGAAACAGTGACAACAGGGGAAATGCAGCCACAACTTTCCTTTGGCCTCTCAGGGTAAACACCAGTGGAGTCCTCCTCTCTGCAGTGACCTGAGGGCTGCTGAGCTAACGTCTGTGTGCTGGGTGTACTCCCCTGTGACCTGCTTTAGGTGGCCCTGCTCTAGCAGGGGTGTTGGACTACACTTGTGGGAGCATGAGCACTCCAGGATGGCTTTGCTCTGACTGTGGGGCACTTGGGACAGTCACAGCCCCAGCCAGTGGTGCTCTAGAGCTGTGGGTCACTTGTGGGGCCCTCTCAAACGATGGTGCCTCAGCCACCGGGCATTCATGGTGCCTCTCAAGTGCCAGCACCTTGGCCACGAGTAGCTCATGAGGCCTCCCACAGCCCGTGATGGCAGTGCTGACCCTGCGGGGCACAGGTGGTGCTTCAGCCGTGAGGCACAGCTGGGGTCTCTCACATAAAACAGAACAGAATAGAATGGAATAGAATAGAATAGACCAGGTTGGAAGAGACCTTCGAGATCATCGTGTCCAATCCATCATCCAGCACCACTTACTCAACTAAACCCTGGCACCAAGCACCCCATCCAGTCTCTTCCTAAACACCTCCAGGGATGGTGACTCCACCACCTCCCCGGGCAGCCCAGTACAATGGCCAATCTCTCTGAGAAGAACTTCTTCCTAACCTCCAGCCTAAACCTCCCCTGGTGCAGCTTGAGACTGCGTCCTCTTGTTCTGGTGCTGGTTGCCTGGGAGGAGAGACCAACCTCCGCCTGTCTACAGCCTCCATGGCAGCACCCTGGCTGTGGCTCATTCCTGGAGGCTCTCACAGCCCTGGCTGGCGGTGCTGTGGCCGGGAGGTCTCCCGCGGCCCCGGCTGGCGGTGCCGTGGCCGGGAGGGCACTCACAGAGCCTCTCAAGAGGCAGTTCCTCGCCGTGGCGCCCTGCGGATCTTCCCGCACCCCAGCCGCTCTGCCTGCCCGGCTGCGCCGCAGGCTCCTCACCCCTCCAGCCTGCCCGAGCCGGAAGAGCCAGGGCCGGAACCGCCCCGCTCAACGCAGGCAGGCAGGGCATCCCCTTCCGCCGGCCGCGGCACGGCGGGCTCCTCCTCCGGGCGGCTGGGAGAGGCGGTGCCGCCGTGCCCTGGCCCCTCCCGCCGCCGCCGCCGCCCGGGCCGCTTCCTGCGCTGCGCCGCGCCGCGCCGCGCCGCTCCCTGCGCGCCGCCCAGCACCGCCCTGCGCGGGGTCGGGCAGCGACGTGTCGCGGTGGAGGCGCCGCGCTAGGCCGCGCCGCCCGCCGCCGCCGCCGCCGCAGGTAGGCAGCGGGGAGCTCCGCGCCGCTTAGGCCGCCGGCGCAGCTGTCTGCCCGGGCTGGGAGGCTCTGGAGGAGAGCGGCCGGGAACGCTGCGTTTTCCCCGGGTGCCCTTTGTGTCCGCGGCCCGGTGCGGGGCCGGGGGGGTGAGGGCCCGCACTGTGTGGAAGAGAGGAGGGCGCGGGGGGGGGGGGGAAGGAGCAGCGGCTTCGAGGCGCAGGGGGCTGCCGCCCGGTTTTGCCCGTTTCCCCGCAAATTCACGGTTTGCATTTCCATGGTAACACGCCTCCCGCCCCCTCTCCGGGCGCTGTCTGGAATCGCCGTGCCTGCAAGCGGCGCCTGCGCCTGGCCGGAGGCGTTGGGCTGCCGCGGGAGGGTCCGTGTGAAGCCGGGCTCTCCCGGCCCGCCCCGGCCACGGCCATCGCTGCCCTCTCTCATGTGGGCGTCTCGCCTGCAGGTCACCGTCGCGCCGTCCCCAGGGCTCTCAAACCAGGCGGCTTTCCGTACGATGCGACAGGGAGAGATATGACGACGGCCTCCCGGAGATACCCTGGCGTGTTCTGTCTGAGGTAGGGCCGGCTCCTCGCCTGCTCTGCGGGCACAGCTTTCCTGTGCGGGGAAGGAACGTTTGGGAGAGGCTTTTTGGGAGGGTGGGGGGTGGCTCTCAGTACTGCTGGCACACGATGTGTGTGTTAGACTGGGGTGTGGGACCGTTAAGGATTTGTTTGTGGGGCTGTGAGGGCTGCTGGCTTGGTAGATGGTTCCCAAATCGTGTGCCCAGGCAAAGGTCATTTATTACCTTTCCTTGCCATAGTTTTTCCAACACGGTGTGTCCCGTGGAGAGGAACACCTGTGTGTGTCTGTACAAGATCAGCCTCCAGTGCCTTCAACGGCAACAAAAAGATTGCTTTCTCTCTCTGGCTGCCCAGCTCTGACCATCAGCATTTTACTGCTGTTGGTTTTCCTTCTCAGTTTGTCTTAGAGTACCTAAAACGCTCAGGGTTTGTGCTCCCCAATGTCTAAAGTACCTGTTTCAAACAATACTCTTGCCTGCCCTGTTGTGGGTTTGGGAGTCTTAAAGCACAGGTGGGGTATCGGCTTTGCTGTCTTACCTGTGCCCTGCATGAGAAGTCCCCGTGGGCTTTGTGCAGCTGTGGCCCTGTACAGCCACAGCTGCTGTGCAGCCCTGTGACAGAATGCTCCTGGTGACAAACCCATCTGCAGGATGTTGGTTAGTGCCGTTGCTGCAGTAGTTGCTACTCGAGCCCGAGAGGCAGCGTGACTCTTGCCCAAGCTGTGGGGCAGACAAAAGCTGTCGTTCCTCTGAGGCTCTTGGGACATCAGGTGGTGCTTCTGTCGGACTCTTGGGGAGGAGAACAATGCCTCAGGTGAACTAGTTGAAAGGAGACCTGTGGCTGTCCAAGCAAAAGCTGCTGTGCATCCTGTGGGCAGCTCCGTAACTGAGGTCCAAAGGCTGCCCACTGAGAAGCACCTCACTCTCTCCTATACCGTTCACCAGTAACAGAATCTGCCCTGGGTTTCCCTCTTGTCTTCCCTCCTTCCTCTGTAAGCAGGAGCCTGGTGTGTACCTTCCTGTTGACAGCACAAACTTCCTGGGAGAGGGAGATGTCCCTTCCCAAGGGTGAGCAGAAACCCTGTGTGCCTGAGAAGTGTCAGGAGCCACCAGAGGGGTTGGAGGAAGCAGACCACAGGCTAGGTCTGGCAGTTGGAGGGGGAAGCAGTTGGGAAATGGAATCCAGTGGGTATTGTTTCTGCTTTTGGGGCAGCAGCTTTGTGTGGAAGCTGCTTCTGCTTCCTGCCTCAGACTGCTGAGGGGATGAGGAGCTGCGAGCTTCTCAAGAAGAGGAGGGAAGGGCCATGAACATCTCAGCATCCTTCCAGCTGTGAGGCTCGGTTTTCTTCTGTTTCTTCTTCTTTTCTTTCTTTTTCCACTTTATTTTGTGTATGCCTCATCCTACTTTATGAATGCAGCCTCAACAGAGAAAGGAGAACTGTAAATGGGTGTTCTGCATCACTGTTTCTGGTGCCACAGATGCTTAAGTCCAAGGAGAGATTTACCAGCATGTCTGGGGTTTGTCTTCCCCATATTTATAACCTCTCTGCACCCATTTCACCTGAGTGCTAGGTTTTAGGTAAAGATCTGAGTGTTCCTTTCAAAAGGTTAAGGACTCCTAATGTCTTTCACTTTTGGTCAGAAATGGAGGATCTGTTTCCTGGTCAGAGGTGATGCTCATCTCAGCTGGACTATTTAAACTGTTCATCTGGGGTTGGAAGCAAGGAAGGATCCATGCTGGACATGGAGGTGCATGTGAGGTTGTTGGAGTCAGGGTAGCATCTCTGGTACCTTGCCATATGGCAGAGACTTCACATCAGTTTTACCCAGTACTGGAAGCCCTTCCTTGGAGTGTTTGGCATTGTGAATGTAGCAGCATCCCCCCTGGTTTTTGAGCACTTATGGAAGTATTTATTCTGCTTGTAAATGGGAGCTCTTTGAGGGATGAAAAGAAGGTGATGTCAGTGGAGCTGGTCTGTTTCATCTAGTCCTCTGCTGGGCAAGCGTTGGCCCCACAAGAACTCTCAGCAGGGGGTGGCCCCTGCGCTGCTCACCGAGGGGAAGCTCTGGCGGTGGTGTTTGCTGAGTGCTTGCCCTGCAGAGCGAGTCACCGAGTCACAGACTGCCTCCAAGGGCATCTTGTCCAATCCCCCTGCACTCAGTGGGGACAGCTCCAGCTAGAGCAGGCTGCACAGGGACACAGCCAGGCTGAGCTTGAATGTCTCCAGGGACAGGGCCTCAACCCCAGCCCTGGGCAGCCTGTGCCAGTGTCTCACCACTCTCACTGCAGAACTTCCTCCTGAGGTCCAGTCTAACTCTGTCCTTCTCCAGTTTCAAACCATTGCTCTTTGTCCTATCCCCACAGGCCCTTCTGAACAGTCCCTCCCCAGCCTTCCTGTTGGTCCCCTTCAGATACTGAAATGCAGCTCTGAGGTCTCCTTGGAGCCTTCTCCTTTCCAGGCTGAACAGCCTCTTTGAAGCCTCTATATTGACTGTTGGAGCCTCTATAGAGGTCTTTGAAGCCTCTATATTGACTGTTGGAGCCTCTATAGAGGTCTTTGAAGCCTCTATATTGACTGTTGGAGCCTCTATAGAGGTCTTTGAAGCCTCTATATTGACTGTTGGAGCCTCTGTAGAGGTCTTTGAAGCCTCTATATTGACTGTTGGAGCCTCTGTAGAGGTCTTTGAAGCCTCTATATTGACTGTTGGAGCCTCTGTAGAGGTCTTTGAAGCCTCTATATTGACTGTTGGAGCCTCTATAGAGGTCTTTGAAGCCTCTATATTGACTGTTGGAGCCTCTGTAGAGGTCTGTGGAGCCTCTATATTGACTGTTGGAGCCTCTGTAGAGCTCTATGGAGCCTCTATATTGACCATTGGAGCCTTTATATAGACCATGGTATCCTCTATAGAGGCCTATGCAGCCTCTATGGAGGCTGATGGAGCCTCTATATAGATTGGGGTTGCCTGTGTAGAGGCCTGTGGAGCCTCTGTAGAGCCCTTGGGCGTCTCTATGGAGGTCTAAGGCACCTCTTTATTGACCATTGGAGCCACTATAGAGGCCTATGCAGCCACTATATAGACAGTGGGAACCTCTGTAGAGGCCTATGGAGCCTCTACAGAAGCCTATGGCTCTGTAGAGCCTGTGGGAGCCTCTATAGAGCCTTATGGAGACTCTCTACACCCCTGGGAGCCTCTATACAGGCCAATGGAGCCTCTATATAGGCAGTGGGAGCCTCTCTAGAGGTCTCTTCCAGCCCAGAGCAGTCTGGGATTCAGTATTTGTCACTTCATCTGGAAGTGGTGACATGGAGTGTGACTTGTGGGTGGTTTCAGATGGTTTTCTCTTCCAGAGGATGTTGGCCAACCAGAACAGTACTTAAAAATGTTTTGATTTCACTCTGTTGTTGCCAGACAAACCATGAGGAGCAGCAGGGACTTTAGCATGCCACTTCTGTTCAGAGGGAAAGTTCTCCTTGTCTCACCTCTTGAGAAGTACCTGGTGGTGTCCAGCTGTGTCTCATTGCGGACCATGTGGATTTCTGAGAGGAGAACTTGCTCAGGGTTTGTGTACAGGCAGTGGAAGACCCTGGGCTCTGTCCCCTAGGCACTTAGTGACCCTTCTCAGCTGCTGCTATTTCAGAAGTCAAAATGGAGAGAAGCTTGTTTGAATGAGCTGGAGCCTGGAGCTGCTGGGCTCTGTGTGACCCTTGGAGTAGCACTGTCTTCTGAAGGTAATTGTGGGTGGGCTGTAGGTTTGTTTTCATTTGGGAGGGAGAGTGCAGAGAAAAGAGAAACTGGGCCTTTTGGAGTGCACAGATTGAGGCTCAGCTCAGGCACCTTGCAGGGGTTGTGCTGGCTTTGTGAAGTCCAGTTTGTGTTACTGATGACAGTCTGCAGACCTGGAACTTCCCTGTGCAAAATCATTAACTGATGGAAAGCTGTTACCTGAAGTAGGAAATAGAGAATGGGGTGGTGACAGTGAGAGGAAACTGCCCCAAAGTGAGGAAACAGGGTGGTTCTCACCTCTTCTGATAGCATGTTTGTAGAGAGACATGAATATGGAAACTGTTGGATGTGAAATATTAATCTCCCTGTGTCTTGGGCTGTAAGGACACAGCACATACAAACCCTCAAACTCCAGCCACCAAAGCTGTCCTCATGGCTGTGGGAGTTGACTTTTGAAAAAGGAAAGCTTTGTGTTTGACTTCAGTGCTGGAATCACAGAGTGGAGGGGTTGGAAAGGCTGGCCAGAAATCCTCCAGCCCAGCCTCCCTGCCAGAGCAGGATCAGCCAGGCAGTTCACACAGGAACACAGCCAGACTGGTCTTGGAGACTCCACAGCATCTCTGGGCAGCTTGCTCCAGCACCCTCTCACCCAAGAACTTTCTCCTCATGTTGAGGTGGAACCTCCTGGGTTCCACTTTGTGTCCACTGCCTCTTCTCCTATCACTGGGCACCTTCTTCTTGCCCCCCCACCGCTCAGATACTGACAGATGTTGATCAGATCCCCTCTCAGCCTTCTCCTCTCCAGACCAAACAGCCTCAGGGCTCTCAGCCTTTCCTCATGAGACAGATGTTCCAGGCCCTGTATCCTTGTAGCCTCTGTTGGACGCTCTCCAGTAACTGGGAAACCCAAGCTGGCCACAATCCAAAGGCCTTACAGTGAGAGAGTCGATTCCTGTTCATTTTGCATGCTGTGTCCCTGCAGCAGGTGGAACAGGTTGAAGGCACACTGCAAAGCCAGCTGTAATCCTCTCAGTATCTCTGTCCTCACTCTGGTACCTAAGCCTTAGAGGGTTTTTCATGGTCTGAGTTGAAGAGGCACTGCTAGGCAAAGTGGGAGCAACTCATGGTGGCTGGTGGAGAAAGCAGAGTCACTCTCCCCCAGTTACAGTTGTCTGTCATTTAAGCACTGATGCCCTGAAGTTCCCCAGTTGCATGCTCTCACTGCTGCACAGGTGCTCTTCAAAGCAGGGGGCTCAGGGGACTCCCCTTTGCCTCATTCATTTTGCAGAGCTCCTGCAGGGTAAGTTGAGTGCAAGTGAAATGCAGCTAAATGGAGTTAAAGTTGAGTGAGTTAAAGTAACCTGCACCACTTTGCTTCAGTGTCACTGTTCTGTGTGTGTTGAAATCAGCAAATGGTTCTCACAGAGTCACAGAACATTAGGGGTTGGAAGGCACCTCCAGAGATCACCCAGCCCAACCCCCCTGCCAGGGGCACCCAGGGCAGGGCACACAGGAACACAGCCAGGTGGGGTTGGAAAGGCTGCAGAGAAGGAGACTCCACAACCTCTCTGGGCAGTCTGCTCCAGGCCTCCAGCACCCTCACACTGACAAAGTTTTCCCTTCCCTTCCCTCCTGTGGCACCTGCCCTGCTCCAGCTTGCCCCCAGTGCCCCTTGTGCTGCCCTTGGATATCCCTGAGCAGAGCCTGGCTCCATCCTCCCCACACTGCCCTGCGCATCTTGATCACCAGCAGTGAGGGCAGCCCTCAGGCTCCTCTGCTCCAAGCCCCAGAGCTCCCTCAGCCTGGCCTCACAGGGAGGTGTTCCACTGCCTGCAGCAGCTCTGTGGCCCTGTGGTGGACTCTCTGCAGCAGTTTGCTGAGGTACTTGAACTGAAGGGCCCAGAACTGGACACAATATTCCAGATGTGGCCTCAGCAGGGCAGGAGGGGAGGGGGCAGGAGAGTAGAGGGATGGGAGAACCTCTCTCGGCCTACTCACTGTAGACCTTCTAATCCACCCCAGGATGCCTTTGGCCTTCTTGGCCACAAGGGCACTATGCTGGCTCATGGGCATCCTTCTATCCACCAGGATCCCTATGTCCTTTTCCCCAGAGCTGCTCTCCCAACAGATCAGCCTGAATGTTGTTGCCTACCTAAAAGTGCTGATTGGGAAGGCTGGTTCTAGTTTGGTTTGTCTGTGAAGTGCTTGGCTTCAATGTTGTTCTTGGAGTGAGGGCTTCAAGAAGAGGAGAGAGGCAAGTGAACATCAGGAGTGGTGCCCACTGGACAGATGTTTGGGTAGAATATGTGTTTGTTACTCCTTGTGGGCCCTGCCCTTAGCTTGGATGCATGCCCATGTCTGGACTCAGCTCTAAAGCTCTTCTGTAGGACACTTCCAGCCTCCTTTGGAGAGCTCTTGGCTTTTGCTGTAATTGATGTTCTGCTGTTAGAAGTTGACAGGGTGACTTACAGTCATCCTTCAGTGCCTGCTCCAGCCGCTGAAGTTCAAAGGCACTTCTCTCTTTGTGCTCCTTCTCGGGGTGGTCATTCAGGTGTCTCTTAGGGGCACCCTGCTGGGTGTGTTTCTTTCTCCTTGAAGGCCAAGAGGCCTTCCCTTAGGAGGGGCATTCTCTGAGCTGCCACCTTATGGAGATGTGTTAACGAGCTCAAACCTCTCATCACTCTGACTCAAGCAGGGCTTTGATGGAGGTGCAGCTTTGTGTAGAGCTGGATGTTGTGCAGCTCTGCTGTCACATTATCCAGGCTGTTCATTTGCAAGTGGGGAGCTTAAAATTCAGCTGAAGACTATGAGGACACTCCTCACTCTGGAGCTGTTTGAACTGGGGTTTAATTGTTTTCTCTCTGCCAATGACCTCTGGTTTCCTGGGCAGCCATGGAAGGTTGGGTTGTGGATCTTCCTGATGCAAAGGATGAAAGCTGAATGTGCCCTCCAGACCCTGATCTGTCTGCAGCCCCCTGGTTTCAATTCCTATACCCCATGTGTAGCTGTTGCTGGCTTGGGCTGCACTGTGAAGATAGGCTGTAGGCCTCCTTGGAAAGCAGAGTGCCCCTCATGGTGTGGGGTCCTGCTATTAAGGCAGCACCACAAAGCAAGGACATGGAATGCCCCACCTCATGTGTAGTGGGCTGGAGTTAAGCCTTCCTGGGCATGATCTCACAGGATCTTCTGTCCACCTTTTGAGTAGAGAGCAGTTGCAGGAAGCTTCTTGGAGGTGAGCATAGGCAGCTTTTTGTGAGCTCCCTCAGCTGTGGTTATGCCACAGTTTCCAGGCTTTCAGTCCTGCCCTAGAGCCATCATGCAGATGGGGTGGGTCTTCTGATGCTTGTCTCACTGCCACTAGCTGCTGGTCTGCAAAGCAGCTGTTTGAAGACTGAGGTCATGGCTGGACTTGATGATCTCAGAGGTCCTTTCTGGCCTGGATGATTCTATGATCATTTGTCTCCCTCTCTTTGCTCTGCCTGGGTTGTCATGGTTGCTGTGGAGTGCAGCCCCCAGGACAGCAGAAGCTGCCACAGGGGATCTGTTCCTGGCCATCGTGGAGGATAGTAGGTAGGAGGGCAGAGGGGGTGGAAGGCTCCACATTTGTCCACCCAATGTTCCTGACTCTGAGGAAGTTCTGGAGTGAAGGTGTGCACTGTGGCTGCAAGAGAGATGGCAACAGAAGGGAAGAAGTGCCTGGAAGGCTTTTTAAACACCCAGCTGTAATGGTGCTGGGTGCAGGAAGCTAGGCTCTGAGGTGACCTAATTGTGGCCTTCCAGTATCTGAAGGGGGCCTACAGGAAGGCTGGGGAAGGACTGCTCAGGATGTCAGGTAGTGATAGGACTAGGGGGAATGGAATGAAGCTTGAGGTAGGGAGATTCAGGCTGGATGTGAGGAGGAAGTTCTTCACCATGAGAGTGAAGCCCTGGAATGGGATGTCCAGGGAGGTGGTCGGGGCCCCATCCCTGGCGGTGTTTAAGCTCAGGCTGGATGAGGCTCTGTCCAGCCTGATCTAGTGTGGGGTGTCCCTGCCCATGGCAGGGGGGTTGGAACTAGATGATCCTTGTGGCCCCTTCCAGTCCTGTCTGATACTGATACTATCCCCTGATCCTGGAGCTGTGGGGGAAAGTGGGCTGGGAGGTTGTGCTCAGCCTCTGCTGTGGGGGTCTCAGATGAGCTGTGCCTTGCTGAGCTGTGCCAGGGAAGGGGCTGCAGTCGCAAACCCTGTTGTGTGGCTGCTGGGGTGGCAGTGCTGGGGTGGGATCTGTTAGCAGGCCCTGATTAAAGCCTGGCTGCTTGCTGTCTCTCGCAGGTTTTGCCCAGAGGTGTCTCTATGCAATGGCCTCACGCCACAGTTCCTCACCAGTGCCTCAGCCCAACGCCGGCGATGCTTTCTTCAAGAAGGAGCTGGAGGCCACCAAGTGCTTCCGCCCCACGCAGTCACTGCCCGACGTGTGCCCCAAGGAGCCCACAGGTGAGCCTGCTCTGCAGGAGGTGGGGCAGGGCAGCTGGCTGTGCTGACCTGGGCACAAGTGCTGGGCCAGGGGCTCTCCTGTGCTGGGGGTGGCGCGCTGAGCCCCTGCTGTCGCTGCTTCATAGCTGGCAGTGTCCCCTGGAGGCAGAGCAGGAATGCCAGTCTGCAGCCTGTGCTTTAGATGCTTGCAGTATAGGTGGGATCTTTCTTGTGTGATTCAACAGGGTAGTTGTGATGCAAGAAGAGGCCATGGTGTGTACTGTCAGAGCCTGTAACCGGCATGTCCAGCATGCTTGGACTCCTGTGCTACAGCCCAGTCCTCTTACAGTAGGTTGCAAGAGACCAAGACCTCTCTCCAGCACTGTCATGAGTCTCTAGGGCTATTGTAGTGAGTGAAATTGACTCCACTGGTGGCCACTCACCAGTGGTGTTCCCCAGGGCTCAGTGCTGGGGCCAGTTCTCTCTAATATCTTTATCCCTGATCTGGATGAGGGGATCCAGGCACCCTCAGTCTTTTTGCAGATGGCACTGAGCTGGGAGGCAGTGTGGAGCTGCTGCAGGGCAGGAAGGCTCTGCAGAGGGACCTGCACAGGCTGCATCCATGGGCTGAGGCCAGTGGGATGAGAAGGCCAAGGGTTGGATCCTGCATTTGGGGCACAACAACCCTGTGGGCGCTCCAGGCTTGGGGCAGAGTGGCTGCAAAGTGCCCAGCAGAGAAAGCCCTGGGGGTGTTGGTGGGCAGCTGGCTGGAGATGAGCCGGGGGGTGCCCAGGTGGGCAAGGAGGCCACCAGCGGCCTGGCCTGGATCAGCAATGGTGTGGCCAGCAGGACTCAGCACTGAGGAGGCCACATCTTGAGTGCTGGATTCAGTTTTGGGGCCCTCACTCCAAGAAGTACGTTGAGGGGCTGGAGCAGGTCCAGAGAAGGGCACAGAAGTTGGGGAAGGGCCTAGAGAGCAGGGCTGGTGGGGAGCAGCTGAGAGTACTGGGGTTGTTCAGCATGGGAAAGAGGAGGCTGAAGGGAGACCACCTCTGCAGGTTTTGATCCCACAATCAAGCTGTGGCACACAAAAGCTTAGTTTCTGAAAAGGAGTAGGTGGGGTGGGACCTTAAGAGTTGTGAAATCCAGTGCTGATGGATTTCAGCTGCCTTTGTGTTCAGGTTCAGATCAACACAAACCTGTTGGTGGTTGGGATTTTGCTCTCTGAAGTAGAAGCTAAATGCAGATGAGCTAAATACCCTCAATGCATGTGAGTACTCTGCTGTGCTCAATGCTTGCTTAGTCTGAGAGAAGCAATGGCAGTTACAAGTGTTGCAGGAGGGAGATATCCTTTCTGCAGAGGTAACTGATCTCATGTCCTGTGTCTTCTGCAGAGGTAACTGCTCTGCTGTGGGATTGTGAGATCATGGTTTGCTTAAGGGTGCTATTTCAGCAAGAATGCAACCCTCAGTGTCTCACCTCACCTCACCCATCTGTTTTGTCTTTTGTGCTGCAGGTGATCCCAGTAACCTATGCGACAGCCCATCTCTAGTTGTGGACCAGCACAGATGGACTATCTATCATTCCAAAGTCAATCTCCCAGCAGCACTAAATGACCCTAGGTTAGCAAAAAGGGAATCTGATTTCTTTACAAAAACATGGGGAGTGGACTTTGTGGACACTGAAGTCACGCCTTCATTCTACCTCCCACAGATCACCAAGGAACATTTTGCATTATACCAACAGGAGATCACTCCGGTAAGAGCCCAGGCTTGGAGCCACCCGCTGCTGGGGGCCAGGCAGAGACCTGAGCCCCTTCTCACTGCAGACTGGCCCTGCTAGGAGGTCATTAATTTGCTCTTCAGTGCTTGTTGCCTCTTCACAGGACTGCTGGCTAAGCTGTCAGCTCGTGGCTTGGACCACTACACTCTGTGCTGGGTTAGGAACTGGCTGGAGGGCTGAGCCCAGAGAGTGGTGGTGAATGGTGCCACATCCAGCTGGCAGCCAGGCACCAGTGGCATCCCCCAGGGATCAGTGCTGGGCCCTGTCCTCTTTAACATCTTCATTGATGATCTGGATGAGGGGGTTGAGTCAGTCATCAGCAAGTTTGCAGATGACCCCAAGTTAGGAGCAGATGTTGGTCAGTTAGAGGGCAGAAGGGCTCTGCAGAGGGACCTCGACTGACTGGACAGATGGGCAGAGTCCAATGGGATGGCATTCAACAAGTCCAAGTGCTGCACTTTGGCCACAACAACCCCATGCAGAGCTACAGGCTGGGGTCAGAGTGGCTGGAGAGCTCCCAAACAGAGAGGGACCTGGGGGTGCTGATTGACAGCTGCCTGAACATGAGCCAGCAGTGTGCCCAAGTGGCCAAGAGGGCCAATGGCATCCTGGCCTGCATTAGGAATGGTGTGGCCAGCAGGAGCAGGGAAGTCATTGTGCCCCTGTACTCTGCTTTGGTTAGGCTGCACCTTGAGTCCTGTGTCCAGGTCTGGGCCCCTCAGTTTAAGAAGGACATTGAGACACTTGAAGGTGTCCAGAGAAGGGCAACAAGGCTGGGGAGAGGCCTTGAACACAGCCCTGTGAGGAGAGGCTGAGGGAGCTGGGGTTGTTTAGCCTGGAGAAGAGAAGGCTCAGGGGAGACCTCATTGCGCTCTCCAACTACCTGAAAGGTGGTTGTAGCCAGGCAGGGGTTGGTCTCTTCTCCCAGGCAACCAGCACCAGAACAAGAGGACACAGTTTCAAGCTGCACCAGGGGAGGTTTAGACTCGAGGTGAGGAGAAAGTTCTTCACCGAGCGAGTCGTTCGTCATTGGAATGTGCTGCCCAGGGAGGTGGTGGAGTCACCATCCCTGGAGGTGTTCAAGAGGAGACTGGATGTGGCACTTGGTGCCATGGTCTAGTCATGACGTCTGTGTTGATAGGTTGGACTCGATGATCCTCGAGGTTTCTTCCAACCTTAGTTACACTGTGATACTGTGACTTTCCTGGTTTGTCACCTTTTGCAGCATGCAAAGTGCCAACTAAGTCCCCTTCAGGCAATTCCATACTGTTTTGTTTCCTTAATTGGTATTGTTGAATTTGGAACTCTGCACCAGGACTTAGAGTTCCTGTTGGTTCTCAGGATGAAGAGTCCCTTTTTTTTGTAAGGACTGTGTAATGGTTGGGCTTTACAGTTCAGACCATCAGATCCAGCCCAGAGCAGGATTATGTGCAGCAAGGACTGGAGAGATACTTTTGAAGACTCTCTGATTAAAATACTCTACATGAAGTTCCTAAACTCCAAACAGGCCTGGTGTCTTAATGGGGTCTTTTGTAACAGGAGTGTTTTAAGTGGCATCTAAGAACACCAGAGCCAGTAAGAGACTCTTAAAAATGCAGCTGCCAGGAAGTATGTGGTGGTCTGGGGAGATTCTGAGTGAAAGAACACAGAGAAGTCTGCCACTGTTTTCTCCTTCCTTGCTTTGCCACTTCCTCACGTGTTGTTGCTTGCACAAAAGGGGCTCCAGGAAGTGTTCCTTGTGTCCAACACAGAGCGTGTGGAAGGGGATTGGTCTGTAACTGAACTGCTGCCACTAGCTTAGGTGTTCAGCATTTCAAATGTTTGAGAGCCAATCTGTGCAAATCAGAGTGTAGGGCAATGACTGGAAGGGGCTGCTTTGCTGGGGTAGGAGCTGGCTGATGGCTGGGCCCAGAGAGTGCTGGGGAATGGAGTTAACTGCAGTTGGTGGCCACTCACCAGTGGTGTTCCCCAGAGCTCAGTGCTGGGGCCAGTTCTCTTTAGTGTCTCTATCCATGAGCTGTTTGAGGAGATCCAGGCACCCTCAGTCAGTTTGCAGGAGGCACTGAGCTGGGAGGGAGTGTGGAGCTGCTGGTGGGTAAGAAGGATCTGCAGAGAGACCTGCAGAGGCTGCATCCATGGGCTGAGGCCAGTGGGATGAGACTCAACAAGGCCAAGAGCTGGGTCCTGCATTTGGGGCACAACAAGCCCATGAAGAGTCCAGGCTTGGAGCAGAGAGAATTGTGTTGGATGTTAGGAAAAAGTTCTTTACTGTGGCAGTGGTTGAGCACTGGAACAGGTTGCCCAGAGAGGTGGTTGAGGTCGAGGTACTCAAGGTGAGGCTCAACAGGGCTCTGGGCAACCTGACTGCGGATGGGGTTGGGCTGGATGATCTTTGGAGGTCCCCTTCAACCCAGACCATTCTGTGATTCTATGAACCACAATCCATGGGCATGGTTTCAGCAAGGTCCTCAGGGACAGGGTGTGAAAGGGATTCCTGCTGTGGTCTGACTGAATTTAGCACTGAAAAGCCATTCACCCTGTGCTGATGCGATTCCTGGCTTTACAGCAAGTGGGGGTTTGCATTTGTGATTGCAGCTGCTCTGGGGTCATAGCTCAGTGTGCAGAGAAGTTATTACACCTCTGCAATAGATTTTGTTTTCTTTTTCTCTTGAGATGTAAAGAAACTGGGGGGTGGTGGTGGTGGGGGGAAGCCAGCACAGTGACTGCAGGGTGAACTTTCTGTCACCTTTCACCTGGACAAACAACATCTGAGCTCATAAGTGGAAACAGAAACCTATCACAAACTTGCCAGAAAACACTCTGAACATTCTGCTTCAAAAGGAAATAAAAAGATTAGTCCTTTTAATCCTTTTTCTTTCATCTGTTTTGTCTTTTCTAGAGAGAGAAGGTTCACGAGCGAGGCAAGGATGTTTGTGCTGCTAAAGACCCCTTGGACAGGACTCTGTTGCACACCCACGGTACAGTCATGAAGCAGGGATTTCTTTCTGTGTCAGGGACAGCACTCAGCAGGGAGTGCTGCCACCCACTGATGGGCTCCTTCCCTTGCTGGGGAGCTTCCTGTGCAGTAGGTGCTGCTGCTGGTGTCTCTCTAACAGCAGCTGAATCCCCCAGACCTAGCTGCCCAGGAGCATTTGTTGCCACGGCAGGCTAGAATGCTTGTGCTGCCTGCTCTTTCCTTGGCAGGTTTGTGGTTGTGGCAGCTCAGTTTGTCCTTGGCAGTGTTTTCTTCAGTTTCCTCTCAGTTAAGGAGCTGTTGCATCAAATTTCTGGCAGCTGCTGACTTTCCAGTGAGGAATGGCAGCACTGAGCCGTTCCTGTGTCTGTGTCGGGAAGGTCAAGGAAGGGTTGAGGTGGGAGGTGATGGGTCTAGTTCCCATTACCTGTGCAGGCAGGCTCATCTGTGAGAGGACAGTGTCCTGCTGAGTTGAGACTTCACCCAGGATGGAGATGGCACAACCTCTCTGAGCCAGCTGTGTCAGTGTTTGACCACCCTCACAGTCAATGTGCTTCCTTGTGTGTAGATGGACACCACCGAGAAGAGCTGCTCTGTCTTCTTTACACAGCAGAGACTTAAAAGCCATTGTTAAGCTCCCTCCTGAGCTTTTTCAGACTGAGCAGTCTCAGGTCTCCCAGCCTCTCCTCCTATGAAAGATGCCTTGGTCTCTTAATCATCTTTGTGGCCCTTCACTGGACATGCTCCAGGGTGTCTGGGTCTGTCTTGTACCGAGGCAGGACTGATTTCAAGTTCTTGTGTGAGCTGTTCAGCTAATGGGAAGCTGGACAAAGCAAGGCAAGAGGTAAAATGAAAAAGACCAGAAGCAGTCCTAACCTGGAGCACCCTTTTAACATTTAACTTCATTTATTTTCTGCAACATGTTTGCATAAAATATTTCCCAGTGGCTGGTTGCCATGAAGACACATCAGTGTCTGCAGGTAATGAAGCATTCAGTGCCTTGCTTACCTTGGTTGAGTTCTTCCTCCTTTTCCATGCCAGAGGAAATCCTTCTGCAGGGCTGCTCTGCTGTTGGTTTCATTCTGCAGCAGAGCTCTTCCTGAGGGAGTCTGTGGCACATGCTCAAAATCAAAGCTCATCTTGACTTGAGTTCTGCTAGGGGAAGTCCTTCTGCAGGGCTGCTCTGGTATTGGTTTCATTCTGCAGCAGCTCTTCCTGAGGGAGTCTGTGGCACATGCTCAAAATCAAAGCTCATCTTGACTGAGTTCTTCTTCCTTTTCCATGCCAGAGGAAGTCCTTCTGCAGGGCTGCTCTGCTGTTGGTTTCATTCTGCAGCAGCTCTTCCTGAGGGAGTCTGTGGCACATGCTCAAAATCAAAGCTCATCTTGACTGAGTTCTTCTTCCTTTTCCATGCCAGAGGAAGTCCTTCTGCAGGGCTGCTCTGCTGTTGGTTTCATTCTGCAGCAGAGCTCTTCCTGAGGGAGTCTGTGGCACATGCTCAAAGTCAAAGCTTCTCCAGGCTCAGCTTCAGCTGCTTGGAAAGGGTCTTTTAAAGCAAAGAGGAAATGACTTGTGTCACCCAAGGAACTGGGAGCTTGTGTGTTAGCTGGACAGTTTGTAGTGTAAGCACCCTTTGGGAAGCAGGAGCTCTTTGTCTTTTGTCATTTCTTTTGTTTGCCACCTGTCTTGCCCTCAGGGCTTGGCTTTTCATTCTGTAGAAGGCTGGAGGCTGAGGGGACAGCAGGGTGAGTCCTAGGCTGCTTTTTTAATTCCACTACAAATCAAGTAAGAAACAGATCAAGTGAGTGACTGACTCTGGATGACCCTGCTCTAGCAGCAGAGCTGGACTAGCTGATCTTCAGAGGCCCCTTCCAAGCCCTGCTGTTCTGGAGTTCTGTGAAGAACCCTCTTGGTGAGAGAAGTGGGGGAGCTGATGCTGCTGGAGCACTCCCATGCTTGCCAGGGATGAGCAGAACATCCCCTGAGCTCTGGCTTTGTTGCTTTTTAGTTCCTCACCTCTTCTGGCCTCCAGCCTGCCCCCACTCTCTGTAATGTATGCTAAGGCAATGAGCAGGGGAGGATGAGGAGGCTTTGTCTGAACCTCTGAAGTCTGAATTTGCCTTTTCTTCAAGTTCTGGTGCACTTGAACAACCATGCACCTCCTCTCCCAGCTCAGCTCCCTCACCATCTGTGGTGGTCAGGTCAGCTTGCTTCAGAGGAAGGGTTGCTTGGTCCTGTGTGCTCAGAGTGCTGGAGACTGTCCCGAGCATCTGTCCTTCAAGTGCTGTGCACCAGGTGCTGGTCTGGGCAGCTTCAGTCTGCACCAGTAAAGCTGGGGTGATGCTAGAGGGATCCTGTACTGGCCCTTGTCAATTGATGGCACAGCACATTTGGGGACAGGAAGTGCTGAGAGGGTTGCTAGGTATGACTGACATCTGCTCTGGCAAACAGCCAAGTGCAAGCATCTTGGATTACTCTTGGGCATGAGACCTAAAGGTCTCTTGGAGGCCTGTGACTGGTGGTGTTCCCCAGGGATCAATACTGGGTCCAGTCTGAGTGACATATTCATCAATGACCTGGATGAAGGAACAGTGTCTCTCAGCCACTTTCCTGGTGATACCAAACTGGAAGGGGTGGCTGACACCCCCTCAGACTGTGCTGTCATCCAGTGAGATCTGGACAGACTGGAGAGCTGGGCAGACTGCAAGGGAGGGCACCTATGAAGTGCACCAAGAGCAAATGGAGGATCCTGCACCTGGGAAGGAACAACCCCCTGCACCAGTACAAGAGAGGGGCTGACATCTGAGGAAAAGGACCTGGAAGTGCTGGTGTTGGACAGCAGGCTGACCATGAGCTAGCAGCGTGCCCTCATGGCCCAGAAGGCCAATAGCATCCTGGGGTACATTCAGAAGAGTGTTGCCAGCAGGTTGTTTGGGTCTCCCTCCCTCTCTACTCTGCCCTGCTGAGGGCTCATCTGGAATACTGCATCCAGTTCTGGGCTCCCCAGTTCAAGGAGTACAAGGAACTACTGGAGAGAGTCCAGCAGAGAGCCACTGAGCTGCTGAGGGAACTGAACATCACCTTGGGAGGAGAGGCTGAGAGCCCTGGGGCTGCTCAGCCTGGAGAGGAGCAGCCTGAGGGGGAGCTCAGCAATGCTGATCAATAGCTGAAGGGTGAGTGGCAGGAGGATGGAGCCAGACTCTTCTCAGTGGTGCCCAGGGACAGGACAAGGGGCAATGGACACAGACTGGAACCCAGGAGGTGCCACATGAGCAGAAGGAACAAATTCTTCCCTGTGAGGGTGGCAGAGCACTGGGACAGGCTGCCCAGAAGGGCTGTGGAGCCTCCATCTCTGGAGGCATTCCAGACCCACCTGGATGTGTTCCTGTGTGAGTTACTCTGGGTGACCCTGCTCTAGCAGGGGAGTTGGACTGGATGATCTCTAGAAGTCCCTTCTAACCCCTGCTGGTCTGTCCTTCTGATGCTAGAGTCCAAAGGACAGCACAGTGTGTCAGAGAGTCAGATCATCTCAAGTGGGAAGGGACTTCAGAAAGTCTGCAACTGCCATCTCAGAGCCAGTTCAGCTGTAAGGTCAGGCCAAGCTGTTCAGGGCTTCATCCTGTTGGGCCTTGAAAACCTCCAAGGCTGGAATGGTACCTCCTAGCCCTCCTGGGCAGCCTCTTCCACTGCTTGATTGTCCTTGTGGTCCAGTCAGAATGGTTCCATGGCTGAGCGCTGTTCCCTGCCCACCCCCTGTGAGGGACCTGGGCTCTGACAGTGTTCAAAGTGATTGCTGCCCCTTGTTTGCTCATCAGTGACTGCTTGTGTTCTGTTTTCATTGTAGATAAATCCAGGACAGATCTGGAACAAGTACCTAAGGTATGGCTCCTGGGCACTGTGAGCTTCTGTAAGGGTTTGCCATGGACAGGCTTAAATATTTCAGGCTGCTGTGTCCAAGCTGCTGAGGATCTTCAGTGCCCACAACCTAAAAAGACAAAGCACAATCTGTTGGTTTTTTACTTCCCTTTGTCTGTTTGTTTTGCTTTGTTACTGTTTGCCATGGTGCTGCAGAGCACAAATGGTATAATTTTCTTCATCCTGGACAGTTAAAACCTCAGAGCTGCCCAAAGCAGCCACTCTGTTTTAGGAGGAAGGGAAACAGGAGGAGGTTGATGGAAGCCTGAGTGTTGCATGGGGTACATTTTAGCACCGGGCTTAACTCCTTGGATCCTTGAGCAAACCCCTCCTGCTTGTAGGTCTGTGTTGTGGCAGGCTGCAAAAGGCACACCTTTAAATTCCATCTCAGCCTGAGGAGCTTTTTTTCTGGGTCCATGAGGAAGTCAGAGTATGGATATGGGTCAGCATCTCTGGGCCAGTCATGCAGCTGTCGCTGCAGTGTTCAACAGTCCAGGAAGCAGGAAGGTTTGGATGTGGTGCCTGCCATACACATTGAACATGTTAAAACTGCACTTCATAAGCACATGGCAAAGGCCCTGCTGCCTGCCTGGCCTGGGAGCTGAGGGCTGGCACTGGTTTTGCCAAGTGCAGATAAAGCCAGAGAGAGCTTTAGGTCTGTGCCTCTTGGAGAGGTGTAGTCATTGGAAGGTGTCACCGACTCCCTGTGACCAGCACCTTTGCTGCCTTCTGCTAAAGGAGATCAGCTCTGGGGCCAGGCAGCTCTTGCTGCACCTTGACAGCTGGATGAATCCTCAGTCTGGTCAAATCTCTGGCCCCAGAGCTGAGCAGGTCAGCAGCTGGGCACCCCTGCTGTCGAAGGGCGTTTGCTCTGGTCCTTTGGATGCCCCACCTGCAGTTCATTGCTCAGGCTGGTTTAGCTCCCTGGAGTGCTCTCTAACCTGGCCCTTTGTGCAGCTGTGTCTTTCCCCTTTTAGGAAGCTGAGGCTCTGTCAGATCATACAAGCCCTTCAGGTGTGAAGGGAGAGGGTTGTAAGGTCTGCAGCGAATTTGCTGGCCCGGCTAAAGGAGAACTGGGTTTTGCAAAGCCAGCCAACAAGGCCCCTGTTGGCTTCAGGAGATGGGAGGTGTGTTTAGGTGGGGAGGAAACTGCAGGGCTGAGAGAGGCACATTTATTCCTTTTGTTTTTCTGTTTCAGATTTTTATGAAACCAGATTTTGCCTTGGAAGATTCCTTAACATTTAATGCCGTTTTACCATGGTCTCATTTTAGTACTGCTGGTGGCAAAGGAAATCGTGATGCAGCTTCCTCCAGGTTACTCCAGGAAAAGGTAGAGCCTTGATCCCAGCTGGTGCTAGCCACTGCAGCTGGCAGCTGCTGCAAACCAACTCTTGCTGCTCTTCCCTGCTTGCTGTTGGCTTTGGTGTCTCTTGTGAGGCTGAAGGTGGTTGGTGAGCAGCGCAGGAAGCATCGTACTGCAAGAGAGCTTTCTCGTTTGCCCTGCTAAATGAATCCCTGCATCCAGTCAGGAGGGAAGAGCTTGGGAGTGGCATAATAGCAAATGCCAAAGCTTAGTGAAGCTAAGGGGAGGAGTGCAGAGATGTGGAACTGCTTCTTAGGGAAGAAGAGCAATTCATGAGAAAGGAAAGCCAGAGCTTCTTCACTGTTTGTTCGAGACTGTTGCTTTCTGACACCTCAGGGAAGCTCCAGATGCAAGGCAACCTGGTTTCTGTGCTAAAAGCAATACTAAGTCCTAGGTTTTTGCATGTAAGGAGCTTCCTCTTACCTCTGATTGTCTTGTCATCTGCAGTGATCCCTGTTTGCATGTCACCAGAGGGTTGGAGTGCGCTGGAGAGCACAAAACCAGGGCAAACAGAAGTCTTGCTCTTTGTGTTGCTCCTGTAGCAAACCCCATGCTGAAGCATTTGGATGGCCCCCATTTCCCACTAAGCACTTCCAGAAGATCTGCAGGGTTCTGGAGGCTGTTTCCTCTACTGTAATTTTCCCCTCCTGTTTAACCTCCTAAAGCTTCTGGGGGCAAGGGGAGAGTAGTGAGGTGTCTTAGGGAAATACTCAACGTGACATCCTCTGGGTAGTGCTTCCAGATGTCCAGGAGTCAGTCCTGCTGCTCTCCCACCAGCTCAGGAGGAGCTAACTTGGTCTTTCATTGGGTTGTCCTACACACTTAGAGTTGGAGTTTCTTGTGGCTGTCATTCTCTGACAATGACAAAGTGATGCCTGGCAGCTGCTTTAGACTCAACAGGCGTGCCTGGCAGCAGCAGGATGAACACTCACTATGGACAGGGAGTGAGTGAGACCTAGAGCCCTCCCTGATGCAGGGGAGGGAAAGGAAGGCTTTGACTAGCCAGGAGCCAAGACTTCTTTGGAGAGGTGGCACAAACACCAAGATGGCATAGAGCAGTTCAGGTCTCTCCAGAGCCACAGGCCTGGTAAATCACTGCACTGCTTCTTACTGCTGGTTTACTCTTTAAAGGCTCTGAGCCAGATGAGGTTTACACTTAGCACAAGTGAATAGGCACCCTTTGGCCACAGCTGCCCTAAGCTCCAGGCACCAGTTACCAGCAGGGTTTTGAAGCCCTGTCTTAAGCACACATCCTTAGGCTGTTGTTAGTGCTTTTGGACTGCTGCTGATCAGCTTGAACAATGTCCCCCTGACATCTTTCTCTTCCTTACTTCCTTCCATGTCTTGCCCTGCACTGGGACTGTAAGCTCTTTGAGGCAGGTACTATCATTTTTTTCTCTTTGTTCTACCTCACTTAGCATAGTGAAGGGACCTGGGGCACCTGGCTGGTGCAGTCACAGAAATAAATGGTGCTCATAACCCCTTCTCTGTTCCCTGTGTCTTTCTCAGCTTGTCCTGTGGGCTGGGTGTGTTTCAGCTGGTTGGTGGAGGATGGTTTTGCTGCAAGGTGTTAGAGAAAGAGAGGTTTGCACATGGTGGAAATCCCTGGTGTTAAAAACACACAGGATGGGAGTAACTGCAAGCAGGAAACATTCTCTAGCTGTGTTTCTTTCCACCTCTGGATGGGACTTGTGACATTCTGCATAAGGTTTGAGTGCTTGGCACCTCTTAGACACCAAGTCACCTGCATTCCAGTGAGCATCCTGAAGCCTCAGTCCCTGGAGTTGGCATGTTCAGCAGAAGGCAGAAGACAGCTTTTACAGCTCAAATCATCAGGCCTGGCCTGTGAGAGAAAGAATCTAGAATCCAGGTTCTGAATATGTGGGCATACTCTGGGAATGCCACAGCGCTGGCACATGTGAACTACACTTACCAGGAACTCCTGCTGGTTGGCAAAACCCAGCAACAGCAGCCAGAGCTATCCTGAGGAAGATGCTGCAGCCTTGGTGAACAGAGCCATTCCAAAGCCACCTTGCCTGCACACTGAGCAGCTTCCATGGCCTGGAGCACGTGTGTGTACTGGTCTTACTTGCAAGCCAGCCCCCAGAGCTGTCTCCTGGCTGCATTCTCACAGTGCCAGTGTGCCCCCATGTGATGCAGAAGCTTGGCTCTTTTAAAATGCCTTGCTTTGCTCCCTTGTAATCAGGAGCACCATCAAGGCAGTCTTCCCAAAGTGGTTTTGAGCTCCTTTAAGCAGTGGTCAGAGCACAGTGGGTAGTTGTTTGCTTGCTGAGCTGACAAAGGGGGTTCCTTTTTGTTGGCCAAATGTCCTTGTGGGACCATAGACAAATAAGGTGATGAACTTAGCAGCACTGCTGACTTTTGCCTCCTCCCTCCTCTCTCTAGCTGAGCCATTACCTGGACATAGTGGAAGTCAACATTGCCCAGCAGATCTCCCTGCGCTCAGAAGCATTCTTCCACGCAATGACCTCTCAGCATGAGCTGCAGGACTACCTCAGGAAAACCTCCCAGGCTGTAAAGCTACTGAGAGAGAAGATCTCCAAGATTGATCAAGTGATGTGCGAGGGTTCCCTGCGCGTGTTGAGGCTCTCGCTCACCAGGAATAACTGTGTCAAAGCCTACAACAAGCTGAAGCTGATGGCTACGGTGCACCAAACACAGCCCATGGTACAGCTGCTGCTCTCCACTTCTGAGTTTGTTGGAGCTTTGGACTTGATATCCACCACACAGGAGGTACTCCAGCAGGAGCTGCAAGGCATTCACAGCTTCCGGTGGGTAACCGCGGAGGAGGTGAAGGAAGTGCAGGCAGGGCTGCAGCGTGCTGAGCACAAGGGGTGGCAGAAGGGCTTGGGTTTGCCTTTGGGCATTCACAGGGTGTAGCACAGGAGGTACAAAATGCAAGCATGGCAGAAGCAGTGTGGCTGATGCATGTGCCAGAGAGAGCTGATGTTTGGTTAGGGCAGGAGGAACTTTGAGCAGATGCTTGGTGCTCCCGTCCTATTCACAGGTGTTTTAGGGGTGCAGAGGTCCACAGCTTGTGGTCCACAGCTGGGAGATCACAGAATTGTTTGGGCTGGAAAAGACCTCCAAGGTGATCCAGTCCAACTAACTAACACCACCATGGTCTCTAAACCAAGTGCCATGGGCACAGGTTTCTTGAACACCTCCAGGGATGGGGACTCCACCACCTCCCAGGGCAGCCTGTGCCAATCCCTGACCACTCCTGCAGCAAAGAAGTTTTTCCTCATATCCAGTCTAAACCTGTCTTGGGGTTGCTTGATGCCTTTTCCTCTCCTCTTCTCACTTGTTCCTATGGAGAAGAAACCAAACCCCACCTGGCTCCAGCCTTCTTTCAGGGAGTTGAAGAGAGCAATGAGGTCCCTCCTCAGCCTTCTCTTCTCCAGACAGAGTTTTTTTTGACTCGGATCCTTGAGCAATAATTTCAGAAACAAGCAGGCAATCCCTGGTCATCTTGAATTGTTTTAAAGGACAGAGTAATCTTCTTAGCTTGGATCCAGCCAGATTCATTCAGTTCAGCTCAGTGCTGCCCATGTGCCCTTCTGCAGGGGGTAGCTACCCTGTCCCTGTGCTTCCTCACACCCTGGTGCTGACTTGGCCCTACATGGGCTGTGAGGCCAGCTCCTGTGGACTTTGCACTGCATTTCCAAGGGGTCCAAAGACATTTTGACCCCTCTGTGCAAGCTAGACCAGCACTGAACTCAAGGCAGTGAGCTGTGCAGGCTCATCCTCCCCATTTAGGGGAGGGACCTTGAGAGGTTTGAGAAATGGGCCAGTGCCAACTGCATCAGGTTCAACGAGTCAAAGTGCAAGGTCCTACACTTTGGTTGGGCCAGCCCTAGGCACAAATATAAAGTGGGTACAGAGTGGGCTGAGAGTAGCCCTGAAGAGAAGGGCTTGAGGGTGTTGGGTGCTGAGCAGGACCCAGCAGTGCCCTCATACAGCCCAGCAGGCAGCTGTGTGCTGGGCTGCAGCCAGAGGAGTGTGGGCAGCAGGGCAAGAGAGGGGATTCTGCCCCTGGACTCTGCTCTGCACAGACCTCACCTCCAGTTCTGCCTCCAGGTCTGGTGTCCCCAGCAGAAGGACACAGCTGCTGGAGTGAGGCCAGAGGAGGCCACAAAGATGATCCAAGGGCTGGAGCAGCTCTGCTGTGAGCACAGGCTGAGGGAGCTGGGGGTGCTCATCCTGGAGAAGAGAAGGCTCTGGGAGGGCCTTAGAGCTGCTTTCCTGTCATGGTTTGAGCTGAAAACATCTCTGGCCTGAGGACAGAATTAATTTCCTCCACAGGAGTAGGTAAACAAACAGAAATTGGAGGTGAAATAGAAATACTGTTGACAAAAGTAAATCAAATAGGAAAGGTGCAAAGGCCAAAGGAGATCTGTTCATACTCAGAATCAGCCCTCACACTAGTCCTCAACCAGACAAACCTCCCCACCCCAGTGCTAGGGTCTCAGTAGGCCCAGAGGAGGCCAAACTGCTGCCCCCACCCCCAAGGCAGGCTTAGCAGGCCTCCCTGCCCCCCATGCCAGCTGGCACAGCAGGCACAGCTGGGCAGCAGCAAATAGCTGCAAGGCCACACTGCCCCCAGACCAGGAGCAGGGAGGAGGGAGAAAGACAAAATGGGCTGTGAAATCTGCTGATTTAGGGATGCAGGATTATGGGATGGAATAACAGATTCCAGTTTCCTGTGTCCACCCTCTGGGATGGATGGTTCTACGACTTTCCAGCCCCTTGGACTCTTTATCTTCTGGAGGACTTTTATCTGTATGGTAGGACTTTTGACAAGAGTGTCCATGGATAGGACAAGGGAAAATGGGTTTAAATTGAAGGAGGATGGGCTTAGGTTGGATCTTAGGAAGAAATTCTTCTCTATGAGGTTGGCAAGGCTCTGGAATGGATTGTCCAGAGAGGCTGTGGCTGCCTCCTCCCTGCAGGTGTTCAAGGCCAGGTTGGATGAGGCCTTGAGCAACCTGGGCTAGTGGGAGGTGTCCCTGCTCATGGCAGGGAGGTTGGATATTAGATGATCCCTGTGATCTCTTCCAGCCTGAGCCACTCTGTGATTCCATGATTTTGTGTCTGACAGCTCCTGTCAATCCTGACTGGCGCAGTGTCTGTTTCCAAGCAGCCCAGCCTGATGTTACAGGTATCTGCTGCTCCCAGCTGCCAGCAGAAGCTGGGAAGCCTGGAGTGTTTGACATCTCCAGAATTCCCACTTTCAATTTTCCTCTCCTGGAAGTTTCTCTGGCTGCACAACTTTTCAAGGCTGGTTGACATTTGTGATGTGAGGAACTCCCTGGTTGCTTGTGTGCGATGGGAGTCTGCCAAACGCGCTTCAGAATCCGCAGTAGGGGGGGAATAAAGCTTCCTCCTTAAGAGTGGCATAAGATTGGAGGGTTTTAAACCTCCTCTGTGTTCTCTGAAAGTCATCCTGCCATGAGAAGCTGCTAACTTGTGTCTCAGTCATGTGAGTTAAGTCATAGAATCAGCCAGGGTTGGGAGGGACCACAAGGATCATCTAGTTCCAGCCCCCCTGCCATGGGCAGGGACACCCCACACTAGATCAGGCTGGACAGAGCCTCGTCCAGCCTGGGCTTAAACACCTCCAGGGATGGGGCCTCAACCACCTCTGTGGCCACTTTAAAAGCTCCAGTGTTTGAAGTGCTGGGTTCTGCACATTGGCCACAACAACCCCATGCAGAGCTACAGGCTGGGGTCACAGTGGCTGGAGAGCAGCCAGATAGAGAGGGACCTGGGGGGACTGGTCGATGGTAGGCTGAACATGAGCCTGCAGTGTGCCCAGGCAGCCAAGAAGGCCAGTGGCATCCTGGCCTGGATCAGGAACAGTGTGGCCAGCAGGAGCAGGGAGGTCATTCTGCCCCTGTACACTGCACTGGTTAGGCCACACCTGGAGTCCTGTGTCCAGTTCTGGGCCCCTCAGTTTAGGAAGGAGGTTGACTTCCTGGAATGAGTCCAGAGAAGGGCAACAAAGGTGGTGAAGGGCTTGGAACACAGCCCTGTGAGGAGAGGCTGAGGGAGCTGGGGCTGCTTAGCCTGGAGAAGAGGAGACTCAGGGGAGACCTTCTTGCTCTCTACAACTACCTGAAGGGAGGTTGTAGACAGGCAGAGGTTGGTCTCTTCTCCCAGGCAGCCAGTACCAGAACAAGAGGACACAGTCTCAGGCTGTGCCAGGGGAGGTTTAGGCTGGAGGTTAGGAAGAAGTTCTACACAGAGAGAGTGATTGCCCATTGGAATGGGCTGCCTGGGGAGGTGGTGGAGTCACCATCACTGGAGGTGTTCAGGAGGAGACTTGATGGGGTGCTTGGTGCCATGGGTTAGTTGATTAGGTGGTGTTGGATTGGTTGATGGGTTGGACACGATGATCTTGAAGGTCTCTTCCAACCTGGTCTGGTCTATTCTATTCTATTCTGAAAGGCTGGTGGGCTGCTGAGCCAAGGAGCTGGACAGGTAAAAGCAGTGCTCCTCCTGTGTTCCTCCTTTTGATGCCTTTCCCCTGACAAGCACTGAGCCTTCTCAGTCACCTCATTGGGAAGAGAGGTGCTCAGCACCTTCCAAAACCAAAAGACAGAAAGCCCCCCTTGCAGTTTCACACACAGAACAGATTTTTTCACACACAGTATCAACCAGGTTGGAAGAGACCTCCAAGGTCATCAGGTCCAACTGATCACCCAACCCTATCAACTACACTATGGCACTAAGTGCCTCATCCAGGCTCTTCTTAAACACCTCCAGGGATGCTGACCCCACCACCTCCCTGGGCAGCACATTCCAATCTCTCTTGAGGTGAAGAACTTCTTACTAAGATCAAGCCTAAACCTCCCCTGGCACAGCTTGAGAGTGTGTCCTCTTGTTCTGGTGCTGCTTGCCTGGGGGAAGAGACCAATCCCCACATGGCTGCAACCTCCCTCCAGGTAGTTGTAGAGAGCAAGAAGGTCTCCCCTGAGCCTCCTCTTCTCCAGGCTAAGCAACCCCAGCTCCCTCAGCCTCTCCTCACTGGGCTGTGCTCAAGGCCCCTAATACCCAGCTTAAAGCTCACACCACTCACAGCCCATGGAGCTTCCAATCACAGGAATGTCCCATGAGGACCCCCAGAAGCTGCCCTGGGGGTGTCTGGGCTGGGAATTGGGAGCTGCCAGGGGAAAGCAAAGCATCTACCCCACATCAACATTCAGGTCTATCTCTTTGGTTGACGGGGGGGGGTGGTGGTGGTGCCTGGTTTGAGCTGCCGTGGGAAGGGTAAAATTGGAGCCCCATCTTGAGGCAGCCTTGATTGCCTGCTAATTACCTGCTGGGTGGTTATGCAGCTGTGCACTAATGACCGGTGCTCAGCTTGATTACCCGGCCCTCCTCTCTCCCTGGCTGTCTTCTCTCAGGCATCTTGGCTCCCAGCTTTGTGAACTGGAGAAGCTGATAGACAAAATGATGATTGCAGAGTTTGCCACTTACGCTCGCAACGATTTGAACAGACCCCTGGAAGAGGATTGCCACGTTCTGGAAGAGGTATGCCTGGTGCTGAAATCAACTGCTGCATGTGTTTGCATCTTTAACACACTTAATTAGCCCCCACTAATTCACTCAGCTTCCTAGCAGCAACAGTGTAATTTTATGCTGGTTCTCTTCTTGTCTGCCCTCTCCTCCTTTTTTTTCCCTTCCCTGTGTGCTGGATGAGATTAAATAATTGCACTGAAACTCGTGGAACTGCAATTACTTTGCCAAACCAATCAGTTTTCTTTTCTCTGATTAAATGCATTCCAAGTTCACTTGGTGGCCCTCCCCGTGCCAGTGGTAAAGAGCAGGGGCTCCCAGATCTGCTTGGCTGTAAAGCTTCAGTTGTGCAGTGGGAGCTGAGGGCTGCATGTTTCTCACTGGCTCCCTGTGTGTCTCTGTCAAGCATATGGCTGCCCTGAACACATGCTTCATTTGCTCTATGTATAGAGGTCTCTAGATGTGTATTCCTCTGAAGGTCACTAACATCTGAAGGTAGAACTGCTTTCTAGCCAGGTGAAGACTTCTCTGGATTTTACCTGTACTGTTCTTGCTAGACCCTCTTAACCATCTAGTCTTGTTTCATCCATGGCTGCGTGGAATGAGTAGCAAATACACAGCCACAAATCTAGGCTGGGTGCAGAGGGGGTTGACAGTAGCTCTGAAGAAAGAGTCTTGGGAGTGTTGGTTACTGAACAGCTCCCCAGGAGCCAGCAGTGCCCTCCTGCAGCCCAGCAGGCAGCTGTGTGCTGGGCTGCAGCCAGAGGAGTGTGGGCAGCAGGGCAAGAGAGGGGATTCTGCCCCTGGACTCTGCTCTGCTGAGACCTCACCTCCAATCCTGCCTTCAGTTCTGGTGTCCCCAGCAGAAGAAGGACACAGAGCTGCTGGAGTGAGGCCAGAAGAGGCCACAAAGATGATCCAAGGGCTGGAGCAGCTCTGCTGTGAGCACAGGCTGAGGGAGCTGGGGGTGTTCAGCCTGGAGAGGAGAAGGGGAACCTCAGAGCTGCCTTCCAGTAGCTGGAGGGATCCTGCAGGAAGGCTGCAGAGGGACTTTTGCTGAGGGTGTCTAGAGACAGGCCAAGGGGGAATGGTTTGAAGCTGAGGCAGAGCAGGGTCAGACTGGAGCTGAGGGAGAAGTTCTTCAGTATGATAGTGGTGAGACTCTGGAGCAGACTGCCCAGGGAAGCTGTGGCTGCCTCTTCCCTGGGGGTGTTGAAGGCCAGGTTGGATGAGGCCTTGAGCAGCTGAATCTAGTTGATAGGTGTCCCTGCCCTTGTCAGGAGGTTGGAGTAGATGATCTCTGAGGTCACTTCTGACCTGAGCCATTCTGTGGTTCTGTGATGACTCTCTGAGCAGCCCTTCTCAATAGCCTCATTTCTCCCCTGGAGTTTCTTCCACCTTTGTGTTGTAACCTCTCACTTGTGGCAGTGCAGTGGTGTTGAGTGTCATCCTGGCTCAGGGTAAGGAGCCTCAGTCACCTCCAGAAGTGACCCTGTTTTGAAGCACAAGAACAAATATGAAAGGGGCTGGGGAGAAGAGACTCAGCCAGTGCTGCCACAGGGGACTTTGTATAGCTAAGGCACAGGCTGAAGGCACTGGGCTGATGGATACATGAACGATTTGCTTGCCTTGCAATTCTTCAACAGCTTCATGTTCTCCCTTTGCTATTTGTCCTGTGGATTTTTATTCTCTTCTTTTTCCCCCTCTCTTGCCAGGAGAGACTGGTTTCACTGGTGTTTGGCCTTTTAAAGCAAAGAAAGCTAAATTTTTATGAAATCTATGGAGATGAAATGATTATTACTGCAAAGAACATCATTAAACAGGTAAGCCAAGTGCTTCCAGCTTATCTGACAGGCTTGTCTCAGCCTCCTTACAAATTGCTTTCTAAATAGCTAAGAACAGCTCTTTATGAGGGTGTTTTGGGGGTGCCTGATCTTTCATTGACAGCAGCTGAGCTTGCAGACACTGAGGAACAGACTAGAGTAGAATAGAATTAACCAGGTTGGAAAAGACCTTTGAGATCATCAAGTCCAACCTATCACCCAACACCATCTAATCAACTCACCCATGGCACCCAGTGCCTCATCCAGGCTCTTCTTAAACACCACCAGTGATGGTGACTCCACCACCTCTCCCTGGGCAGGTCTGTTTGCAGGAAAGACCTTCTGGAAAGAGTGTAGGTAGCATCAGTCCCAGCTTCCTCTGTTTGATCACCATTGTTCTGCTCCTCTGATTTTAGCTTTTAGTTTTCTGGGCTTTTTTTAATTAACACATGGCTTTCCCCACCAGTGTTACAGCTCAGCTATATTATGTTGAGAAAAAAACCCAAAAGACAAACCACCAAAAAACCCCAAACCACACCAAAAAGCAAGGGACAAACCTCCTCCTCACCCACGCTCATGTGGCTGTTTGCTGTGTAGGGTGCTGTGTCTGTCTTGACAGACCAGGCTGTTTGTAGATAGAGTCAGCTAAGGGCAACAAACCAGCACAGTTCAGCTGACTCCTCTAGGTCTAGCCTGGACAGTGCCACGGTGCCATTGTTTGCAAACACAGGCTGAGCTTTGAGCGTGGGCTTGGTGTGTTTAGTTTTACTGGGCTTGTTTGTGTGCTTGCATGTGTGAGGATATTGTGTGAAGAAGTGGTTTAATGCCCCCAAGGAGATGGGATAATTTCCAGAGCCACCTTCTGATTTGTATCTCAAAGGCTGGCAGATAGGCAGGAGGTGGTGCCATCAGATGGAGGCAGTCTCTCACAGAAAATGTCTGGTTGGAAGAGGCCTCCAAGCTCATCCAGTCCAGCTCTACACCCAGCACTGCAGGGTCACCACCAAACCATGTCCCTAAGCACAGCTCCACAGGCTGCTGGAGCACCCCCAGGGATGGTGACTGCAGCACTGCCCTGGGCAGACCATTCCAATGTCTGAGATCCCTTCCAGGGCAGAAATAGTTCCTGAGCTCCAGCCTGAGCCTGCCCTGGGGCAGCTTGGAACCATTGCCTCTGCTCCTGTCTCTTGCCACCAAGGAGCAGAGGCTGCCCCCTGCTCGCTCCAACCTCCCTTCAGGGAGCTGTAGAGAGCAATGAGGTCTCCCTCAGCCTCCTCTTCCCCAGCCTGAACACCCCCAGCTCCCTCAGCCCCTCCTCTAGCCCAGGGGCTTCAGGCCCTTCTCCAGCCTCACTGCCCCTGCTCTGGACAGGCTCCAGCCCCTCAGTGTCCTTCCTGCAGTGAGGGCCCAGAGCTGAACACAGCACTTGAGGTGTGGCCTCCCCAGTGCTGAGCACAGGGGGATGGTCACCTCCTGGCCCTGCTGCCCACCCTGGTTCTGATCCAAGCCAGGATGCCATTGGCTTTCTTGGCCCCCTGGGCACTGCTGGCTCATGCTCAGTGACTGCCAACCAACACCCCCAGGTCCCTCTCTGAGTTGCAGCTTTTCAACCACACATCCCCAAGCCTGTAGCTCCCCATGGAGTTGTGACCCAGGTGCAGGACCTGGCACTTGGCCTTGTTGAACTTCATCCAGTGAGCCTTGGCCCATGGCTCTGACTTGTCCAGGTCCTGCTGCAAAGCCTCCCCACCCTCTAGCAGATGGACACAGCCACCCAGCTTGGTGTCATCTGCAAATTTACTGAGGGTGCCTCAAGGCCCTAACCCAGACCACTGAGGAGGACAGGCCCCAGCACTGAGCCCTGGGGGACACCACTGGTGACTGGGTGCCAGCCAGACTTGACTCCATTCCTGCCAGCCAGACTTGACTCCATTCCTCACCACTCTCTGGGCCTGGCCATCAGCCAATTTTTTTATCTCCTCTCCTCACAGTCTGCTGCTGAGGGCTGTGCTGAGAACCCAGCTTGTAAACACTTGGATTTTGTTTTTTATTTATTAGAGTGAGGGTTTTTTGTTTGAAGCCAGAGTGGCTCTCTCAGCCCTCTTGCCGTTGCAGCCTCAGGGTTCTGTGGGTCTGGGTGTGCCAGGTGTGTGTTGATGTTGCTAGTGAAGATGATGGCAGCATTAGAAGGCAGGCATTGGTGTGTCTGGCTGTTCCACCACCACTCTTTGTAAGGGCCTGGTGTTGGTGCCAGGCCATTCTTACTTGGCCCCAGCACAATTAAGTGCAGTGAAGCTCCATCCCCTGAGCTGCAAGCGGTGGGATGCTGGGGTGGGTCATTGCCCTGCTTCCTGAAAGCTCAGCACAGGGAGTGACTGAACACAGCTTTGTGGTCAGGCTGTCCTGCTGTAAACCTGGAAGGACAAAGGCATGCAGGTGTGTGCAGCTGCTCTGCAGAAGGCTTAACCACAACCAGACAAAGCAGCAGTGGCTCCTAGCAGGGTGAAACTCCACTTGGAGGTGGACAGCCAGCCAGCAAGTACCACATATGCAAGGAGAGCAGCTGGAAGTGGGTCTGCCTTAAGAGTCAAAAGCACAGGGCTGTAAGTCTGTGCTTCCACACCTCCCTGCTGCTGCCCCTTCCAGGCTGGGTTAGCTCCCAAGTCCTGTGTCTGAACTGAGGAGGACATCAGCCAACGCTCCCAAATGCAGTCATTGTTCAAAGGGGACACCTGGCTTCTTTTCTTAAGTACCTGTCCTGAGAGGCAGGTTTTGGAGCATTGCTTCACATTCACCCTCAGAAAAGCAAGGCTGAGATGGAGCCAGTGAGCCCTCCAGAGCCTGGCACACAGCTGGGGATGCTTTCATCAGCTGTGTTTTGCAGAGAGATCTTCGGGAGGGTGAGTTGGAGGAGGGTTGCTGGGGTGGTTTTAGAGAAACAAGTTGTTACATGATACAAAGATGTCTCTTGCCTTTAATATTTTCCTTACTACCCTGGGGACTGTGGTGTATGTTATGGAGCTCAGCAGTGGTTAGAGAGAAGCTAAGATCCTGTGTTGTGTTGTTTTTCTTCCCCTCTGAACCTGACAGTGTGTGGTTGACACGGTGTCCCAGATAGAAGAAATCGACCCAGAGGTGGTTGTGAAGTAAGTACACAGCCAGGCTGGCTGTTGGCTGCTGCTTTTTGGTGGGGGGTGGGCAGAGAATGTGGATGGGGTTTAGCACCGGTAAGGTCACCATGCTAATTTGTGCTCCAGTTTCCCTATGCTTAAGAATTACTCTTCCACTTCACCTGAAGTCTCTGCTTCTGTCTGCCATGGGATGCATTCCCCTTCTCCTTCAGTCTCACCTTGCCCTAAGTGAAAATCACCTGTAAATACAGCCTCAAGTGTTGTGACTCTCACAGCCTAGTAGCTCTGAATGACTTGGAAGCATTCCCTGTTGTTGTCATCTGGGGTTTTGTGTCAGACGTGCCTCGGAGCAGCTGCGGGACATTTAAACCCGGTGACAGCGGCAGAGGCTCTCAGACTGCGAGCTGTGAGACAGCTGCATCAGCACCGGCTAGCTGCCGAGATCCTTGGAAGAGAAAAGAGGGCTCCCGGAGACAGACCGAGAGAGAGGGGGAGAGGCGACCCGACCCAACTGGGAGGGTCTTGCGAGGTTGCCTGAGGGCGTTCCCGGGGAAGCCGCGGGAGGTGTCAACCCAGAGCCACCGGCAGAGGCTCTCAGCCTGCGAGCTGCAGCCTCGGGAGGTGTCAACCCAGAGCCACCGGCAGAGGCTCTCAGCCTGCGAGCTGCAGCCTCGGGAGGTGTCAACCCAGAGCCACCGGCAGAGGCTCTCAGCCTGCGAGCTGCAGCCTCGGGAGGTGTCAACCCAGAGCCACCGGCAGAGGCTCTCAGCCTGCGAGCTGCAGCCTCGGGAGGTGTACACCCAGAGACACTGGCAGAGGCTCTCAGCCTGCGAGCTGCAGCCTCGGGAGGTGTCAACCCAGAGCCACCGGCAGAGGCTCTCAGCCTGCGAGCTGCAGCCTCGGGAGGTGTCAACCCAGAGCCACCGGCAGAGGCTCTCAGCCTGCGAGCTGCAGCCTCGGGAGGTGTACACCCAGAGACACTGGCAGAGGCTCTCAGCCTGCGAGCTGCAGCCTCAGGAGGTGTCAACCCAGAGCCACCGGCAGAGGCTCTCAGCCTGCGAGCTGCAGCCTTGGGAGGTGTCAACCCAGAGCCACCGGCAGAGGCTCTCAGCCTGCGAGCTGCAGGCAGCAGCCTCCTTGCTAGGTGCAGCCCAGGGAGTGGGGCGGGAGAGGGAGGGGCCTGGTCAGACAGCGGGGAGCGCCTGGCCCTTGGTGCAGGCAGGCTGGCAGGCACAGGGAGAGCGAATAGAGACTGAGTGTACCCCAGGGGCTCCTTTGACATTAGCTCAGTTGGAACCCAGCAGGTGGGGTGTGAGGTGTCCCAGGGGCTCCTTTTGAATCAGCTCAGTAGGTGGCAGGAGCAAGGGGTGTGGGCAGGACACAAGGTGCTTCAGTCTCACTGAAGGCATGATGCTGGCTACTCAGAGGAGGAAGACTCTGCTCTCTCCACCTACCAAAATGGATATTGGCATCCAGGCCACAGGCTGTGAGGAAGGCCACAGCCTTTCACAGGCAGCAGGGGGCGTCACTGGCTATGGGTGTGTGCGGTGTGAGCAGGTTTTTGACCTGCTCAGCTGGTTGGCACAGCTCCAGGATGAAGTGACAGAGCTCAGGGAAGAGGTGAGGAGGTTAAGAAGCATCAGGGGGAGTGAGAGGGGAAATTGATAACTTTTGCAAGCTGATCTTTACAAATACAGAACAGGGGTCAACTCTGAGTGGAGCAGAAGATTTGATACCCTCTCATCAGCAAGCCCCCAGCCCTCCTGCAGTAACTCACATGTGCAGGGTCAATGGGAACAGGTAGCTACCCGATGACACAAACACCACCCACAGTGCCCTTGCAGAACAGGTATGAGGCTCTGCAGGAGGAGCTGGTTGTGAGCAGGGTCGAGGGCTCACGAGGGTCAGAAGTGCCACCAAGGCCAACTTGCCTCAGGCCTGCCATAAAAACTGACCCTGAAAAGAAAAATGGAGAGGTTATGGTTGTAGGGCTGGAGCTGCTCTGCTATGGAGACAGACTGAGAGAGCTGGGATTGTTCAGTCTGGAGAGGAGAAGGCTCTGAGGAGACCTTATCTTCTGTTGTGCCTTCCAGTATCTCAAAGGGGCCTACAAGAAAGCTGGGGAGAGGCTTTTGAGGGTGTCAGGGAGTGATAGGACTGGGGGAAATGGAAAAAAAATAGAAATAGATTCAGATTGGATGTTAGGAAGAAGTTCTTACCCATGGGGGTGGTGAGACACTGGCACAGGTTGCCCAGGGAGGTGGTGGAAGCCTCATCCCTGGAGGTACTGAAGGCCAGGCTGGATGTGGCTGTGAGCAACCTGCTGTAGTGTGAGGTGTCCCTGCCCATGGCAGGGGGGTTGGAACTGGCTGATCCTTGAGGTCCCTTCCAACCCTGACAATTCTGTGGTTCTATGTCCACAGTTTCAGTGCCTCCCACATGAATGAACTGTCCAGAGAGGACAGCAGGCAACTTCAGCCCTAGAAATGGTCCAGCAGCAACCTCACAAAGCCTAGCAAGGCAAATGCCAAGTCCCTGTGTCTTGGAAAGGAGCAGCTCCTTACAAGAGGAGAGACAGGAGCTGGCTGGCTTCAGAGCAGCTTTGCAGATCAGGGTTCTGGGTGTCTGTGGTGGAGAATTGGTTGGTGGTGGCCCAGCAGTGTGACTTTATGCCTGCAGCCCAGACCACATTATAGCCCATAGGTCAGGTCAGTGAGTGGGTCAGGGGCTTAAGTGTGGCATGTAGGAAGAGCAGCTAAGGCAGCTGGGAGAGGGAAAAGCTCAGGGAAGAGCTCTTGGGAGGGTTACAGCAGAGCTGTAGACAGCCAGAGGTGTGTGGGGGAAGAACAAGAGGCAACAGGCACGAGACAGAAGGTGAGAAGTGCAGTTGGATCTTAGGGAAATGTGTTCCCTACAAGTATGGCTAAACACTAGAATAAAGGCCCAGAGAGGCTGTGGGATCCCAGTCTGGGAAGACAGTCAATCCTTGACTGGGCAGGGCCCAGAGCAACCCAGTCTAGGTGGATGTGCATTGAGCAGAGGTTGGCAAGGCACCTCCAGAGGTCTCAGCTTCAGAGGCCTCTGACGTCTGCTGGTTAGCTGTAGCTCTGTGATTCATTTGGCTCAGCAAAGGGTTACCCCAAGATGATAAACCCAGTCAGTGGCAGGATCTGTGTGGGATTCAGAGCCAGCTGAGAAGCAGCCTGGGCACGGGGTCATGTCTGAATGTGGGCATTTGGTCAGCACTCTCCAGCGCTGGCTCTCCTGCTCTTGAGGCCTGCCTGTGTCACTGGGCTTTACTCCTGTCCCAGCTCTGCCTCTCTGCCCTTTGCCACAACTGCATAGCAGAGGTGGACTCAAGTGAAGTGCAGGAAAATGGGCTTCATCACACAGATATTGTAACACCTGCAGAAGGTTTTCCTTTAGTTTCTTTGTTTGCCCACACGATCTGTGCATGACGTTACTGACTGACCCCTCTCTCCTGCTGAGAAAACCACTTCTGAGCACTGCTCTTTTTCAGGCTTGCAGACCAGATGAGGATGATGAATTTCCCTCAGTGGTTTGATTTGCTGAAGAACATTTTTTCCAAGTTTACCATTTTCCTCAAGAGAATAAAGGTAAGGCACTCACCCACCCAGGGCTGCACACGCTACAGGGTGAGAGAAAAGGCAGGGACTTGCCATCTGAAGCCTGAAGATGTTGGGTTTTGCTTGCAGAGCTCCAGCTTTGGATTGAAAGGAGGGTATGTTGAATGTGCAGGACAGAAATGATTAGTGCTAACAAAGAGAGGAGTGGGAAGGAGGTAACAACCCCTCTTGTTGCCTGCTGACATCCTTCCTGAGCCGCTAGGGATTAGGACAGAACTTCTGTGCGTGGTAGATTGCTGCAGATGAGGTTTCTTTCACCATTCTCTGGTGCTGGCTAGCAGGAGCCAGGTGGACCCATCTAATTGCACCACAGAAGATAAAGGCAGGATCCTCTAGTTCAATTGGGTGGGCATGAAGGAATCTCTTTGTGGCACAGGGCTGTGGTCTGCCCGTTGCAGTAACAGTTGTGTTTGATTCCAGGCAACCCTAAATACCATCCGTAGCGTGGTTTTCTTGGTTCTAGACAAGAACCAGAAAACCAGGGAGCTGGAGGACACCTTGCAGAAGAGCTCTGCTAAGGACAGCACAGTGGACTCAGAGGTGGCCTACCTGACCCACGAGGGGCTGTTCATCAGCGACGCCTTCGCTGCCGGGCCCCTGGCACCCGGCGAGGCTGCCGCGCAGAGAAACGGCTCCCCCAGCAGCGAGCCCTGCAGCAGCGACTCGGTCTCCGAGCCGGAGGGCACCACCGATTCCTCCTCCAGCAAGGAGCAGACCTCCTCCTCTGGCACCCCAGCGGGGGTGGAGATGATGTAAGTGCAGGCCCAGCCCGCCCCGGGCTGCAGCGTGCCAGGCACGGGGTGTGGGGTGCAGTACTGAGATTGCTGGGGAGGAGGTGAAGCAAGAGGTGCTCCACTCTCAGCCCTGGAGGTGACATCAGACTGCACTGTCCTGAGCTCACCTTTGTTGCATTTGTTTGCCTTGTTTTCACCTCTGTGTGTAGTGGTGGGGACTGAGTGTGGCACTTCTTAATAGGAAAGGGCTTCTTCTCCATCTGTGCTGCTGGGGAGCCAATTCTGTAGCGAGCAGGAGAGGTGCAGGCCTGGCCTACAGGGAAGACAGACTGCTTGTCATGCCTTTAGCAGGCAGAAGCATTTCTGCTCCCTGTCCATGCTCCTTGTCTCTATTGTTTTTTCTAGTTTCCAGGCTGGCTTCATGGAATACACCTTGATAATTGTAGAGCAAAGTCTGCTGTTCATGTTCAGCTGTTTGGCTTGCCTGGTTAAAGAAATCCATCTCAGTGCTTTGCTCTCATAGGCAGCGCTGCTCCGTGGTGCTCCAGGCTTGTCACCTTTGTGGCAACCTTTAATGCATCCCTCAGCTATAGCTAGAAATCAGAGGTACCTTTTGAAAGGACCCAGGCATAGCATGCATGGGACTTGGGCATGAGCCCCTTCCAAAGCCACCATGGCTGGATACAGAGTTCCAGGAGGCAAAACTGAAAAACCCTGCTGCAAGATAGAAGATAGCAAGTGCAGCAGGCTGCCCAGAGAAGTGGTGGAGTTTCCATCTCTGAAGGCATTCCACACCCACCTGACCCATTCCTAGATGACTGATTCTAGGTCACCCTGTTCTAGCAGGGGGCTTGGACTGGATGATCTACAGAGGTCCCTTCCAGCCCTCACCACTCTGTGATTCTGTGGCCTGCTTGCACCAGCTGCTTGGCACTCACAGGCATGGCCTGGAGGCCCTGGACTAGAGGAGGGGCTGAGGGAGCTGGGGGTGTTCAGGCTGGAGGAGGCTGAGGGAGACATCATTGCTCTCTACAGCTCCCTGAAGGGAGTTTGAAGCAAGGAGGGGGCAGCCTCTGCTCCTTGGTGGCAAGAGACAGGACTAGAGAAATGGTTCCAAGCTGCCCCAGGGCAGGCTCAGGCTGGAGCTCAGGAACTATTTCTGCTCTGGAAGGGATCTCAGCCGTTGGAATGGTCTGCCCAGGGCAGTGCTGCAGTCACCATCCCTGGGGGTGTTCCAGCAGCCTGTGGAGCTGTGCTTAGGGACATGGTTTGGTGGTGACCCTGCAGTGCTGGGTGTAGAGCTGGACTGGATGAGCTTGGAGGCCTCTTCCAACCAGATGTTTTCTGTGATTCTGTGAGTCCAAGGTTAGAGCAAGGAACAGGGCAAGAGAAGGGGGTTGGATCCATTCTGGTCTGCAGCACCTAGGCAGAAGTGCAGCAGCCAGCTGCAGCTCTCGAGCAGCACCCTTGCTTCCAAGGCTGGCTGCATCACTTCACTCTAAACCCAACTTGTTTCCTCACTCTTTTGGTGTTCTTTGCACATCTGCTCCGTGCCTGGAGCAGGCTGGTCAGATGGTATCATCACACTGTGTGACCCTAGGTGCTTTTTGGGGTGTCCTGGGTTTTCTCTCTCCTCTCAGTCGCTGCAGCAGCCACAGTGGAGAAGGAAGTTGTTCATCTCAGTAATGACACGAATGGCAGAGCACTGGCTTTGTAGCCTGAAGCCTAAAGAGCTGCTGGAATGGCAGCCTGCAGATTTAAGGTGGTGGGGAGCCCAGAGTATCTGCTTTAGGCCTTACACTTGCACTGGAAGAAAAATGCTGTGGTTGTTTTACCTGTTGTACACTCGGGATGCTCAAGTGGAGCAGGGGCTTAGCAGAAGTTAGTAATCTTTATTGTGTTAGTGATGGCTGTGTGGTAATAGCCACTAGAACATGGATTTAAAATGAAATAAAGATGTGCAGTTGTGCATGTCCTTGTTACAGGCACTGAATGACAGCAGCTTAGAGGATCCCATCTGTACCAAGTGACTTTGGTGATGAACTGTCTGCATTTGGTAGCTGCTGCGAGGTTCTTTCCTTCTTCAGCCCATGAGCAGAAATACTGGGGAGGGTTTAATAAACTGATGCTCAACCAACTGCTTCTGTCACTTGTAGGATCAGTGATGACATGAAGCTGACTGACCTGGAACTGGTCAGGCTGGCAAACAATATTCAAGAGCTACTTTATAATGCTTCTGATATCTGCCACGATCGTTCGGTCAAGTTCCTCATGGCAAGAGCAAAGGTAAGGAGCTTGGGTCACACTGCTGCCAATGCCTCCTCCTTAAGGAGGAATTTACCCCCAAGGCTGAAATCAAGTCACTGTGCCCGCTGCCACAGGTGCCAGAGGGGCACACAAGCCCTCATGCCATGGCAGTGTGGGCTTCTCCTGTGTTTCAGGGACTTTTCTTTGTCAATACTCTGACTTGCCGTCCCTGAAGCTCCCCGCAGAGAGTGCATCTGTGGCAACGTGGCTGCACACTCTGTGCTCTGCCTCCCCTGCTCTGTCTAGAATCACACAGTGTGCCCTTTAACATGCTGCTAGCCCTCAGCCCTGCCCCCTGGTTCCTGCTTTACACCTCTGAATGTTTGTGGTGGTTTTCTTTGCCTGCAGGACGGCTTCCTGGAGAAGCTGAATTCCAACGAGTTCGTTGCTCTGTCGCGGCTGATGGAAGGCTTCATCTTGGACACTGAGCAGGTCTGCGGCAGGAGGAGCATGTCCCTGAGAGGAGCACTCCAGAGCCAAGCCAACAGATTCGTGAACAGGTTCCATGAGGAGAGAAAGACAAAGCTAAGGTAGCTCTGAGCACAGGATTGCTGTTTTCTCACAGGACTCATCCTGCAAGTCACCTCTCAGGCACACACCACCTTTTGCTGCCCAGCACAGCAGTCAGCTGCTTGTGCTGAGGAGCAGAGGATGAACCAACTGCAGTGAAGCCAAATCAATGTTCAGTGGGTTCAGGCTTCTACAGTTTTCATCATTTCTTCACCCTGAGTTGTTCCAGAAGAGCTGTGATAGCAACAGAAAATGCCCAAGACTGAAGGGCAACAATTAAAACCCAAACCAATTAGAACAACGATTAAAACCCTTTAACCACTTGGGCAACAGCCTTCACAGGGACAGGCATCAGCTCCTTTGGCTCCCATCCATCCACAGCTCTTCATATCATGGAATTGCTTCAGTTGAGAAAGACCTCCAAGATCATCCAACCCAACCATGCTCTAACTCGGCCAAGGCTGGGGCTAAACCATGGCCCTCAGCACCACAGCTCTGCCTCTTCCAAACACCTCCAGGGATGGGCATTCAACCACCTCCCTGGGCAGCCTCTGCCAGCCTTTGAGAACCCTTTCAGGGAAGAAATTTCTTCTCATATCCAACCTAAACCTCCCCTGGGGCAACTTGAGGCCATTTCCTCTCCTCCTGTCTCTTGTTGCATGTGAGAAGAGCCCAACCCCCACCTGGCTCCAGCCTCCTCTCAGGGAGCTGTAGAGAGCAAGGAGGTCTCCCCTCAGCCTCCTCTTCTCCACACTAAACACCCCCAGCTCCCTCAGCTGCTCCTCCCCAGCCCTGTTCTCCAGACCCTTCCCCAGCTTCCTTGCCCTTCTCTGGACCCTCTTCAGCCCCTCAATGTCCTTCTTGCAGTGAGGGCCCCAAAACTGAACCCAGCACTCAAGGTGTGGTCTCCCCAGTGGTGAGTCCAAGGGCCAATCCCTGTTCTGGTCCTGCTGGCCACACCAGTGCTGGTTCAGACCAGCATTTGGGTCTTTCTTCAGTGGCAGTGATCTCATCAGGACCTGCGTTGCCTCTGCAGTCTTTTGTTCTCTGCCAGGCTGAATGAACAAACTGGGAGGTCACTAGGCCTGAGCTGCTCTTCTGTTTTGTGGCTGCCACTTGTTGGGCACCTCTTCCTCACGAAGATGAGCACAACAACGTTTTGGGGCACTGGCTGTCGTTGGATGAGCGTGGTTTTTATTGCAGGGGCGGCAGGCAGGAGCAGAGTCCGGAGAAGGCAGCTCATGTTCTGAGTCCTCCTCCCTTTTGTGTTTATCTCTAGCCTGCTCTTGGACAACGAGCGCTGGAAGCAAGCTGAAGTCCCTGCCGAGTTCCAGGACCTCGTGGATTCGGTGTCAGATGGCAGAATTTCTCTCCCTGACAAAAAGCCTGCAGGTGTGTGTCTTGTAACTCTACCATTGACTCCATTTCTCACCAGCCCATGCTGCTGCTGAGTGTTGCTGGATGCCCCTCCTGATCGCTGTCTGCTCCCTTTCTGGCAGCGTCAGGAAAAAGTTGAGGCCTCTTTTCTTTCTTCCTTCCTTTTATTTCCCCTCCCTGTTTCAGCATCAAAGCTTCTTGTGCTGACCTTTAAAGGTCATTGATTTACTTTTAAAGAAACCCATTTCAGTGCTAGCCCAGGCAGGGAGCTCCCTCTTTATCCCAGCATTCCCAGAGTGGAGTCTTTGCAGTCTTTGCACCAACGCAGCCCTTGCCCACAACACACCACTGAAGGGTGCACCTGTGCATGCTCAGCCCCACTCAGCTTGCCCCTTCCCACTGTTGTGTCTGCCAGATGCTCAAAGGAGAGGCAGCCTGCTCTGTGACACCTCGAGCATGTTCAGCTGTTTACCTTGCCACAGACACCTCACCTGACCCCAAACAAGTCACTGGCTTGCTCCTCGTGCCCCACTCCCCCCTGTTCACACTGGGCATGTGTAACATGTTCTTGTCTTGTGGAACTGCAGTGGTAAGTGTGTGTGAGCAGCTAGAGGAGGAGGAAAACATGCAGAAAGAGGAAGGAAAATGGCATCAGATGAGAAGGGAAAATGCAACAATTTCTTCATGGAGAACCCTGAGCCACTTCCCCCCTCCCCCAAGAAGACGCAGAGACCACATTAGGCAATAACCATGCCAGTTAGGGAGTGTGACACCAAAACAGGCATATTGAAACTCCCCCAGAAAACCTCTTGCAGCTTCCATCAAGAAGATAGCAAATTGGTGGCATCAATTGTAGCTGCATTAGGAAGAGCTTCTTCTGTGAAGCCTGAGGAAGAGGTGGTTTGAAGATGAAATAGTAATGTGCACAGCAAGTCACTTGAGAAGGTGTAGTGGAAAACCCAGTGACCCCTGGTGCTTTTCTTCTCTTCACAACCTGCTGTATTTGGAGTTTCTAAGTCTGTAATGACTGTGGGATGTTGGAGGATTTGTGAGCTAAGGTGCCAGCAGATAAGCAAGTAACTGTAGGGGCCATAAGAATTATGGTAGATGACCAGCTATGTAATCAACATTGTAAAAGAGAGCAGTGCTCCAAAGGTAAGTTTGGGGGGTGGGGGTGGGGTGTTGTTCAAGCCTTGGAAAGTGAGCACTAAATATGTAGAAACTGGCACTTTTTGATCCATGCTTTTAGTTCAACTCCTGCTTTCTCCTTCCTTGCTAAAATGCCTAGCTGCTGAAGAAAGAAAACCAGCTGAATTCCTCGTTGTTGAAGGACAGAAATACGCCACTGTTGGGTAAGATACGCTCTGCTTTTAGCAGGGGGCTTGCTTGGCAAGAACCTTTGGGCAGAACTCTGATGAATACTAACAGCTTCAGCAATCCTACTGGAGTGAAAAACTTCTAATACTGCGACAGGCCAGTTTCCCTTTGGTTCCCCGGAGCCGGGCAGCGCCGCCGGCCCTTCGGGTCCCGGGAGCTGGGCAGCGCTGCCGGCCCTTCGGGTCCCGGGAGCTGGGCAGCGCTGCCGGCCCTTTAGGTCCTGGGAGCTGGGCAGTGCCGGCGGCCCTTTGGGGTCCCGGGAGCTGGGCAGCGCTGCCGGCCCTTCAGTTTCCGGGGCTGCCGGCCCTTTAGGTCCTGGGAGCTGGGCAGTGCCGGCGGCCCTTTGGGGTCCCGGGAGCTGGGCAGCGCTGCCGGCCCTTTAGGTCCCGGGGCTGGGCAGTGCTGCCGGCCCTTTGGGGTCCCGGGACTGGGCAGTGCTGCCGGCCCTTTGGGGTCCCGGGGCTGGGCAGTGCTGCCGGCCCTTTGGGGTCCCGGGGCTGGGCAGCGTTGCCGGCCCTTTAGGTCCCGGGAGCCGGGCAGCGCTGCCGGCCCTTTAGGTCCCGGGAGCTGGGCGGCGCCGCTGGCCCTTCAGTTCCTGGGAGCTGGCCCTTGGCCCTCCCGGGGCTGGGGCAGCACTGCTGGCCCTTTGCCTTCCTGGGGCCGGGTCATGCCGGCCCTTTAGTTCCCATAGCTGTGCAGCACTGCAAGCCCTTCTGTAGCTGGATTTGCTTTATGCTCCTCTGAATGGCTGGGCTGAAGTTTGTGGTTTCATTTGCCTCTGAGGGGGTTTCCCAGTTGTTTCATGAAAACACAGCCTAAAGGCAGAGAGAGTGAACTCTTTGAAGGGTTAGAATATCTGTTCAGATCATTTGGTCGTGCCTTAGTTTTCCTGAACTGAAAGGATTGTGTCTGCTCTTTGTGGAGCCTTCTTCATTGCACCCAGCAGCATCCAAATCCTCCAGTGCCTGCTGAATTCAGCAGCCATTGCAAGTGTTGGGTGTCTTTGACTATGTGGTGCTGTTTCTTCACAGCTCCTTCTCTGGTGGTGACTCCATTCATTCCATCCTTTTCACTGGTGGTTGTAGCCTTCCTTCTGGGGATTTCAACACCTGCTCAAAGCCAACCCTAATTACACCCTAGCACAAAGAGCTCCAGAGCTCCATTTCCCCCCCTGCTAACCTCTCCATGGAGGCTTCCAGTTCCACAGCAGCTTTTTTGGAGATTGAGAAGTTGAACCAGTGAAGCTTAGGAAATTTTTCTCTCATAGATCCTTTTTCTAACAGCCATGCTGGTTTGTGGTGTTCCTCATAACCATCTCCATGTGCTGCTGCTTGGGTTTGACTTCAGATCTCCTGCTGGCTTCATTTAGGGCTGGCATCTCTAGCAGGAGGTAGCTTCCCCCCACCGTGGCCAGCCCAGGCTTGGGTTTTTTTTATGGTGGGTTTTTCAACATCTTGTGTGCACTGAGGTGACATCCTTGGCTGTTTGCTCTCTTGTAGGACAGTCCTGCTGTTGATAAGAATCATCCTGGAGTACTGCCAGTGTGTGGACAACATTCCTTCCATCACCACTGACATGCTCACCCGCCTGTCCGATCTGCTGAAGGTAGGGCTCCGAGTGTCAGCTCATCAGGGCTCTGGAGGACCTGGCTTCCCCTCTGTAGTGCTTCACATGCTTTCATAGGAGTTCTGGACATTGGCTAGAGGAGGCTGTCTTTATTACTGTGCCATTAGAGATGCCATCTGTAGTGTGAATGAGCTCTGGGAAGGCTGCTGTCCTTCCTCTTGTTCACCTGCAGTGCTGGAAATCCCATCGAGCTGTGTTTACCAGAGCTGCCTGTCCTTCAGGCTGGAGGTAGGGTTAATGCCACTGAAGAACAAGGCCCTTGGTCCCAGATGCTGCAGGGATGTAACTGCATTCAGGAGGGAAATGAGTGAAACCCTTGGATCTTACAAGTCAGTAGAAGCATGAAAAATTGCATGGGATGGAGCTTGTGCTGTGGAATGTGAAGGTGATGGAAGAGCAGGACCCTCCTCTCATTTGTTTCTCAGCAGAGAGGGGGAAGGCTGACAAAACACAGGTGTAGAGCAAGGTGATGGAAGGAAACAGAAACACAAGGAACACATTAATATGCCCTCCAGCTATCATGTACCTGATACACCAGATGTATAGATACAGGCTCCAGAGTCTTGACCCACAGGTGTCAGGGGTTGAGTTCTAAATGCAGAGCTGCCCTTGTGCACAGCTCTCAGAGGAAGGCTGGGCACAGTCTGACTTGCTGCTTTTATTTTCCATGCTGAGAGGAGCCTCACCCAAAGGTCTCACAGAGAAGCAGGAATCAGAGCCTGAACTGCAGTCACTGAGCAGCTGTTTTTAACAGCACTTCTTCTGCTTCCCTTTGCTGAAACACTGCCTTGAGTCAGAAAATCACAGAAGCACAGAATGGTAGGGGCTGGAAGGGACCTCCAGAGATCATCCAGTCCAACCCCCCTGCCAGGGCAGGGGCACCCAGGGCAGGGCACACAGGAACACAGCCAGGCTGGTCTTGAAAGCCTCCAGAGAAGGAGATTCCACAACTTCTCTGGGCAGCCTGCTCCAGGCCTCCAGCACCCTCACTGTAGAGAAGTTTCTCCTCATGTGGAGGTGGACAGGTTTTGAGGGTGGTGGTAAAAGTCCTTCTGTCTCACTGGTGAACAGTCTGTAGTAAGCACAGGAGACTCTGGAACTGGCCTTCATCACAGTATCATAGTATCAGTCAGGGTTGGAAGGGACCACAAGGATCATCTAGTTCCAACTCCCCTGCCATGGGCAGGGACACCCCACACTAGATCAGGCTGCCCAGAGCCTCATCCAGCCTGGGCTTAAACACCTCCAGGGACAGGGCCTCAACCACCTCCCTGGACAACACATTCCAGGGCTTCACCACTCTCATGGTGAACAACTTCCTCCTCACCTCCAGCCTCAATCTCCCCACCTCCAGCTTCATTCCATCCCCCCTAGTCCTATCACTACCTGACATCCTGAGAAGTCCTTCCCCAGCCTTCCTGTAGGCCCCCTTCAGATACTGGAAGGCCACAATTAGGTCACCTCAGAGCCTTCTCTTCTCCAGACTGAACAGCCCCAACTCCTTCAGTCTGTCCTCATAGGAGAGGTGCTCCAGCCCTCTGATCATCCTTGTGGCCCTTCTCTGGACACCTTCCAGCACCTCCAGATCCCTCTTGCAATAGGGGCTCCAGAACTGGAGGCAGTACTCCAGGTGGGGTCTCAGCAGAGCTGAGCAGAGGGGGAGGATCATCTCCCTTGCCCTGCTGGCCACACTTCTCCTGATGCAGCCCAGGATCTGATTGGCTTTCTGGGCTGCAAGTGCACACTGAGAGCTCCTGTTGAGCTTCTCCTCCCCCAGCACCCCCAAGTCTCTCTCCTCAGGGCTGCTTTCCAGCCAGTCCCTGCCCAGCCTGGATTTGTGCCTGGGATTGCCTCGACCCAGCTGCAGGACCCTGCCCTTGGTCTTGTTGAACTTCATGAGGTTGGCCTGTGCCCACCTCTCCAGCCTGTCCAGGTCCCTCTGGATGGCCTCCCTTCCCTCCAGCCTGTCTGCTGCACCACACAGCTTGGTGTCATCAGCAAACTTGCTGAGGGTGCACTCAATGCCACTGTCCATGGCACCCACAAGGATGTTGAACAAGCCTGGTCCCTGGACTGATCCCTGAGGGACTCTGCTTGTCCCTGGCCTCCACTGGGACATGGAGCCATTGACAGCCACTCTTTGGGTGCAGCCATCAAGCCAGTTCCTTATCCATCTAGTGGTCACCCATCAAACCCATGTGTCACCAGCCTGGAGACCAGGATGTGATGTGGGACAGTGTTGAAGGCTTTGCTCAGGCCCAGCCAAACGACATCAGCTGCTCTCCCCTCAGCTATTGATGTTGTCACCTGCTCAGAGAAGGCCACCAGGTTGGTCAGGCAGGATCTACCCTTGGTGAAGCCATGTTCCAAATCACCTCTTCACTATTCTTCTGAGCCAGTAGTGCCTGTCTAAGCCTCCCAAGCTCTCTTGCTGGTGCTTGGTGGGTAGGTGTGGGGGCTGGGGGTGCATCTTCACCACCTTTTTCCTTTCTCAACAGTATTTCAACTCCAGGAGCTGCCAGCTGGTGCTCGGAGCTGGTGCCCTGCAAGTTGTTGGTTTGAAAACAATCACTACAAAGAACCTAGGTATGGATTTCCCTCTGCAAAATGTCAGAGCTCCTGCTGCTGCCTGTTCAAAACCAACCCAAACACACCCAGACCTTCTGCACATTTGCAGTCAGCTCTCTGTGTGCTGCTGGGTGCCGTGGGTGAGCAGACCTTGCTGGCTGGCTGGGGGTTGTGAGATCTGTACAGATGCTGGTGAATCCTCTGGGCTAGAGAGGCACTGGAATCCATCCCATTCCTGTGCTGGCTCACTGTAATGGGAAGCTTCACTGTGTTAGGTGAAGGAACCATGCCATCAAACACATGGGCCAGCAGGTCTGCCATGAAGGTATTTTGAGGGCAGGAAAGGGCAGGGACTTTCTCAGTGGTGACTTTGATATGCTGGGAACTGCTCAGGGCAAAGCTCTTGCCACTGTAGGTAGGTGGGCAGAGAAATCCAGCCCAAGCCCTGGCTGCTGAGCTGTGCAGTCCTGCCTGTGCTGGGGTCCTGTGAGGCCACACAGACAGCTGCTGCTGGTCCAGACCACGTGTGGGTAGTGCATGGAGCCCTTCAGGGGGTGGTTCTGGATCCAGTTCAGTCTCCTGTGGCTGAGTGTCTTGGGGCAGTCAGGGGACATTGGACTCTCTGTGTGCTGAACCCAAACATTGGGTTGTGCTGCAGAGTTTCTCATTTGCTCCTCTGCTGCATTGCCAGCCCCAGGGTAACCTGCCTGGGGACAGCAAGGTGCCCAAGCTGCACAGCAGTCCTGCCTCCATCCCAGTGCCCCCTGAAACAAAGAGCCTTTGGCTGGTGAGTTGCTGCAGGTGTTGCAGCATGCAGTTCCCATGTTTCAAGCTGGCATTTCCCTGTGGATGGAGGATGGATTCCAGAGGCTTCCCCCTAAAGGACTGTGTGCTGGAACAGGCACAAGTGAGCAGAGAAAAGCTGGCTCAGGGTCTTTGCTCCAGAAGGTTTCCCCAGGCTGGTGACCACACTGGTACTGCTGTTGGCTCAGCTCCTGTTGGGCACAGGAGAAGCTCAGTCTTGGGAATCTTGCTGGCAGCACAGGCAGGAGCAGGCTCTGGGCCCCAGCAGGGCAGGGTGTTTACATACACCTCCTGCAGGAGAGATTCAGATGCCTTCAGAATGTGGCTGCTGAGGTGAGGCAGCTGCTCAGTCAGGTCTTTAGAGATCTTTCTGATGTCTGTGTGCATGCTCAGGGCAGACACTGGAAGCCTCTTGCAGAATCAGCCTCTTACCCTCCCCGTGCCCCAGCAGCTGGCTGGGGGCAGCCAGGTCCCAGCCTGGCACCTTGGCTGGCTGGGTGCCCCGGGGCACAGAGAGAGGCTTCCCTCCTCTGGGTTTAAAAGGCTATGTTAGAAGCAAGTAGCTCTTGCTGTGTAATAATGAAGCGATCTTTCTCTCCCCCTGGTGGCCTGGCCGCGCAGCCCTCTCCTCCCGTTGCCTGCAGCTAATCGTGCACTACATTCCTGTTATCAGGGCTCACTTTGAAGCTCGGCTGCAGCCCAAGCAGTTCAGCATGCTCAGGCATTTCGACCACATCACAAAGGTAACTCCTGGGCATCCCCTGGAAGAGCTTGCAGAGCTCTGCTTTGCAGCTGTGCTGTGAGGAGCAGGGGTGCCCTCAGCCAGTGAGTGAAACCTGCTTTCTTCTTCCCTTGCAGGATTATCATGACCACATAGCTGAGATCTCAGCAAAGCTGGTTGCCATCATGGACAGCTTGTTTGACAAACTATTGTCCAAGGTAATGGGTTATGGCAGGAAGGATGCACTCTGGAGGGCCCCTCCTCTACAGACCAGGGGTTTCATGTGGAGGCTGAAACTTGCCTCATCAGGACTTGTTGGGACTTCCCTGAACTGCATGAACACACAGCTATGTGCTGTGCTTGTGGATGTGTTTTGTCTTCACATAGTATCACAGTATCAGTCAGGGTTGGAAGGGACCACAAGGATCATCTAGTTCCAACCCCCCTGCCATGGGCAAGGACACCCCACACTAGATCAGGCTGGCCACAGCCTCATCCAGCCTGGGCTTAAACACCTCCAGGGACAGGGCCTCAACCACCTCCCTGGACAGCCCATTCCAGGGTTTCACCACTCTCATGGGGAAGAACTTCCTCCTCACCTCCAGCCTGAATCTCCCCACCTCCAGCTTCATTCCATTCTCCCTAGTCCTATCACTATCTGACATCTTGATCAGTCCCTCCCCAGCCTTTCTGTAGGCTCCCTTCAGATACTGGAAGGCCACAATTTGCCATGTGGCTATCATTTGCCTTCAGCCCCCAAGAGAAATGGCCTCAGTCCTGTGCACTCCTTCAGCAGTAAGACAAGTGCTTTGGCTGGTGCAGCTGCTCTGGTGCTCTCCCACCCCCAGCAGTGTTATCCACTCACACAGCTCTTGTCTGCAGTCAGGCTGAGCCAGGTCCTGTTCTCCTGCTCTTCCTAACAGCACCTCTTTCCAAGTGGGGTGCCTGCAATTTCCTGCAGCTGAGGAAACAGCAAAAGAACTGCTGAGGAGGAAGAGTTTGTGGAGGGGAAGGACCCAGTGGGCTGCAGGCCTGAGGTCCAGAGGTGTGTGCTGAGCAGCTGCTGTTAGCGTGCTGCCTGCTCCATGAAGTGCTCTTAGTGGGTTTAGGTTTTGGAACACTCATCAGTGCAGCAGGTTGCTCTTGGGCCAGCTCCACTTGCTCCTGACTCACCTCATGGTGGGATGCACTGACAGAGAGTGCCCCAAGATGGAGCCTGCTGGGCCCACAGACACAACAGACAAGTTACATCTTCAACCTAAACCTGCTCTGGTGAAACTTGAGGACATTTCTTCTCCTCTTACTTGTACCTAGGGAGAAGAGCCCAACCCCCACCTGGCTCCAGCCTCCCTTCAGGGAGTTGGAGAGAGCAATGAGGTCTCCCCTCAGCCTCCTCTTCTCCACACTAAACACCCCCAGCTCCCTCAGCTGCTCCTCCCCAGCCTTGTTCTCCAGACCCTTCCCCAGCTTCCTTGCCCTTCTCTGGACCCTCTCCAGCCCCTCAATGTTTTTCTTGCAGTGAGGGCCCCAGAACTGCAGCCAGCACTGCAGGTGTGGCCTCCCCAGTGCTGAGTGCAGGAGGACAATCCCTGTTCTGGTCCTGCTGGCCACAGCATTGCTGATCCAGGCCAAGTGTAGGACCCAACCCTTGGCCTTGTTGAATCTCTGAGGCCAACATCACACAGTCTAGAAACCTGCTGTGGAGGGGAGGAGCAGATGGCTCCTCCAGCAGGGTCAGTCACACAGGAACACATCCAGATGGGTCTGGAATGCCTCCAGAGATGGAGACTCCACAGCCTCTCTGGGCAGCCTGCCCCAGTGCTCTGCCACCCTCACAGGAGAGAGCTGCCTCTGCTGCTCCTGGGCAGCTGCTTTGATTTCAGAGTCCTTCTGAATTCACATTCCCAATCCAGAGTAGGGAGGTAAGACTTTTGCTCCCTGTGTAGTAAATCTCTTGCCACCTGTTGGTTGCCAGTGTCTGTCTTCTCAAGATCTCAGTCACTAGAAAGGGATGCCTTCTCCTTTGTTTCCCAAGGAACTCCTGCAGTGGATTTGTGGGGGCTGCAGCATGATAGGAGTCATGGAATCACAGAGTAGCAGGGGTGGGAAGGGCCCTCTGGAGATCTTCCAGTCCAACCCCCCTGCCAGAGCAGGGTCACTCAGAAGGGTATCCAGGTGGGTTTGGAATGTCTCCAGAGATGGAGGCTCCCCCACATCTCTGTGCAGCCTGCTCCAGTGCTCTGCCACCCTCACAGTAAAGAAGTTCCTCCTTGTGTTGAGATGGAACTTCCTGTGCTTGAGCTTGTGTCCATTACCTCTTGTCCTGTCACTGGGCATCACTGAACAAAGCCTGGCCCCATCCTCCTGACACCCACCCTGGGAGTGCTCACAGGCAGTGATGAGCTCCACCCTCACTCTTCTCTTCTCCAGGCTAAACAGCCCCAAGTCCCTCAGCCTCTCTTCATAAGGGGCTGCATCTGCCTGAGACCATGGCCAGCACCCCTGGGAGCTGGCAGTCATGCTGAGTGCCCCTTGGTTGATGATGTCGTTAGCAAGGCAGGCCTGCAGCTGGCTCCTGCAGACTCCCACACAGACTGGCTTAAAGGGGTGGAGGAAAGTAACTGCTTGTGGTTTTCCCTGCAGTATGAAGTGAAGGCTCCTGTTCCATCAGCCTGCTTCAGGAACATCTGCAAGCAAATGGCAAAGATGCACGAAGCCATCTACGATCTCCTGCCTGAAGAGCAAACCCAGGTGAAGGTTGTGTTTGAGATCCAAGTGACCCCTTCCTTGCAAAGGAACTGGGAACAGGAGACACTTCTGCTTGATCTGGGGGGGGGAAAGAGCTTTTGTAGAGCCTCTGTGAAACTCAGGCAGGGAAGGGGTCAGTAGCAGGCACCCAGCTCAGCCTGAGCTGCAGCAAGTGTTGGGGTGTGCAGGGACAGCACAGAGCTGAGTGATGCCAGCAGTTGGAGCTGTGTTTTGATGTCTGAAGAGGGGGATTATCAGAGTATCACAGTATCAGTCAGGGTTGGAAGGGACCACAAGGATCATCTAGTTCCAACCCCCCTGCCATGGGCAGGGACACCCCACACTAGATCAGCCTGGCCAGAGCCTCATCCAGCCTGGGCTTAAACACCTCCAGGGATGGGGCCCAACCACCTCCCTGGACAACCCATTCCAGGGCTTCACCACTCTCATGGGGAAGAACTTCCTCCTCACCTCCAGCCTGAATCTCCCCACCTCCAGCTTCATTCCATTCCCCCTAGTCCTATCACTACCTGAGATCCTGAGCAGTCCTTCCCCAGCCTTCCTGTAGGCCCCCTTCAGATACTGGAAGGCCACAATTAGGTCACCTCAGAGCCTTCTCTTCTCCAGACTGATTATGCACCTTCTGCACAAATGGCAGCACCTGGGGGCTTGAGTGCAGTTGTTGGAGGGAATGCTTCTGTAATGCTGCTCAAGCTTGGTGGCTTCTAGAGGTCCCTCAATGCATTATGCAGGCAGGTTGTGCCAGATGTGCCTGTGCAGTGAGTTGCTGCAGAGCTAAGGGCTCAGGCACAGAGCATCCTGATGCTGTGGTTTCTCCTTTGCACTCCACTGAATGAGCCCTTCAGGCTGCTCCTCAGGCTTTCTCTGGGGAGGATGGTGCTGAGTGGTGCCAGTACAGGGAGAAGATTTGTTATCTCCTGACCTTCATACTGGTTGCTGGATGCTTCAGACAACAGGGAGGAACAAGTCATGCTCCAAAGAACATGTCCTCCAAAGGCAAGGCAAAAGAGATAGCTGAGGCCTCCTGTCCTGGGGGCTAGAAAGTCTGCATGGCCAGAGAAATACAGAGGCAGAAGGCCTGGCAGGAGCCAGAGTTTCATCAGCTGGAAGGCCCAGCCTGAGAGTTCCTTATTCTGGTCCTGTGCTTCCTTCTAGATGTTGTTTTTACGAATCAACACAAGTTACAAACTTCACCTGAAGAGGCAGCTGGCCCACCTGAACGTGGTCAATGATGGAGGACCTCTGAATGGGTATGTCTGGGCACTCTTGGGGTTTTTACTGCTTCATTTTACAGCTTCACTGTTGGAGTGAGGCCAGAGGAGGCCACAAGGATGAGCCAAGGGCTGGAGCAGCTCTGATGTGAGCACAGGCTGAGGGAGCTGGGGGTGTTCAGCCTGGAGAGGAGAAGGCTCCAGGAGAAGGCTAAGGGCAGCTCCTTAGAGCTGCCTTGCAATAGCTGAAGGGATCCTGCAGGAAGGCTGCAGAGGGACTTTTGCTGAGGGTGTCTGGAGCCAGGCCAAGGGGGAATGGTTTGAGGCTGAGGTAGAGCAGGGTCAGACTGGAGCTGAGGGAGAAGTTCTTCAGTGTAAGGGCAGTGAGACTCTGGAAGAGCCTGCCTAGGGAGGCTGTGGCTGCCTCCTCCCTGGGGATGAAGAAGGCCAGGCTGGATGAGTCCTTGAGCAGCTGAGTCTGGCTGAGAGGTGTCCCTGCCCATGGCAGGGGGTTGGAGTGGATGATTTCTGAGGTCCCTGCCACCCTGAGCCGCTCTGATTCCATGGTTTCAGTAAGCAGGCTCTGCCTTCTGTGTTGCAGAATGCAGCCACCCTCTGTGCTTCCATGTGTGCCATTTGAAGCTTTCTGGCAGTAAAGGGCATGCCTTGAGCTTTCCACAGTGCCCAGGGGAGCAGCCTGTTGCAGCTTTCCCAGCTGGGGGGCTGACTGTGTCCTTCAGTGTGGCAGCAGGAGCCACAGTTCAGTTCCCAGGAACTGTGTGATTCATGGAGCAGGCTTGAAGCGTGGCTGGTGATTCATGCTGCTAGCAAAGCAAGAGGAGGGAGAAGACTCTGATTTCATCTGCACACTGGGCAGGCTGCTCTGGGGGTGGTTTGTACAGCAGAGCTAGATTTGCAGCAGAGATTGTGCTCACAGGGGTTTTCCTCTTTGCTGTCTTGGCCCAAGCCTCCAGCACCCAAACCCAGGCCAGGGGCAGCTTTCCTGAGAGGCTGGAGCTGGTTGTGCCTGGAGTCCCACACCTTGCAGGAACCTGTGCAGGCTCAGACCTGCTGTAAATTGTGGTGTCACCTGAAGGTGTGAGTTTGATAGTCATTCCTGATGGCCTGGAGGGGGGGTGTTTTGCAGTGGTGTGAGGGTGGCATTCAGCTGGCCTGCCCCTGTGCAAGAAAGCTGAAGAAGGGGGGCAGGAAGGTTGTAAATGTTCCAAGTGGCCCTGGAGTCAAGGAGAGTTTGGGTCCTGCCTGTTGGGCCTCGTGCAAGACTTCATCTGAAGTGGTTTTTCTGTGCTTGTGGTGGGCTCACAAGGTAACATCCAGCTGGCTGTGGCACTCACCAAGGTCCTCATTTTTAAGTCAGCAAACTTAAGGGGAGGAGTGGGGCTGCCATAGCCCCAGGTGCACCTGGAAGGGACCCCTGGAGAGCATCCAGTCCAACTGCTGGAGCAGGGTCACCCAGAGTAACAGAGTAACATGTCCAGGTGGGTCTGGAATGCCTCCAGAGATGGAGACTCCACAGCCTCTCTGAGCAGTCTGGCTCCAGCCTCCTGCCATTCATCCACACCTGTGTGTGTGCTCCCAGACACTCTGCTCTGCTCTATTCCTCCTGCTCTGCTCTATTCCTCCTGCTCTGCTCTATTCCTCCTGCTCTGCTCTATTCCTCCTGCTCTGCTCTATTCCTCCTGCTCTGCTCTATTCCTCCTGCTCTGCTCTATTCCTCCTGCTCTGCTCTATTCCTCCTGCTCTGCTCTATTCCTCCTGCTCTGCTCTATTCCTCCTGCTCTGCTCTATTCCTCCTGCTCTTTTGGGGCTTCTTAGTGCCTGTGGCCTTGGGTTCCCCAGCTAAGGAGAGACAGGGAACTACTGGAGAGAGCCCAAACAGTGGCTGCAGAGATGCTGGGGGAACTGGAAGATCCACCTTGTGAGGAGAGGCTGAGAGCCCTGGGGCTGCTTAGTCTGGAGATCTGAGGGGAATCTTATCACTGCTCATCAAGAGCTAAAGGGTGAGTGGCAGGAGGGCTGGAGGCAGACTCTTCTCAGTGGTGCCCAGGGACAGGACAAGGGGCAGTGGACACAAACAGGAATGCAGCAGCTTCATGTAAACAGAAGGCAAAAATTCTTCCCTGTGAGGGTGGCAGAGCACTGGGGCAGGCTGCCCAGAGAGGCTGTGGAGTCTCCATCTCTGGAGGCATTCCAGACCCACCTGGATGTGTTCCTGTGTGATCTGCTCTGGGTGACCCTGCTCTAGCAGGGGGTTGGACTCAATCTCCAGAGATCCCTTCCATATGCCTGCCAATTCTGGCAGCAGCACTGGAAATGCCAACTTGGCAGTGAAGCTCTGGAAGGGTCTGGCATTCTGTGAATGGTCTAAAAGGATCCCTTTCTGACAGGAGGATGGGGGCAGGTGCTCCTGGTGACATCCTGGTGGTGTGTCCCAGCACAATCACCCTCACTGCCAGAAGCACCTCCGGGCTGCTGCTGGCAGTGGCAGTGCCCTGAGTCCAATCCCTCCCAGTGACTTGAGGCCATGGCACTCTGGGAGAAGGGAAGCAGCCTTTGGCTGCTGTTGCAGCAGCCTCCACTGACCTAGTTTGTACCATGCACTCCAGAGCCTCGCTTCACCACGCTGTTTCTGTACTAACAGTGAAACCCCAGGCCTGTGAAACCTGCTAAGTGTTTTCCTATGAAAGCACAGCTCCCCTGCTTTGCCTCTTGCTGCTGGCCATGCTTCTGACATGTTCCACAGTCTAGGAGGGATTTGAACTGCAAACTCTCACAACGTTGGTGCTTTGCTGTGGAGCTGCTCTCACAGTCCCCTTCTGACATACAGGAGTTCATGGTGCAGTAGTTCATATTCTGAGCTGCAGCAGAGTCAGAGCTCTGGGAAAGCCTGAGGGTCCAGCAAGGAAGAGAAGTTCCTGCTGCCTCCTTCCTGCTGGCTCGTTTGAGCTGCTTGTTCCTGCTCCTCGCCCTGTACCTTGGCTTTACACCACTCAGTGGTGTGTGTGGGCACTGCTGCAGTAAATTCTGCACCAGGAGGCTGCTGGAACACTGCAGCAGGTTCCCCAGGGAGGTGGCTGGGGCTCCATCCCTGGAGATATTCAAGGTGAGGCTGGACAACCTGATCTAGTGGAGGATGTCCCTGCTGACTGCAGAGGGGGTTGGGCTGGATGAGCTTTGGAGGTCCCTTCCAGCCCAGCCCACTCTGTGCTTCTGTGAATCGCAGCCCTTAGAACAGGGCTGAGTTCTGAACTCGGCCTCCCCATACCAACCCCAGGCCTGGGGCTGGGTTACGCAGCCTGTGGCAGTGCAGCCGCTCCCGGTGGGAGCTGCTCATGGTGTCCTGTTTCACTGCAGGCTGGTGACCTCAGATGTTGCTTTTTACACTGGAAACCTTCAAGCTCTGAAAGGCCTTAACAACTTAGACCTAAACATGGCTGAAATCTGGGAGCAGAAGAGGTGATGATCCGCTGGGAGCGGCGGCTCGGCTCCGCCAACAGACACACTTTCTTCTGAGTGGCGCTGACGACTGTGAGGTGAATTCTGAAGTCCGAGACAGGCCTCTATTGATGGCTGGGGAAAGGAGGCTCAGAGGAAGCTGCTGGGGAGGGCTCCTCCTGCTGTCCTCGGGCAAGAAACAAGCGCTCAGCTGTCCGTGCAATGTTTGCTCCCTCCCTCCCTCTCCCTCTCTCCCCCTCTCTCTCTCTCTCTCTCTGGAAACAGACTCAGGTTTCTTTGGACCAAATCCAAAAGAACACATAGCTGTAACACAGCTGTAGTTGTCTAGGATGCTCTGTATATCTTTATATTAAAAAAAAAGATGCTTTGCATTTCTTCTAGTGCAATGAAACCTCCCCTGGTGTCCCACCTTATTTAATGCCGGTACGGGAGCCGAGAGCTTGTGGCTGGAACTCTGTAGCCAATGTGGTTTCCCCCCTCGCCCCTCCCCGAACTGATGCTGTTCTCAAAGTTTATTTTTTTACAGAACTTTATATAAATAAATGTCTTTTGATTGCTTGCATGTTAGGATTCAGCTTTGTTAGGGAGCAGGCCTCTCTTCCCCCTGGGGCTGCCTCGCAGCTGGGCTCGAAACTGCCGTCTGAAGACGGGATTAAAAAAGGCTGGCACGGGTTGCTGCGGCTCCTCAAGCCGTGGCCAAGGAGAGAGAGGGGGTAAGGAGAGGGAGTGGTGTAGGACTCCACTGAAGACAGAGAGCAGGACACCAAAAACCAGGGCAGGAAGAGTGTTGGAAGTTTTCAGGCTGCTTATCGAAAGGTTTGAACATAGATAGGTTCAATAAGGTTGGAAAAGACCTCAGAGATCATCAAGTCCAACCTATCACCCCACACCTCCTGACAACTCAACCATGGCTTCAAGTGCCACATCCAAGCCTTTTTTTGGACACCTCCAGGGACAGTGACTCCACCACCACCCTGGGCAGCACATTCCAATTAGTCTTTCTGTGAAGACCTTTCTCCTCCCCTCCAGCCTAAACTTCCCCTGGCACAGCTTGAGACTGTGTCCTCTTGTTCTGGTGCTGGCTGCCTGGGAGAAGAGACCAACCCCCACCTGGCTGCAACCTCCCTTCAGGAAGCTGTAGAGAGCAATAAGGTCTCCTCTGAGCCGCCTCTTCTCCAGGCTAAACCTTTCCCAGCTTGGAGCCCCGACAGGTTATGTGCTGTGGTTTTGTTTGCTTGAGGGAGTGCTTTATGTTTTCCCTTTCCCTCCCAGAAATGTTTGAGAAAATGTTTGAGAAGAAGACCTAGGTTGCAGCAAAGGAAGCTCTGAAATTAACTTAGTGAAGAGGGTTGGTTTTTTTTAATGCTGCCTTGCAAGACTGGCCCTTGGCAGGCTGCAGCACAAGTGCCTGTGTGGGTCACCTTCACCCACCCCCCCTCGCCCTGCTGCCTGCCTGTGGGGCCAGGCAGGTGTCGGTGTCAATAAAGCTCCCCCAGCACAGCTGTTCTTAAAGATCAACTTCTTTAATGATACAGACCAGTGGTATGGACTAAGCTTATAAAATAAAGTTGTCTGCATGTAAATACAATAGAACATTCAGAAATCAAAAGTGATGGGGGGGGGGGGGTAGGGGTGGGGGTGGGGTCAGGTCCTGTACAAGTTTAGAAATGACTGGGGGAGGAGATAAATTAACATAGACGGCTGTGACGGCGGGGACGTGGCGCCGGGCAACGTGGGGCAAAAGAAAGGGCAGCTGAAGGCTGAGGATCTGGAGAGGAGCTGCAGGCTGAGCTGGGGGGGTGTGAAAAAAGCAAACACCACACGTGGATAGGCAGGCGTTGGCCTCAAGTGCTCGGCTCTTTGGGTGAGGCTGGAACACTTCCCACTCCCACCACAGGGCCTGGCCCCGCTGCCCCGCCCCGAGCAGCAGGGCGGGAGGTGGGGCGGGGCCGGCTGTGAGCACACGGAGTACAGGGAGTAAGGGGGTGGCAGCCTGCTTAGCAGTAGTGAAACTTCTGTTTGTCAGCTGTGCCTGCACTCACAGGGCCTGCGAAGGGCCCGCGGGTCGCTCACCGTGTTGTGCCATGCGCGTCGCTTCACAGCTGCCTTCTGCAGTTACCAGCAACTCAAACACTACCTAGCGTCAGAGGCGAGCCTCTGCACTGCTCTTCACAGCAGCTCTGTCCAAGACAAACAGTATTGCACTTCAAGGGGACAGTAAGTAACTGAGTGACAGCATCTCTTCAAGGACCAAAGGCTTTACTTATGCACATCCACTGTGCCGTGTGTCTGCTTAAAGAGATCAGCAAGGAAATCAACTGGGAATTAATACTGCAGGGTACTGTGAAGGTGACAAAGCAGAGGCCCTCTCTGTACTCTCATTTCTAATGCTTAAAAGGTTCTGCTCTTGGGGGGGGGGCGCTGGTTCGGCACAGCAGCCAACGGACCCGGCCCTGCCCCTTGCCCTGACTCAGTGGTCCAGGATCCGAAGGTTGCCAGACACGATTTTGTTCTCCAGAACGGCTCCGGGGGGGATGTCGATCCTGTCGCCGTGATTGGCGATGATGATCACTGTTCCCTGAGGCACACAAAGGACAGGGCACGTTGGAAACGCCACACTGGCTGCTGCCTTGGCAGGAGCCAGAGCAGACACAGCCTCAGCCAGCACCAGCGCTACCTGCTGCAGTCCCACCAGGTGCAGCAGCAGCCAAACTACCCTGTTCCAGGGCCAAGGCGAGGTCCCGCTGGGCCAGGCCTGTTCCAGGGCCAAGGCGAGGTCCTGCTGGGCCTGGCCTGTTCCAGGGCCAAGGCGAGGTCCCGCTGGGCCTGGCCTGTTCCAGGGCCAAGGCAAGGTCCCGCTGGGCCTGGCCTGTTCCAGGGCCAAGGCGAGGTCCCGCTGGGCCTGGCCCGTTCCAGGGCCAAGGCGAGGTCCTGCCTCAGCTCCCCTGGGGACTCTACAGGGAAGCAGCTCTACTGCTACCATTTTGCACTCCTTCAGGAGTGGCTCTGCAATCCCTGGGCCCCTCAGCTTCTAGGAGAGCTTGCAGGTCTGGGTGGTGCCCTCAGGCAGTGCTGGGGCAGGCTGAGTTACCCCGGGGCAGGCAGGAGCAGCCTGCACACACTCACCTTTAGTGAGACGTTCTTCCCAAACGTGACATCCCCTGACACCGTGAGGTGATCCAGCTCCAGCATGTCTGGGATGCTTTCAAACCTCCGCAGGTAATCCTGAACCTTTTGGAGCAAGAGCAGAGACACTCTGAAAGCCACCTGTGGAGCTGCCTGAGGACTCCTCCTGGGGCCCTTTCTAGAACCCGCAGCTGGCAGACGCAGGAGCTGCTCCTTTGGAAGCAGGGCAGCATTGGCACTTCTGTCAGCAACAAGGGCAGCACCCCACTGCAGCTAGGTGGGCTCTGGAGAGCACACACACCCCCCAGGTCAGCCTCTGCTTCCTCAAGCAACTGGGCAAAGGAGCAGCCACCAGCAGCAGGAGGCTGTGCACACCTGAGGTGGGTTGCAGTTCTTCACAGAGAGCGAAAGGGCAGTGCCCAGCTGGGCAGGGGCAGCTAAAGGGAACCCTCACTTTGAACTCGTGCCTTGCTCTGCACCATGTTCACAGCCAAGAGACAACCCCAGGGTGTAAGTGGGGCCTTTACCTTGGTGAAAGAGCTTCCCAGCTTGACCAGAGGCACTGTGGGGAACTCGCGCTTCTCGCTCATGGTCAGGGACCCTGCGTTAAGGCTGTAGAGGTTGGACATCACCAGCAGGAGATCCGACGTGGTCTTGACGGGCAGGAAACGACTGCGGGGCACGTTGATCCCCAGGGAGTTCTCAAAGCTCTTGATAGCAGCACCCACTGCAGTCTCCAGCTGGATAACATTTAGGCCTCCATCCAGAGTCTGCAAGAGGAAGCTCGAGGTGAGCACAAGCAGCAGGGAACGGGAGCAAGCTGCTCAGGACTAGAGGCAAGCATCAGCCAGAGCTCTGCTGTTACAGGTTACTCTGCTAAGACAGAGTTAGCTCCCAGGAGCTCCTTTCTGAAGGCAGCAGTCACCCTCTGGTCACCTGGAAACAGCCAGATGGAGCCCACTTCCTCCCCCTGCCAGGTGGTTACCTTTGGGTTCACAATGATCTCCATGTCAATGGCATTCTTCTCCTGCAGCCTTTTAATTGCAGACAGGGCAATCCACAGGTTGTTGGTGTTGAAGATCTTGAACTTGGACACAGACTTGAACTCATCCACGTGTGCTTTGGGGACCTGAGCAATCTCCACCAGCCTCAGCTTGTTCTCGTACTGCGTCAGCGTCCCACCCTGCACGGGGCAAGGAAGGAGGTTCAAGCGCCGTGCAGAAGCTGCCAGGGGAAGTCTTCCCTCACCCCAAGTGCACTGTTGTGCTGGCATTCAACACTGAACCTCGGTGACAGCACCTTGTCTGTGTCAGCTGCCAGGTTACTAAGTATAGAGCATGGCCAAGTGCAGTCAGAGCTGCCACACAGATACGGCTCAGCATTCCAAGACACTTAATGCTCGCAGTGAAAGCTGCTGAGAACCTTTTGCAAGTGCTGCTGTTGTCACAGATCACCTTCAGCAGTGCTTCTGTGCTGCTGGACTACAGAGCAAACCTCAGCCAAAGGCACCACCTGCTCTGTACCTGTGCTGCTTCGTGGGGAAGCAGGTGGCACTTGAAGCAGCCTGGACTGCGTCCTGACAGCGCATGGCTGTGATCTGAGTGTGGCCAGCAGGACAAGGACAGGGATTGTCCTCCTGCACTCAGCACTGGGGAGGCCACACCTGGAGTGCTGGGCTGTTTTGGGACCCTCAGTGCAGGAAGGACACTGAGGGGCTGGAGGAGGCCCAGAGAAGGGCAAGGAAGCTGGGGAAGGGTCCGGAGAAGAGGGCTGGGGAGGAGCAGCTGAGGGAGCTGGGGGTGTTTAGTGTGGAGAAGAGGAGGCTGAGGGGAGACCTCATTGCTCTCTGCAGCTCCCTAAGAGGAGGCTGGAGCCAGGTGGGGCTTGGTCTCTTCTCCCTAGGAACAAGTGAGATGAGGGGAGGAAATGGCCTCAGAGGGCAGACTGAGAGCCACACCAAGCTGAGTGGTACAGTGCAGCTGGCTAAGTCATAGAGGCAGATTTCAGTCTGCAGAGGTACAACTGCTGTACCCCACCCCTCCCAGCTCTACTATAAACACCCCCAAACTTCTCCCCCCCCAAGAAATGACAGTTTGCAGAGGGTATGGGGGTTGTGACCTGCACCCTGCAGCAATCCCTTGTGCTTGCAGTAATCACTGCAGTCCAGGCTGCCCTTGCCTGCTGTTGCCCAGAACCCAGCTCAGATCTGTTCCGTGAACTTCACAAACTTGCTGATTTTGTGCATCCCAAATTAGCTCCCAGCTGATGTGTTAAAGGATGCCTAAAATAGCTACAGGAAGATGCATGTCTGAATCCATGCACACAGAAGAGGCAAGAGGCTGTGAGCAGCGTGCCAGGCACTCAGACAAGGCTCTGCCTTTACCTTCACATCTGCCCTGGTCTTGTTTGTGACTTCCATGACGAATTCGCAGCGCTTGCCGTTGGGTGGGTTCATCAGGTGGTTAAGGATGAAAAGGTCCACAGTGGCACCCAAGTTGTCTATGTTGGATACAAAAATATACTCCTTCCCCTCTGCAATGAGGTTGTCCAGCAGACCAGAGTTGTAGAAGCTGGCATAGATGTCTCCATGGCCTGGGGGATACCAGCACTCTGTGTTCTCTCCTGAGTAGGAAACATCCTTGGCTATGGGCAGCAGAGTTTCCTTGTTAATCCGAGGGTACCTGGGGAGACAAGGGGCTTTGCTGAGTCCTCACCAATGTCAGACTAGCACAAACAACAACAAAATGCAGTAGTCAAGCTGCAGCCAGGCAGACTTTAGCTGCCAGACAGAAAGGGACCTGGGGGTGCTGATTGACAGCCACCTAAACATGAGCCAGCAGTGTGCCCAGGTGGCCAAGAAGGCCAACAGCATCCTGGCCTGCATCAAGAGTAATGTGGCCAGCAGGAGCAGGGAAGTCATTGTGCCCTGTACTCTGCACTGGTTAGGCCACACCCTGAGTCCTGTGTCCAGTTCTGGGCCCCTCAGTTTAAGAAGGACACTGAGACACTTGAAGGTGTCCAGAGAAGGGCAACAAGGCTGGGGAGAGGCCTTGAGCACAGCCCTGTGAGGAGAGGCTGAGGGAGCTGGGGTTGTTTAGCCTGGAGAAGAGGAGGCTCAGGGGAGACCTCATTGCCCTCTACAACTACCTGAAGGGAGGTTGTGGCCAGGTTGTGGTCTCTTCTCCCAGGCAACCAGCACCAGAACAAGAGGACACAGTCTCAAGCTGTGCCAGGGGATGTTTAGGCTGGAGGTGAGGAGCAAGTTCTTCACCAACACAGTCATTCGTCATTGGAATGTGCTGCCCAGGGAGGTGGTGGAGTCACCGCCCCTGGAGGTGTTCAAGAGGGGATTGGATGTTGCACTTGGTGCCATGGTTTAGTCATGAGGTCTGTGGTGACAGGTTGGACTCGATGATCTTTGAGGTCTCTTCCAACCTTGGTGATTCTGTGACCTTTTTCCTTCAGCTCCTGAAGGAGAACTGTCCAGCTGGGACCTGGGAGGCCCAACTGTGTCCTGAGCTGCTGCTGAAGCTACAGAATGCAGCCACAGTGCTCAGCTCAAGTTGTGAACCAGCTCTCCTCTCAGGCAGGCTCAGAGCATGCCTCTGACCAGCAACCACTCAGAGCTTGCTCCTGACAAGGAAGCCAGCTTCTGTCCCCCTCCAGAGCCCATGTGCCCTGAAAACATACTGAGGACTGAGAGTGGCCAGCACCCAGCAGATCATGGTTCCTACATTCCTGAGGAGCCCACACACACAGTATCTGAAGGGGGCCTACAAGAAGGCTGGGGAGGGACTTCCCAGGATATTAGGTAGTGACAGGACTAGGGGGAAATGGAATGAAGCTGGAGGTGGGGAGATTCAGGCTGGATGTGAGGAGGAGGTTCTTCACCATGAGAGTGGTGAAGCCCTGGAATGGGTTGTCCAGGGAGGTGGTTGAGGCCCCATCCCTGGAGGTGTTTAAGCCCAGGCTGGATGAGGCTCTGGCCAGGCTGATCCAGTGTGAGGTGTCCCTGCCCATGGCAGGGGGGTTGGAACTAGATGATCCTTGTGGTCCCTTCCAACCCTGACTGATGCTATGGATCACCCTCAACTCTGCTGAACACCCTGACACTCCAGCCCTCCAAGGAGGCCTGAGAGACACTCAGCATCAAACCCTACACCATCTGGAGCATGCAGAGGTGCAAGCTGTTCACTCCTCCCCCCCTCCAGGAGGCAAGTTTTGCTGGTACCTGCTCTGATTGAAAGTGTAGATCTTGACGCGGCTGTGGCTGTACTTCTGCAGGATCTTCTTTGTGTCGTCGTCAGTGTTGAAAGAATTCATCAGAACCAGAGGAACATCGGTGTTGTAGGACTTGTTTAAATGCTGAGGAGGGAAAGAAAGTGTTCAAGTCAGCAGGTGTGCTTAGCTTCAGCTCCTGACACTGAGGTGTGGGGAGAAAGAAGTGAGATCAAACAGGCTGGAAGCATAAGAGACATGAGGCAGAGAGAGAGAAAGGGCAAGAAATCGGGTAGAGGAAAACAAACCCTTGGAAGTAGCAGGGATAAGGCCCACATTAATTAATGCAGCATTAATCTCTGCTGTCAGATCAGCACTGAGATGTACAAGTTGGAGAGCACAAGAAGCCTTTGAAATGTTAGGCCACAAAAGGCCAAGTCTGCCCCCAAACGATTGATGGCCGGCAGGGTGAGCGTTCAAAACCTCTGCACGCTAAGCGCTTTCTGGCACGCTGTGAGGTGCACAACAGCACCAAGAGTCCATCCTGAAATGTTCTTTGGGAGCCTCTAATCAACAGCAGCATTTGTGTGTGGACAGCACAGTAAAGGCAAAAGTAGAGCACACACTACTGCGCCACCAGAGAGTGCTCAGGAAGCAGAAACGCCTCTTCAGCGGGCCCACAGCCTTGTGTCTCAGGTTGCCCTGCTCTGCCACAGAGTGTCCGAGACCATTAACCTCTGGTGGCATCAGAGCCTGCCACCATGGACCCTTCTGAGGAGGCACAAAGGATTAGGGCTGCATTTTGTTGGGTATAAATGTAGCTCTGCTCCAGGAGGGTCTGTGGCATGGGAGAGGCACTCCAAACACACACCACCCCGAGGCAACAAAACCACCTGTGTGGAGCTCCAGCAACCACGGAGCAGGCAGATCCAATTCCCTGCTTTAACCACCATCCTAATGATCTGCTGCAAGAGGAAGATGCTGCATGAAAACCATCAGCTGAGATGTCCTCTCTCGAGGCTAACAGCTGCTGTTTTCTTTCACTGCTCTCTCCTCAGAGGGAAGTGCCAGCAATCACTTCCAGCAGGAGAGCTCTCATTTGGTGAGGAACTCAGAGCTGCTCTGAAGAGCTTTGTCCTAAGGCACATAAAGAAAAGGCTTTTAACAGCTGAACTTGGACTTGGCACCTGGTGGAGTCAGAAACAGAGCCAGGCCAGTTCTCCAGGGGGCTTGTTTGCATTTCTGGGCACAGGCAGCGCTGCCTGGGCCGGCGGCGCACACAGGCTCGCACTGTGCTGCGGGGCGGGCTGGGCAGCGCTCAGTCACTGGCTGCTCTGCCCCTTCCTGCCTGTTCCTTCCAAAGCAAGTCCCACTTCACTGCTAGCACCGTGGCCAGACCTTCTCTCCCTTCCTCTCCCTTCTGGCAAGGCTGCCCTGTGATGTCCCCTGGAAGGGCTGCCCAGGAGAGACCCCTCAGGAGTTACCTCGATCTGCTGCACGGTCAGGTCCAGGAAGGTGTTCTCGTTCCGCACCCCGATGAGGCTTTTGGGGCCCTTGCAGCCCATGCTTGTGCCCAGGCCACCATTGAGTTTGACAACCACCAGCTTGTTCAGGACAGAAGCAATGTTATCAGGCAGTCCTCTGGCCTTGATCTTCTCATAGGGCTGGATCTGGGAAAAGAAGCAGCCCAGCAGTCACACCCCTGGAACTGCCCTCCGCTCACAAGTGGCCCTTGGCCGGCGCTGCCCACACGTGTTATGGGACTGATGGCACAAGAGAGCCTTCACTGCTCTGACATCCCCACTGCTTACTGCAGCCACCCCTTTGCTTGGGAGCTTTCACAGCCTCTGTGGCACCAGGCACAGCCAGCTTCACACAGCTGAGAAGATCTCTGGCTGCTCTCCCAGCTCAGGGAACATGCCCTGAAGAAGAGGGTTAAGGACGAAGTCAAGCCAGGTGTGCTGCTTACCACAGCCCTCCCCTGGTCCTGCAGAAGGGGTCTCCTTGTGACCCCCAGCTCACTTCCCCAGTAAGATGGGGTCACAGTTTAGGGACCCAGGCACTCTCATGCAGGACAGAAAGTTTTCCTTCCCTGAGCAGCTTAAACTTGTAGCAGATTTTTCTGTTGTTCATACTTTGCTTTGAGGTTGCCAGGGGCAACTTCCTCGGCCAAAGGTGGCCTCTGACTCAGTCTAAGAACATTCCTACTCTAGCTCCCAGTCCAATACAACCATTCAGCACTCCCCCAAAGCCCAGAGTGGAAGGCAGTTCCTCATTCTTAGCCTGCTGTTCTCAGGCTGTGCCCACTCAGCTGAGACGCAGCCTTGCAAAGCCACCTCCTGCCTTGCTGACAGCTCTGTCCTGAGGTGCACAACCAGAGCTCAGGCTGCCTCTGGAGAGCAAACTCAGGCTTCTGGTGACAGCCTGCCTGGCACCAGGCACTGCCTGTCCCCTGACCCAAAGCACCCAAGTCAGAGAGACAAAGGTAACAGGGCAATGAGAAGCATGGTGCCAAGGCTGGTGAGGGGCAAAAATCAATCCCATGACCCTTCAGCTTGCCCTCCTGAAGGCAGGCCTTGTGTTCCAGTGCTGGGTGCATCTATTTTGGTGCTGCTAGGGGCTGAGTAGGACCCAGAGCTGACAGCCAACAACAAACACACACACAGAGAGCAGCTCTCAGAGCTCTGTTTGCTCTGGGCCAGGCAGGCTGGGGTTCAAAAGGAGCCATGGTTCCTGCTCGGCGCTGCGAGGACACGGAGCGGCCCTGACGCAAGCCCGGCATTCCAGGACACCACAGGCAGCTTGGAGCAGAACCTCACACCAGGGAAATCCTGCCCTGCACAGGATCTGGACAGCTCATGGCCTGTGTTTAGAGATTGCTGCCTGTGGAGTGCTGGTGCCTCAGGCAGCAAGCAGGAACAGGCACTGCCACTTCACAGAGCCTGCAGAGCCACAGAAGCCTGGAGGGTGGAAAAGCTCTTCAAGAGCATCCAGCTCAGCTGTTCTCAAACTGCCAAGGCTGGGGCTGAGCCATGGCCCTCAGCACCACAGCTCTGCCTCTCTCAAACACCTCCAGGGATGGGCATTCAACCACCTCCCTGGGCAGCCTCTGCCAGGCTTTAGGAACCCTTTCAGGGAGGATGTTTCTTCTCATCTCAAATCTCACCTACACACGTGGAAAGGTTGCTCCAGAGTTCCCAAAGCTGTTTGGGAGCAGAAGTGCACAAAGCCAAGAATCTTGCTGTGTTTGGGCAACAAACCAGCAGGGACCAACAGGACAAGACAGGTGATTCTGCTCCTCACCTGTGCTCTGCTGACACCCTACCTGCAGCACTGCCTACAGTTCTGGGACCCCCAGCAAAAGGAAGGCATGGAGCTGCTGAAGAGGGTCCAGAGGAGGCCACCAAGATGGCTGGAAAACCTCCCCCATGGGGACAGGCTGGGAGAGTTGGGGCTGTTCAGCCTGGAGAAGACGCCAAGGGAGACCTTAGAGCAGCCTTCCAATACCTGAAGGGGCTCTGGGAGAGCTGGGGAGGGACTTTGGACAAGGGCTGGGAGTGACAGGAGGAGGGACAATGGCTTTGAGCTGGGAGAGGGGAGACTGAGAGTGGAGAGGAGGAAGAAATTGAGAGAATTCTTGGGGAGACACTGGCACAGGTTGCCCAGGGAGGCTGTGGATGCCTCCTCCTCCCTGGGGGTGTTCAAAGCCTTGAGCAGCCTGGGCTGGTGGAAGGTGTCCCTGCCCATGGCACAGGTTGGATGTGGATGTTCCCTTCCAACCCAGCCCAGGCTGTGGTTCTGTGCAGGCAGCTCAGCCAACAGCTGCCCTGCTCCTGAGCAAGGGCACAGCGAACGCAGGCCCTCATGGACTGAAGGGGCTTCAGAATGCTCAGCCAGTGACTACCACCAGCAGGACCCACAGAGATTTACCACTTCCCACCCTCTCTGAGGTCACCTCCTGGGAGGCTGCAGATGGATTTCAAACACTGAGGTCTGAGGTTTGCATGGGTGGGATGCAGTCACACCCATGAGTGTTCCGACACCGTCTGAACAGCCAGAGGAAGGGTTCCAAGTCTCACCACGCTCCTCCTGCGTCACTCACAACACAGCTCTCCAAAAGGAGGAAAGTCTGCCATCCACTTCTGAGCCAGACTGCCTCCAGAAGCCAGAGCTGAAGTGCCAACTACCCTTCCACACCTTCGTCTTCGTGCCTGACACCAGCTTATGCCGAACGCTGAGAACAGGATCCCAACGAAGCAGAGGGTTCTGCTCAGGCCCTCCACTGAGGGCTCAGCTCAGCTGCAGCAGCTGCCACACAGAGCTGAACAGCCCCAAGAAATGGTTCAGTGTCTTCTGAAACTGTCCAGTGGCCGGGACCTGCTGGAGAGCTGGCAAGGAGAGACCTACTGAAATTCAACGAGGGCACAGGCAGAGCGCTGCGCCCGGGGCAGAACCACCCCGTGGGTCCCTAAGGCCTGGGGACACACCTGCTGGGGAGCAGCTCTGGGGAGAAGGAACTGGGAGTGCTGGCAGACAACTTGAGCCAGTCATGTGCCCTCAGGGCCAAGAAGGCCAATGGCAGCCTGGGGTGCAATGCTGTTCATAAGGAGAATGTGGGCAGCAGGTTGTGGGAGGTTCTCCTCCCCCTCTACACTGCCCTGCTGAGGTCTCACCTGGAGCACTGCCTCCAGTTCTGGGCTCCCCAGTTCAAGGACAAGGAACTGCTGGAGAGAGTCCAGCAGAGAGCCACTGAGCTGCTGAGGGCTCTGAACATCACCTTGTGAGGAGAGGCTGAGAGCCCTGGGGCTGCTTAGCCTGGAGAGGAGCAGCCTGAGGGGGAGCTCAGCAATGCTGATCAATAGCTGAGGGGTGAGGGTCAGGGGGCTGGAGCCAGACTCTTCTCAGTGGTGCCCAGGGACAGGGCAAGGGGCAGTGGACACAGACAGGAGAAGAGGAGGTTCCATGTGAACAGAAGGGAAAACTTCTTTCCTGTGAGGCAGAGCACTGGGGCAGGCTGCCCAGAGAGGCTGTGGAGTCTCCATCTCTGGAGGCATTCCAGACCCACCTGGATGTGTTCCTGTGAGTTACTCTGGGTGTCCCTGCTCTAGCAGGGGAGTTGGACTCAATCTCCAGAGATCCCTTCCATATCCCTGCCAATTCTGGCAGCAGCACTGGAAATGCCAACTTGGCAGTGGAGCTCTGGAAGGGTCTTTCATTCAGAGGATGCTTCGTGGCAAGAACTCAAATGCTGCAGAGGCCCTGCTGGATGCCAGTGCTAGCAGCTGCAGCCCAGTGTGGGCACTGCCATGCAGAAGCACCTCATCCCCTGGTGAGGTTACTAAGTGCTCCACAGGAATCAGAATCAGTTCTTGCTCCAGGGCTTGGGAACGTGGACCTTGTCACAAGGACATGCTGAGGGGAAAAAGCTTCAGCAGCAGAGCTGGGCAGGACTGGCATGGCCTGCAGGTTACTCACTTGAGACATGGCTCAGAAGTGTGCTTTGGGGTTCTTCTAGGATGACAGACCCAGCTGCTCTGGGGTCTGCAGGCAGTGCCACAGGAGTGGCTGCTGGGCACAGGCCATGGAGCAGTCTGACCAGCAGATCTCAGAAGGGTGCCCCTGCAGCAAGGGACCTGGCAAAAGCTGGTCAGAAATGAGCAGCAGGGCTGCCACTGTGGGCAGCCTGGAGCAGAGCACGGGCCCTGAGCCAGCATGGCCTTGAAGCACCAAGGAAATATTTACTCAGCACCAAGGGACAGCTGCAGGAACAGTGAACCCTTTAAAGCTGTGCTCAAAGCTAGGATCAGGCAGGCAGTTTGCTTCCTGAGCAGGACTGGGATGTTCTCTCTCTTGCTTCCCCACACAGCTCGTTGAGAGGACAACCGGCGCTGCAGGAAGCAGTCCCACCGCTGGGGGAAGGGACGGGCTCCTGCCCCCCTCACACCCTGCACCAGCCTTTGCACTGCTCTTCACAGCTTAACTTGAGCACTGCAGCTCTCAGAGGCAGGACCCTGCTGTGGTTTCCCATTCAGAGGAGCAGATGGCTGCACAGGCAGCACTGACACCCGAGGTCCAGCTTCTTCGCCTCCTCTCCTTGCTGCCCAGCACTCCCAGCCTGCTTTCTCCTCTGGAACTGGGCCAAAGAGGGCTCCAACTGCAGCACCTAGCAGCACTGCAAGCCTGGGACATGTGGAAGCAATGCTTCTGGAAGGGAACAGTAGTCCAAGGTTTACCAGGGGAGGGCAAAATGGGGTCAGTCCTCTGCTCTCTGCCTGGAGCTGAGGAGGTGTTGGCCCATGGGCATCAGCTGCTGCAGAGGAAGCAGGGGGCTCAGGGATGACATCTCCATGGCACAGAAAGACAGGGCAGTGTGGCAGAACTATCACTGCTGCTGCAGCTTCCTGCCTTGACTTGCCAGTGGGTGCTTCAGGAAAGGAAGGAGAACTACACTCAAAGAGCAAGTACAGGAGATGTTAGATGGACCATGGACAGCTGATGACAAATCCTGCTCCTCCATGGCACAGTGCCACAGTCACAGAACCCTTTTAGCTGGAGAATCCAGTCCAACCATCTCTACCTCTGCCTGGGCTGGGGCTGAGCCATGGCCCTCAGCACCACATCTCTGCCTCTCTCAAACACCTCCAGGGATGGGCATTCAACCACCTCCCTGGGCAGCCTCTGCCAGGCTTTGAGAATCCCTTCAGGCAAGAAGTTTCTTCTCATCTCCAACCTAAACCTTCCCTGGGGCAACTTGAGGCCATTTCCCCTCCTCCTGTCACTTCTACCTAGGGAGAAGAGGCCAACCCCCACCTGGCTCCAGCCTCCTTCCAGGGAGCTGTAGAGAGCAGTGAGGTCTCCCCTCAGCCTCCTCTTCTCCACACTAAACACCCCCAGGTCCCTCAGCTGCTCCTCTCCAGACCCTTCCCCAGCTTCCTTGCCCTTCTCTGGACCCTCTCCAGCCCCTCAATGTTTTTCTTGGAGTGAGGGCCCTAAAACTGAGCCCAGCACTGCAGGTGTGGCCTCCCCAGTGCTGAGTGCAGGAGGACAATCCCTGCCCTGCTCCTGCTGCCCACACCATTGCTGATCCAGGCCAGGCTGCTGGTGACCAGCCCAGGGCCCCAGCTGAATCAGGCAGGTTAGGTTTCACAGGAAGTATTTACTTTGACACCAGCAGGGCTGAAAAACCCAGGAGGGGCTTTGCCCACAGCAGCTGAAGCAGCAGGGCCAAAGTTAGCACATCAATGGCATGAGGAAAAAGCCCCAGAGCCAGCCACTTGTGTCACATTCCTGCCTTTGCCCGAGCTGCTGTAGCTCACAGGAGCTGCTAAACGAGCTCCACAACACAACCCACCTGTCACATGTCCCTCTCCAATCCCCCAGCAGAATGGATTGCTGGAAACAGTCCCCTCTGAGATGCACAACCTCCTCTGAGGGGCAGGAGGGAAATGGGAACATGGAGCCTACCTACTTCTCCTCTAACACAAGGTGGCACTGGCTCCAGAGAAGGTACCAAATGTTACCAGGCCATCTGTCCCACTTTGTTCCCCTGCTCCAACAACAGCTAACAGAGCATCACCAGAGAGCTTGACACATATGTGAAGCAGAACCTGATGTTCAGGAACGTGTACAACAGATGTCAGCAAAGAGTTACTTGTGCAGAGAATCACAGAACAGCTCAGGTTGGGAGGGACCTCAGAGCTCATCTACTCCAGCCCCCTGCCATGGGCAGGGACACCTCTCAGCTAGACTCAGCTGCTCAAGGACTCAACACCCCCTCCAACACCTCCAGGGAGAAGGCATCCAGGGCAGCCTATTCCAGGCTCTCACCACCCTCATACTGAAGAACTTCTTAGCTCCAGTCTAATCCTGCTCTCTCTCAGCTCCAAACCATTCCCCCTTGGCCTGTCTCTGGATATCCTCAGCAAAAGTCCCTCTGCAGCCTTCCTGCAGGATCCCTTCAGCTATTGCAAGGCAGCTCTGAGGTGCCCCTGGAGCCTTCTCCTCTCCAGGCTGAACACCCCCAGCTCCCCCAGCCTGTGCTCACAGCAGAGCTGCTCCAGCCCTTGGATCATCTTTGTGGCCTCCTCTGGCCTCACTCCAGCAGCTCTGTGTCCTTCTGCTGGGGACACCAGACCTGGAGGCAGGATTGGAGGTGGGGTCTCAGCAGAAGAATCCCCTCTCTTGCCCTGCTGGCCACACTCCTTGGGTTCAGTTAGAAGCCAAAGTGTTGTCCTGCATGGTTCCACAGAACATACCCATGCTCTGGGCAGCTACAAGCAGCAGTGATCACTTTTATGTTCCTTACAAGGCTGTCACTTCATGGCAACTTACAGAATCTTCTGGAGGTCTCTGGATCTTCCCCCAGTCCACAGATGGTCCCTTTTCTTGTAGGAATCTATGAAAGAGCTTCTTAAATCCTTCCAGGTCCTTTTTAGTATGCTGCAAAGAGGAAGAAATGCACTGGCAGTTAGTGCACACCCAGTCAGCCATGGAAGCACTCCTACAAACTTGATGCACAGGCTCCTCACCGAGGCAGTGTGGTCAGGCTGAAATGAAGGAAAGCTCACTTCCACTACAGCTCAAGGTACAGAACCCATTTGGCTACCCTAAAAGACAAGCCCCCAGTCAAAACCACAAGCATGAGAATGTGGCCCAGCCTGCAGGCTTCATCCTGCCCTTCTGACAGCTGTTAGAGGTCACACAGACCCTTGAACCGCTGCAGAGGGTGAAACACTTAACAGGAACTCCGCCACCCAGCTCACGCGGCGCTGACCGTCTCCTGCTGGCACTGTGGCCAGGCTACTGCTCCCTGCAGGACCACAGCACACCCTACAAACTCAGGATGGTTGCTGTTGTGGGGCTGGCCTCAGTTTGCTGCACCTGCCCTCCCGTGGCCTGCCCTGCACCCAGGGGCTGCTGCTCACCTCTAGCTCATTTGCGGCGGCGGTGGCCAGGATCTTATCGAGCTCTACTTTCATCGAATACTCCAGCTCCTGCCGAATGACTTCCTGGAACTGGGAGCTGCCAGCTTGAGACATTGCTTTGCTGAAATCTTCAAGGGAAAGAAAAACAAAACACCACATTGGTTAGAGGCAGAAGAAGTTAAAACCTGCTGCTTAGACAACAAACAGCCTTTGGTTTGCTGTTAGAAGTGAATCGGCTCTTAGCAGTCTAGCCTCGCGTGAGCACCCTGCTGGCACTCCAGGAGTGCAAAGCTTTTGTTCTTAAGCAACTTAAAAGAACAGACCCTAAATGGGGGCTGCAGAACAACAGCCCCTCTCTCAAAAACTCCTAGTCCCAAAAGAACACCTCAAAGCCACCTCAGGAAGCATCCAAAAACCCACAGCTCCATCGCTAAAGAGCCAAAGGGTCCAGATCCGCTGTAAGAGGGACACAGGTCTGCTGGAACCAGTCCAGAGGAGGCCACAAAGATGAGCCAAGGGCTGAAGCAGCTCTGCTGTGAGCACAGGCTGAGGGAGCTGGGGGTGTTCACAGTATCACAAAGGTTGGAAGAGACCTCGTTCAGCCTGGAGCAGAGAAGGCTCCAGGGGCACCTTAGAGCTGCCTTCCAGTAGCTGAAGGGATCCTGCAGGAAGGCTGCAGAGGGACTTCTGACAAGAGTGCCCACTGATAGGCCAAGGGGAAATGGATTGAAATTGGAGGAGAATAGGTTTAGATTGGATCTGAGGAAGAAGTTCTTCACTATGAGGGTGGCAAGCCTCTGGAATGGATTGTCCAGAGAGGTTATGGCTGCCTCCTCCCTGAAGATTTTCAAGGCCAGGCTGGATGAGGCCTTGAGCAACCTGGGCTGGTGTGAGGTGTCCCTGCCCATGGCAGGGGGGGGGTTGGATGAGATGATCTCTGAGGTCTCTTCCAGCCTGAGCCATTCTGTGATCAGGCACCAAGTGAGTGAAGGGTGCTGAAGGTGTGAAAACCCTTTTTCACTGACAGCTGCAAACCCTTTGCGGTAGGAGCCGGTGCAGTCCCCCTGTGCTCACACCGACACATGCTTTCATTATTGACACAGCACCACCCCGGGCTCCTCCCAGCAAACCTCCTCTAACTGTGTGTGAGTATTTTCAGCCTGCAGCATGCTCCTGGGTTGCTAAGGAACCTAGAAAGTTAGCCTGTCACCCTCGGCATTTGTTTTGCTTCTGAGAGCGATAACCTCCCGAGCCGTGCAGGAGTAAACACACAGACGCTCTGCGCGCTGAGGTGCCCTCCGCAGCCAGGCACAGGAGGCAGCAGAGAGCGCCTGCGGCCAGCCCGTTCTCAGCAGACAGCCCGAGTCCGCTCTCCGAAGACCTCAGCTGAGTCAATCCCTGCCAGCTCCCCTGGGTAATCACTTCTGTCGCACGCAGAGGGAGGCATCACCAAATATAGCCGGGTTTGTGAAACACCCCAAACGCTGGGGCAAAAAGAGAGAGGGGTGGGAGGAAACGTTGCAAGAGCACAGAGTGGGGCTGCCAGGGAAGGCTGCGAGGCAGGGACCTGTCCTTCAAGTTCACTTCTCTAGAGCGTGCACCAAAAGGCCGTTCCATGAGGACATCCAAGGCAGGCAGAAGTAGCTCATTTTGCCACAATGTTGCTTCTCTTCTGGGGTTTTTTTTTGAGGCAGAGTGCTCCCCAGCCTCAACAGCAGGATCTAATCCTTGCTTTGAAGCCCACAGAAGCCATTTTCCTGACTGCACTGTTTTGCAGGTAGGGGAAGAGAGAGAGGGGGGAAAAAAAGAAAGGCCAGAGAAGTGCTGCAGGGCTCAGTGCGTGGTGGTGAGACACGGGGGCAACAGCAGCCCAAGGTGAGCAGCTCAGTGAACAGCAGCCCCTTTTGTTCCTTCAATCCAAGGCTTCATTTAGTAGTGAAACCAGCTGAGAGCTGCAAGCCTGTCAGGCACAGCTGGCCAGGTCAAAGATGTAAACCCAGGGGGCAGCTCTGGGTTAGGAAGCACCTTCTCCTGCAGAGAAAACAAGGAGGTCTTTACCAGCTCCAACTGCTGTGAGCTCTCTCTGTTCACATGGTTGGGGCTGCTGCCTGCTGGAACAGGGTTTGGACTTCCAGAGAAAACAACTGCCAGGAGATAGTGTCACACTGGAAACCCTCCCTGCAAGATGTTGTAACGTGTGGCTTCTGTTGCAGCAACAACAGCAGCCATGGCTCACAGTTCATCAGCCTGGAAAACACTGACCCTCCCCAGATGAGGCAACACATCTGGGAAGTATCTGCAAACATCAGGAGTTCAACACAGACCATCCCCAGCGCTCTCAAACACGCTGAGGCTAAGGCAGGCAGAGCCTTCCCAGGCTGCCCTGTGAGCCAGGACTACCTTGTTTGCCCATGTTGGCCAAAACCTGCTGCCTACCCTGTAAAAGCATTTGAGGACTGAGCTACCTCACCAAAAGCCCAAATAAAAAAGGCATCACACAAGCAAGTGCCTAATAATGTCCTGCTTGGTTTTGGTGATCCTTTAGACCCTCCACAACTTCCTGAGCCCATACCAGACACGCTTGCTGACCAACGTGGTCACAGAGAAGCAAAGCAAACCTTGCTGCTTCAACCCACCACTGTGTCTGCTCTGCACCAAGCTAACAGACAGGAGGTCTTGGGAAGCTTTCAAAACCAAAGAAGGGACATTTCCTACCAAAACCCCAGCCACCAGCACATCAGCTGGAGAAGATCTGGATTCTCTCCTGGCCACTGAACCATGCCTGCAGGCACCGAAGCCAGTGTGCCAGGGCATGGCTGCTTGGTGAGAGTGCTATCATTATTAGGGCTATTAGCACCATGATTAGTAGTGGCACTTGGGGGCAAGAGAGGCAGGCCAAGGCTGGAGTCCATAAAAACACAGATTTGCCTGGCACAGGGGAAGTGTCTGTGCTGCATGGGGAGGAATTTGAATACTGTAACTAAGCAGCCAAAGGAATAACAGCTCCAAGCTTTCCTGCTTTTAAAGTGCCATTGCCAGGCAGAGGCTTTTAAGGATTTATCTTAAGAGATGTCCAGAAGGATTTGGCCTGGATGGGGACCCAGGGCACTCTCTAAAGGCTCATCAAAGCAAGAGCGCAGTGGCTGCCCCCGCTCCACACAAACACAGCACTCCTTGTTCCTCTACTGCTGTCCTGCTCTCCTGGGGAAGAAGCTGGTATTCAGCCACCTCAGCCTAGCAGCAGCAGAGAGACAACTGTAGTTAACTGGCTGCAGTTAATTTCAGCAGCCCAGGGTGAGGATTGATTCCCATTCTTACCCCTAGCAGCAATGAGGAAGTGGAGAGGCCAGTGGAGCTGTTTCCCACAGGCCAGCAATATTGCCTAAGGCTACCACAAAAAGCAGTTCTGGTGCCCTTGAAGATCAGCTGGGAGGTAGGGGTGAACCTGGATGACTGCAGGAAGAGATTTCCAAGGGTACATCATCAGGCCATCAGCTCACAAATCACTGTTAAAAAGGAATGCCTCTCCCAAGCTGTTTCACAACAGACTCCTCAGACTCCAGCCTGTGCCCACTCTTACGGGACCAGCCTTCTTGAACACTCATCTGAAGGAAGGAGAGGGCGGGACAAGGTAGCAGAAGCCTCTTGGGGGCCCAGCCCAGGCAACAAACGAGCACAGCACACCAGAGCTTCCAGACCCGGCAGGTGTCGCACAAAGGCTCACCCAGGCTATCTGATTCCAGTGCCCTCAGCAGCAAGAGCTTCCCAAGGAGCAGGGCAAGGACACTCCTGAAGCGAGCTCACCCTGCAGCCTGGCACATGGAGCTTCACTCAGACCCTCCTGCCCCCACTGTTATTTATAGCAGGCTTTTGTGCTCTGCTCTGGCTGCTACCTTGCCCCCTGCCCTCACAGCACCAACTACAGCATGCGGCAGGGTGCTGGCGCGTCTGCCAAACCTGGCTTGATGGCCAACAGATGAAATAAAGACCAGGTGGAGCTCACAAAAGGGAAGTCTTGGTAGACCATCAGAAATCAGGGATGGCTGTCCTCAGGAAAACTGAGCAGGAGCAGAGCAGTGGCCAGCCCTTACTTCGGGGCTCACACCCATTCCCTGCCTGCCCTCCCTCCTCTCACTCTGCATTAAACTGCACGGGGATGGATTAGTTTTAGTCATTCATTCACTCAGAAGAGAAACTCACTGCCTCGGTGCTTGGGCATTCAAGGACCCAGCAGCGGAGGGAGTGGTGGGACAAGTCAAGCAAGCAGTTGTGAAGAAGCCTGGGAAGCTTTGGTGCTGAAGGTTATGAATGCCATTAAGGTTTGCAACCTGAGGAAGCACAGCGAGAGTCCCGCAGCAGACATTCACTTAGTCTCCTTGGAGCTCCACTGCTGGGATTAATACAAAGCATGCTGGAGGTGGCCAGCCAAGTCCAAAGCAGCAGCTGAACTTTAAATTTAACGTGCTCTCTCCTTGAACTCCCAGCTGAGGGGACAGAGGGAATGCCTCCACTTCCACCAACTCCCCTGAAAGTTCAAGGTAATTTTTATCCCTGGCCAGGATAAAACAAAACCCTCTTTCACTACCCCAGCGATTAACATGCAGCTCCAATCAATATTACTGCCTTGGATTTTGAAGCTGAACACAGCCCCCCTGCCCTTGGGGATGTTGACCCTTCCCTGCTACCAGAGGCAAAATCCGTCAGCGGCACGTCGGACCGAAGCGCAAGGCGAAGCCAAAGCTCTGCAGCCTACCTCTCCGCTCAAGGATGGCCACAAGCCTGAGCTGCCTCACAAGCCTGCAGCCCAGGAAGCCCTTCTTGCCAGCTGCCTGCACCAAGAGGTGAGGTGCTAGGGTCAGACACAGCTGGGTTTCTCAGTCTAGCAGCTGACCCTCGGCGCTAAAAATACCACTGGCCACCGGCGGCGTTTGGCTGCCATTGGCCCAACACAGAGCTCTTCAATAGCAGAGACTCCGAGGAGGGCCAAAGCTTTGGTAACATTTAAGCACCTGGTTCTGATTTTTACACAGGCTTCTCCAAGCTTTCAGCTTCATCAGCAATACCACTTGGTGCAAAGATGGACACCTCCAGCCGCGGGCTGGGAGCGGCCAATACCCGCTTTAAAAGAACTCAGAAGGTGCTTCTGTATGTCAGAGCGAGAAGGGGCTGGTGGCAGCTCCAGGGCAAGGTGGCTGTCACCTTTAACCACTCCAGCTCTCCACGCTTGCCCCAGGAGGTCTGCAGCCAGCTGGTGCCTTCATGCAGCCGGTCCTGGGCACCGGCGAGCGACAGTCACTTGTCACAGCCCTCCAAGCCCCTCCGCTGCCTGCGACAGCCAAGTTCACACAGGGAGAGACCTCCTCATCCTCTTCCTTCAGGCAGCCTCACACTTGTTGACAGGCCTGCAGGGAATTGTGCTGAGGACATCTCCAGCCTGGATTTAATTAGCAAAAAAAAACCCACCCCAAAACCCCCCCAGACAACCAAAAACCCCCACTGCGAGGACCATCAGAAAAGGAGGGAAAGAGAACTGCCACAGCAATGCACCAAAATAATTCTTCTTCCCCCCAAACCCGACCTCCCCTGAGCCAGTTCCCCGTTTCGCAACAGAGGAATATGGAACTCTGACCACGTACACACAGCTCACACATGCGGGAGTCCGGGAGAGCCTGGGAGCCTGCTGGGATCCGCAAATCCCACCAAAACCGCCGCTGAAACCAATTCCAAGTGAGCAGCTTCGACCCGGGCGCTCTTCCTCCCCCAACTTTCAGAGCGCGCCTTAGCGGGGAGCGGAGATTTCCCTCGCCACGGTGCCCCCCGCAGCCCCCCGCCGCCAGCCGCGCAGCCTCCGGGGGCGCGGACCGAGCCGGGCACAGCCGGCGGAGGCCCCGCCGCCAGGTAACGGCCAAGGCTGTGGGGAAGCCCCAGTACAGCCCGGCTCCCGCTGCCACCGGCCGCTGCCCGAGCCCCGCCGGGCTGGGAACAACCCGGGGCGGGGAGGAGGACTGAAAACCCCCCAAGGGAGATGTGCCTGCGGAGCTGGAGAGTCCAAAGCCCCCCAGCGCAAGCACGGCAGCTTACCTGCGGCAAAGGACGACATTTCCGCTCTTTAATAAAACAAACACTTTGCTCTGACAAACGCAAAGGGAGCCGTCCGGGGGCTCTTCCCCGCGCCCCGAGGCGGAGCAGGGCAGGACAGGACGGGCTGCCTCTCCCCGCGCCCCTGCGGAGCCCGGCCGGCGGCTGCGGGCAAGCGGCGGAGAGAGACGGCCCCGGCCCCGGCCCCGCTGGCAGCAGCCCGCCCGCCCGCCGCGCTGGCCCCTCGAGCCGAGCGATGCCTCCCGGTCCGGCGGGCGGGAGGCAAAACCCCGAGGAATTTAAATTTCATCAATGAAAGAGGCGGACCCGCCGCTCCCCGGCTTTCACCACCCCCAACCCTCCCCTCCTCTCCCCTCCCTGGGGCTCCCCGCACGGCTCCTCCCCGCTCCCAGACGGGACAGGCCAAGGCCGGGCCGGGCCGGGCCAAACGCGGCCGCCTCCCCTGTTCCGTGTGCCCCACTCGGCTGTTAGGCCCGAGGGCGGGCCCGCCTCTCCCTCGGGCGGCGGGAGGGCAGCGAGGGGCCTCCCCGCCGCCCCGGGGAGGGGATGGCGGAGGCGGGAGGGAAGGACGGGGGCGGCGGTCCCGCCGTACCCACCTCGTCGCTGCCGGCACCGCGGGGGGCGGGGAGGGGCGGGGCGGTGGCGCCGACACCCGCGTGCAGCGCGCGCGCCCCCGCCCCCGCGCCCCCTCCCCCTCTCCCCCCCCCCCAGCGCCCCTCCGGCGGGGGCGGGGCTCCCGCCGCCTTCCCAGCGGGCCCCGCGCGCCGGCGGCGGAAGCGCGGAGCGGGCGCTTCCGGTTCAGTCCGCGGCCGGGATGGCGGCGCCGAGGGGGGGACCCAGGGAGGGGGCGGCGCAGCGCAGCGCGAGGCACCGGCGGGCGCTTCTTTCCCCAGGGGCTCGCTCGCTCCTCCGGGAAGCGGCAGCGCCCTGCTGGAGGGCTGCAGCCCCCTGGGCCTGGCCTGCGGGAGATAAACGGCGGTTGGTGTGTCGCGACATAGACTCGTGGAATGGAATGGAATGGGTTAGAAGGGACCTCTGAAGCTCGCCCAGGCCAGCCCCGCTGCAGTCAGCAGGGACATCTGCGGCTGGAGCAGGTTGCTCAGAGCCCCAGCCTAGCTGAGCGGGAGTGGTTGCAGGGCAGGGCTCCATGCACCCACAGCAGCGCCTGCAGATGCTGCCCCTGCAGACGCTGCCCCTGCAGACGCTGCCCCCCTGCAGACGCTGCCCCCCTGCAGACGCTGCCCCCCTGCAGACGCTGCCCCCCTGCAGACGCTGCCCCCCTGCAGACGCTGCCCCCCTGCAGACGCTGCCCCCCTGCAGACGCTGCCCCCCTGCAGACGCTGCCCCCCTGCAGACCAGTGTGTTGGCCCATGCCTGCTTCCAGCGGTGGTGTGGAACTGAGTGCTGCTGTGTTTCGGGGAGGCAGGGGTGCTGCTTCCCTCCCACCAGTTCTGTGTGTCTCAGGTATGTCTGCTTGCACACAAACACATCCACAGCAGCCCTTCTGCCTCCTGGCTGCAGGCACTGAGGCTCAGCTTGCTGAGTTCCCCCACAGAACCTGAGGGAAAACTGGCAACCCCCCAGGAGGTGGCTGAGGCCCCATCCCTGGAGACATTCAAGGTGAGGCTGGACAGGGCTCTGGGCAACCTGATCTAGTGGAGGATGTCCCTGCTGACTGCATGGGTTGGACTGGATGAGCTTTGGAAGTCCAACCCAGACCATTCTGTGCTTCTGAGATTCTATAAAGCCAGATTTTGAGGTGCCATTTGGATCTGCCTGTTATTGCAGCCTGGAGTACTGCATTAATTTTCCATCCTCATCCCCTTGAGCTGGGAGCATCCCAGAACTTTGCACTGCTGGACAGGTTCAGTGGCTCACTGCATGCTGTCTGCTCTGTACTTCAGAAGATGCTTTTCTTTAGCCCTGGATCACCAGCAGGGAAGTCCTGGAGTCACTCCTGGTGAATAAGGTCCTGATCCTTCTGATCTCCAGAAGGGAACTCCAGAGATCATCTAGTCTCTGGGGAGCCTGTTCCACTGCTCCAGCACCCTCACAGTAAAGAAGTTTTTCCTCATGTTCTAGTAAAACCTCCTTGTTCCAGTCTGTGTCCATTGCCCCTTGTCCTGTCACTGGGCACCACTGAAAGGAGCCCAGTCCCATCCCCCTGCCTTTAGCTACTGATCAGCATTGATAAAATCCCCTCTCAGGCTGTTCTTCTCCAGGTTAAATAGCCCCAGCTCCCTTAGGCTCTCATAAGAGAGATGTTCCAGTCCTCTAATCATCTTTGTAGCCTCCACTGAGCTCTCCCCAGCAGTTCCCTGTCTCTCTTGAACTGGGGAGCCCAGAACTGGATACAGTATCACAGTACAACTTAGGTTGGAAAAGACCTCGAGGATCATCGAGTCCAACCTATCAACACAGACCACAGCACTCCAGGGGTGGCCTCCCCAGTTACAAGAGCTTGCTGCTGCACTAAATGAAAGAGCAGCCCCACTCCTCTGTGTGTGCTGGTAGATTGATAGATTAATGGAATAGTTTGGGTCAGGAGGAACCTGGAAGATTATCCAGTCCCACCCCCCTGCCATGGGCAGGCACTCCTCCCACCAGCCCAGCTTGCTCAAGGCCTCATCCAACCTCCAGAGAGGAGGCATCCACAAACCCCCTGGGCAACCTGTTCCAGTGTCTCCCCACCCTCATTCTAAGGAATTTCTTCCTCATCTCCAGTCTCATTCTGCCTTCCTCAAAGCTTCAATCCATTTCCTCTTGTCCTGGCCTTGTTGAACCTCATGAGGCTGTCATGGGCTCACCTCTCCAGCCTGTCCAGGTCCCTCTGGATGGATCCCTTCCCTCCAGCCTGTCAGCAGCACCACACAGCTTGCTGTCATCTCAAACCTGCTGAGGGTGCACTCAATGCCACTGTCCATGTCACCAACAAAGATGTTCAACAGGACTGGTCCCAGTACTGATCCCTGAGGGACTCCACTTGTTCCTGGCCTCCACTTGGAGATGGACCCATGGACAGTCACCCTTTGGGTGCAGCCATCGATCCAGTTCTTTATCCACTGAATGAATCCATCCATGGAACCCATCCTGCACCAGCCTGGAGACCAGGCTGTGGTGTGGGACAGTGTCGAAGGCTTTGCTCAGGTCCAGGTAAATGACCTCAGTTGCTTGGCCTTCATCTATTAATGTTGTGACCTTGTCACAGAAGGCCACCAGCTCCTCCTGACTCCTTCAGCAGGCAGCATCTGGAGGATGGGCAGAGGAGGGGCTGTGCCACACAAGTCCCTGGCCTCATTTTAACCAAACTCAGTTCCTCAAGAGCTAGTTTAAAATGAGAGAGACAGGTTTTCCTCATAGGCTGCATGCAAGCTGAGGCACACAGCCTCCTGATGCTGCTGGTCTCCAAACCAGCAACCAGGCGTGTGCAGGAAGCACTGTGGCAGTAGCTGGCCATCTGCATCAACATTCTGCATTAAGTAGCCACAGAAATAGGAGGCCAAAATGGCCCAAATGAAAAAAGGCAGCTTTTGCTCACCCCATGCCTGCTGTCACTGTCCCACTTAGGTCAGTCAGTGTCTTCCAGCAGAAGAAGAACCATAAGAGGCTTAGTATGGAGGAGAAGGAGAAGGGGAAGGGGAAGGGGAAGGGGAAGGGGAAGGGGAAGGGGAAGGGGAAGGGGAAGGGGAAGGGGAAGGGGAAGGGGAAGGGGAAGGGGAAGGGGAAGGGGAAGGGGAAGGGGAAGGGGAAGGGGAAGGGGAAGGGGAAGGAGGAGGAGGAGAAGGAGGAGGAGGAGAAGGAGGAGAAGGAGGAGAAGGAGGAGGAGGAGAAGGAGGAGGAGGAGAAGGAGGAGGAGGAGAAGGAGGAGGAGGAGAAGGAGGAGGAGGAGAAGGAGGAGGAGGAGAAGGAGGAGGAGGAGAAGGAGGAGGAGGAGAAGGAGGAGAAGGAGGAGGAGAAGGAGGAGGAGGAGAAGGAGAAAGAGGAGAAGGAGAAGGAGAAGGGGAAGGAGAAGGAGAAGGGGAAGGAGAAGGAGAAGGAGAAGGAGGAAGAGAAGGAGGAAGAGAAGGAGGAAGAGAAGGAGGAGGAGAAGGAGGAGGAGAAGGAGGAGGAGAAGGAGGAGGAGAAGGAGGAGAAGGAGGAGAAGGAGAAGGAGGAGAAGGAGAAGGAGGAGAAGGAGAAGGAGGAGAAGGAGAAGGAGGAGAAGGAGGAGAAGGAGAAGAAGGAGAAGGAGGAGAAGGAGAAGAAGGAGAAGGAGAAGGAGGAGAAGGAGAAGGAGAAGGAGGAGAAGGAGGAGAAGGAGGAGAAGGAGAAGGAGAAGGAGGAGAAGGAGAAGGAGAAGGAGGAGAAGGAGAAGGAGGAGAAGGAGAAGAAGAAGGAGAAGGAGAAGGAGGAGAAGAAGAAGATGATGATGCAGATGCAGGCTGTACCGCATTGCAAACGCAAGAGTAAGTGGGAGAAGAGAGAAAAGGCACCAAAGCCAACCCCATGCCTGTTTTTTATGCCTCATAAATAAACTGCCTCAAAAATAAAATATGATTCCAGTAATTTCCTTTGGTTTCCTCTCCCCAGAGCCTGACATCAATGCAAGATGCTGCCAGAAGAGCCCTTCCCACCCTCCCTTTACTCCAGCCTTCCTCCCCATCCTGCATCCTCAGCCCTCAACACCAGAAGAATTTATGGTGTAGACATTTCATTCCAGGAGATGCTCCCAGGCATCCAGGAAAGCACACATGGGTCCCTAAGGACGTCTGTCTATCTCTTTTAAAGCAAACCTGTGTTGCTGTGACACTGGACATCAGCAGCTCTTCTCTGGGCTTTATGTTGCCCTAGGAGCCAGCTGCACTGGACATGTGCAGGTGGAGAAAATGACTGGCTGCCTAAATCTCTATTCCACATCAACTCATGGAATTGCATCCCCCAAGTTGTGCTTCTGATCATGGTTTTAAGAATCAGGGGTTTGGCAGGGGGAGACAGTGACTGGCTGGGAAGGTGGCAGAATGCCTCTCTCAGTCCTCTTTCACAGGCTCCCCCTAGGAAGAGCACTTAGTAAATCCTTTTAATTAAGCTTCTCTTCCTTGCTTGCGGAGGGACAAAAGGCTCTCAGCTGGAAGCCCTGCTGAAATGTTTGCTTCACAGCCATGGAGAAGCCACCCATCATTTATTCTGGCACCTGCATTGTTACATCTTGCCACCATCAACTCGTTTGGCTGGCAAAGGGGGAGTCCTGGGTATGTTTGGATGTGTCACAGCTGCTCAGGCGTTGCTGGTGGCAGCACAAATCATCTGGGAGCACCATCAACCACCAGCATTTCAAGCCTGGGTTGGAGGGGGTTAAAGTTTACCTGCAGCGCTGTTCTTCAAATGTGGGATGAGAAATCTTTTGGATGATCAGTTCATTGGATAGTCAACTATTGGATGAGCAATCTATCTGGTAATCAATCTCTGGGATGATCAATCCATGATAATTAGTCCATTGGATAATTGATCTATTGGATGATCAATCCATGGGATAATCAATCCATGGGATAATCAATCCATGGAATGATCCATCTATGGGATAATCAGGCCATTGGCTGATCCATCCATGGGGTAATCAATCCATGGGATGATCCATCCATTGGATAATCAGTCCATGGGATGATCAATCCATTAGATAATCAGTCTACTGGATGATCAATCCATGGGCTAATCAATCCATCCATTGGATAATCAGTCCATTGGATGATCCATCCATTGGATAATCAGTCCATGGGATGATCCATCTATGGGATAATCAGTCTACTGGATGATCAATCCATGGGCTAATCCATCCATCCATCCATTGGATAATCAGTCCATTGGATGATCCGTCCATTGGATGATCAGTCCATGGGATGATCCATCTATGGGATAATCAATCCATCGGATGATCAATCCATGGGATGATCAGTCCATTGGATAATCAGTCCATTGGATGATCTGTCCATGGGATGATCAATCCATTGGATAATCAATCCATGGGATGATCAATCCATTAGATAATCAGTCTATTGGATGATCAATCCATTGGATAATCAGTCCATTGGATGATCCATCCATGGGCTAATCAATCCATGGGATGATCCACCCATGGGCTAATCAGTCTGTTGATCAGTCTGTCGTTCACTGTGCCTTAGTCACCTTCAAGGAGCTGCTTACCAAGGCACCATCCATGGTCTTCCTGAGGGCAGGTGTGGTCTGGCTGGTGGGCTGAGCAATGGCTCTGGGACACTGCTGGAGAAGAGGACTGCAGAGGGGCCAGCAAGCAGCCTCATGCCACAGAGGGAGGCTCTTCTCCAGACCAAAGCCTTACAGCAGGTCTTCATCAAAAATGGCTGGGACTGAGCCATGGCTGGGACTGAGCCATGGCTGCACCTCCAAACATCTTGAGGAGGTACCTCTCCAGGGGAGGGGTTGGCCATTTCTTGATCAGAAGCAGTGGCTCCAAGGCTTGTGAGTCCTCCTTGTGGCTGTCTTGCCATGGGAGCCCTTGCCATGGGCTGCCTGCAGGCTGGGCAGGAAGGGAGACAATGAGGTCTGCAGCCTGTTTGCCAAGCAGCATCATGTCCTGGAAGGCTGGGGGAGGCTGGGAGGGCAGTGTGCAGTACTTGTGCCATGGCTCATTGGTGGCAGCAGCCGATGGTCCCGGGGCACTCGCGGTGGGGCTTTCCCACAGCACTGCTCGTGACCTGCTGCCCAAAGCAGCATCTGAGGGAGAGGCACCAAACCCCAGCCAGGCACACAGCAGGCTTCTGCTCCACTCTGCCTTCTCCTTGCTGGGGAAAGCCTGTCCCAGGCAGATCTTCCTCACCTGGCTTCACCTTCTACAAAGCATTGCAAGAGGCCTCACTATAGCCACCCCAGCTCCATCAGCTCCAATCAGCAGTGAGTGTCCATCAGCAAGTCCTTCTGAAGGTGTGTTGCAGGGGTACCTCTGCCCTGCTGAGGCCTCAGCTGCAGAGCCTTTCCCTTCCCTCCTGACCCCCAGCCCTCAGATATTGATAGACATTGATCAGATCCCCTCTCAGTCCTCTCTTCTCCAGACTAAACAGCCCCAGGGCTTTCAGCTTCCCCTCACCAGGCAGTGCTCCAGTCCTTTGTAGCCCTCCCTTGGGCTCTCTCCAGCAGATCCCTGTCCCTCCTGAACTGGGGAGCCCAGAACTGGATGCAATATTTCAGGTGGGGTCTCAGTAGGGCAGAGTAGAGGGGGAGGAAAACCTCCCTGGATCTGCTGGACACACTCCTCTGAATGTCCCCCAGGAGCCCCTTGGCCTTCTTGGCCCCCAGGGCACATTGCTGTCCCCTGCAGAATTTGCTGCCCACCAGCACTCCCAGGTCCTTCTCCACAGGGCTGCTCTCCAGCAGATCCCCTCCCAACCTGTCCTGCTGCAGTTTATTCTTCCTCCCCAGCTGCAGGACTCTGCACTGATCCTTGTTGAGCCTCAGTAGGTTCCTCTGTGCCCAGCTCTCAGTCTGCCCAAGTCTCTGCATGGCCTCACAGCCTTCAGGTGTCTCAGCCAAGCCTCCCAGTTTGGTATCACCAGCATACCTACTGAGTCTGTCTGTCCCCTCATCAATGCCATTGCTGAAGATGTTGAACAGGACAGGACCCAGCACTGATCCCTGGGGCACTCCACTGGTCCCAGCTCTCCAGCTGAACTTGGCAGCACTGAGCACCACTCTTTGGACTCTGTTGTGTAACAGTTCCTAACCCATGTCACTGCTTGCTCTCTGTCCTGAGCTTGCTCACAAGGATGTTATGGGAGACAGTGTCAAAAGCCTTACCAAGGTCAAGGTAGACTACAGTCCCTGGGCTGCCTGCATCTCCCCATTCAGTTATGACATTATAGGAGGCTCTCAGATTAGTCAAGCAGGATTTCCCCTTGCTAAATCCATGCTGACTGCTCCTGATCATCCTCTTCTCCTCCAAGTGCATAGAGATGACCTCCAGAATGAGCTGCTCCATCATTTTTTTTCCAGGGATGGAGGAGAGGCTCACTGGTCTGTAATTTCCTGCAACCTCTTTCTTGCCCTTTTGGAAGGCTGGAGTGACATTGGCTTCCCTCCAGCTTGTGTTGTCTTCTTTGTCAGCCACACAGGTTGGGCCCAGTGCTGGCCAGCCAGAGCTGAAATCCCTCTGTGTGGGCTACATGCAGAGTATGACCCAGATGGCCTGGCCTCTGGCATCTCTTGTTCATGCATCACCATGCTGGGCTTTAAGGTAGGGCTTGCCATCCTGCCTCTTCAGGAAGCTTGGGACTGAAAAAAAGGCAAACTAAAACCAAAGAGGCTTTTCTAGTTTAAAGGGAAACAGGCTGGAAAACATCAGGACCAGGGAGCAGAGTGGCCATGTAGGAGATTGAACTGGCAGGTGCTGCCCCTGCAGAAGCTGTGCCATCTGCTCAGGGCTGGTCCTGCCAAGCACGGAGCCAAGCATGGGCTCCACGGCTGGTGGCACCTCTGCCCAGCCCAGCCCAGCCCAGCCTAGGTACCAGCTTGTCCTCCTCACCCTCTGTCCCAGTGGCAATGCAAAAGTGGCTCTGCTCTGTTTGCACAGCATGGCCAAACCCTGCCTCTGGCCGCAGAGCCACTGGCGCCCTGCCTGGTTACCACCACTGGCTCCTTCCTTGCAGGTAGCTTGTCCCTTGCCAGCTCAGACCGTGTGGAACGCAGCAGGCTGCTGTGCTCTGCCAGCCTGTAAGGATCCACATGCCTAGGTCCTTCAGAGAGCTTGTCCCTGCGGCAGAGAGGTGCTAAGAGCCAGCACAGCAAAGCAAGAGCTCACTACAGCTGCCTGCAGGGCTGCTGGAGCACCCTCCCCCGTGCATCTGTTTGGCCAGTCCCTCTTCCAGGGGTGTCCCATGAGGACTGCAGTTCTTACAGCGGATCTGGGATGTATGGGAGGTGAGAGCATGCAGCCCCTGCAAGCCCCTGCAGCTCTGCATGCTCACAGTGTATCCCAGCATCACAGACACAGAGTGGCAGGGGTTGAAGGGACCCCTGGAGATCACCTTGTCCAACCGCCCTGCTGGAGCAGGGTCGCCCAGAGTCAGCCACACAGGCTGCTTTGCGTGGTGCTGCAGGACTGATGCTGTGATGTCTGCACTGCAGGGCTGAGCACAGCAACATCTTTGCTGCTGCAGACCTTTTCTCACCTGCTGTATGTAGAGCCCAGCAGCAGAGGAGCCTGCAGTGGGTGTTTAAAGACCCAAGGGACTAACACCTCAAGGCTTGTCCTGCCCCTTGTCAGCTTCTTGGGTGCTTCGCAGCATCCCCAGCCCCGGGTACTGGTTGTCACCCTGTGAGACAGGAGGCTTGGAGGTGTGGACACAAAGCCACAGAGCTGGGAACAGGACAGCTTGTCAGGGAATGAACCTTTTCTTCCCAGAGGCAGAAGCTGGCTGAGATCAGCTCACAGATTCAGCTGGAGACACAGAGTAACTTTTGCCTTTTTCAGAGGGCCAGAAGTTTGGAAGCTCCCATAAACTCTAATGATGCTTCTGCAAAACCATTAGCAGGAGCTGTTGAGAAGCAAATTATAGCCATTTATGGGGACTCAAGAAGTTCCAGCAGCTATTCACTCAACAAGAGCTGGCAAAGCAGCCCTTCAATCAAGTGCCAGAGCCCCCTTGGTCAACAACTTCCTTTCTCTTGCCAGGATTTCATTACATTTCATGTTTGCCTTCCCAAGCCACTTCTCCGTGGACCAGCCTGGAGCTGGATGAAGCCAGACAGGGAGCCAGGAGCCCCAGCTGGCACCAGGCACTACAGTTCCCTGGGGAAAACCATGACCCTGAGCAAAACCAGATCTCACCTGATGTGTCCCAAAAGCTGACGTTAACAGGAGGCCTCCAGAAAGCCTGAACCTTTAAGGCTGATTTGGAGCTGGTCTGAAGGGAGGTGGACATGGCTTCTGAACAGAGCAGATGGCTTTTGAATGCTGTTAATGAGACCCAGGGAGAGGGTAGGTTGCTGAGCTGCTTGGTTCTCCTCTTAACAAAGGAAGGCAAGATAGACAAGGTACATCTATCTCAGCCTTTCCCAGACAAGAGAGCAACCCCAGCGTGTCACCCTTCACCTTCAGGCTTTGTCTGCAGGGCTGAGTCATTACCACAGCTAATTAGAGCCTTCAAGCTGATTAGGAAGATTGCAATAAGTGGAGTTATAAAATCCCTGGGCCTGATACTCCTTAGCATAAAAGCCACTTTACCCTGACCCGGCCTTAAAACACCTGGGGATGTGTAAAGTGCTCTCAGAGCAATGGCAGCAGTCCATCAGCATTTGGAGGAGCCAGTGCTCATCACAGACCACCAGCATCTGAGGCTGATGGGACTGTCAAAGCCCCCTTCTGCCCCCAGGAGAGATGAAAGCATCTTTCTGGTCACAGAGAGGCAGGTCTCCCACAACAGCAGCAGCAGCAGCAGCAATCTATGCATCTGTACATTCAGACAGCTACCTGAAGATGCTGATATTGATCCGATAAAAGCAGAACAAGGTCTTGCCAAGTCCATTTGCAGGTGCCTCTGGGGGTACCTTAAGAGCTTACCAGGTCAGGAAAACTCCCTCCAGGTTGACTCTGCCAGCACTTCTGTGGCTGGACACCGCCTGAACTTCAGATACATTTTAAACTGGACACAAACCTGGAAAGAAGAGCTCGAGCTGGGGGTTGGACTGGATGACCTTTGGAGGTCCCTTTCAACCCAGACCGTTCTATGACTCTGTGACTTTTCCACAGAAGTGATGCAGAGAAAGGATAGGAAGCTTCCTCTGTTGGTCTCAGACCGCTCAGAGCCACAGAGGTGCCCAGACAACAGCTTTTGAACCACAAGCACCAGGGATGCACGATGGTCTGACAGCCTGGAGGTGGCCATTTGGGGACAAGGTGCCAGTGTTTGCCCCAAGCAGGCACCCTCCTTTAAAGAACTGCTCTGTCCCCACCCCCAGGGTCACAGAGCCACTGAAACATTTGGGTTGGAAAAGCCCTTTAAGCCCATCCAGCCCAACCATTCTCTAACTCTACCAAGGCTGGGGCTGAGCACCACAGCTCTGTGGCTTTGAAGCCCCTCCAGGGCTGTCCCAGATGCTGCCAGTGATGCATCCCAGGGCGGAAGGAGGCTGCAAAAGGAAGCCTTCTCTGCTGCAAAGGGAAGCCTTGCCTGTGGGCTGAGTGTCTAAAAATATGACAAGAGTCATCAGACCCATGGCCTGGGTCACCTGGTGTAAAATTACTGCCGTGGTGACATTTGGACCATGGCTTTGGACTCAGTGATCTTAAAGGTCTCCTCCAACCAAAACAATTCTGTGATTGCAAATAGATGCAGCTAAGGGTTTAGGTTTCCCTGTGAGTACAATAAGACAGGAGAAGGGTTTTGCTGGCTGGCATGCTCCATCCAACCTCAGCAGTTCCTTTTTTGCTGGCTGGCATGCTCCCTCTGACCCCAGCAGCTCCTTCAGCCTGTGGGGAGGCAGCTCCTGAGCTTGCACTCACAGGAGTGATGCCTCCACTCACCTTGGGCACCACCAGCAGTGGGGTGCATGTGGGAGATGATGCAGAGAAACCAAAATGCTACCCTCCCCCTCACTTCCAGGGCTGATCAGCCCTCTCCTGTGCAGAGGCTGCTCCAAGGTAACCTGTGATTCGTACAGGAACGTGAAAATCCAGCCAAACCAGTATGCCCAGCTGTGGTACTGGGGAGAACAGCTCAACCCCAGCTGGTGGAAACTGGGACTCCATCTCTTCCAGCCCAGGCACCCTGCCCTTCCCCAGCACAGGTGCTGTGGGCAAGGGGGAAACCACTGTGGTCACCTTTGCTTAGAGATCTTCAGAAGGCTTTTTCTCCTGCAAGGGGAGGTTTTGCTAAGGAACAGGGATGAGTAATGGGGGCCCCATACTCAAGTGGGAGAGTGGAGGGGTCTGGATCAGTGTGGATCTGGATTGCTGCCCTGGCTTGTTCAGGAGAAATGATGGGTTAAGGCATCCAGGTCTGGAGCCCTAAACACAGGGAGGACATGGACCTGATAGAGCAGGTCCAGGGGAGGGCCAGGAAAATGATCAGGAGGTGAAGCACCTCTGCTATGAGGACAGGCTGAGGGAGCTGGGGGTGTTCAGCCTGGAGATGAGAAGGCTCCAGAGGGACCTTAGAGCAGCCTGCCAGTACCTGACGGGGCTACAAGAAGGCTGCAGAGGGACTGTTTGCAAAAGCCTGCAGGGACAAGATGAGGGCAATGGCTTCAAACTAGAGGAGAGCAAATTTAGATTGGATGTGAGGAACAAGTTCTGCACCAGGAGGCTGCTGGAACACTGCAACAAGTTGCCCAGGGAGGTGGTTGAGGCTCTATCTCTGGAGCTATTCAAGGTGAGGCTGGCAGGGCTCGGAGCAACCTGATCTCTTGGAGGATGTCCCTGCTGAGTGCAGGGGAATTGGACTGGATGAGCTTTGGAGGTGCCTTCCAACCCAGACCATTCTGTGATTCTGTGAAGTAGGAAGAACTGAGAAGCAACCTGTTTCTGTCTGGGGAAGAGATGCTTGTGGGTAAATGGGGGTCTGCCTGTATGTACACAAACATTTCTGGTTTACAGAGAAATGGATGCAAGGCTCTGCAACTTCATGTCTAAACAAAGAGATGTTGAGACCCCTTCCTGTCCTGAAGCCTGGCTGTTGCCCTCACCTGTCCCAGGGTCTGATCCACAAGAGATGTTGTGCCAGGACACAGAAGGGCAGAATGGGGCAGAGGAATGGCCCAGCTGGAGCTCACAACACTTTGGGATCATGTCCTGATTGCAGAGGATATGAACAAAACCCCTCTGCAGACCTTCCTGCAGTCATGGCGGTGCTGTGCCACTTTCTACTCTCTCATTCTTCCCTCACTTGTCCCTCTAGGACCTCTCTGCAGACATTTCCCACTCTTAACCTGCATTTCCCCCAACCACTGTCTTCTGCTTTGATGTTTTTCCCCCCACTTTCCTCCTCCATTTTCCCCACACCCTTCTCAGCTGCAGCTCCTCTTCCCTCTATTTCCTCTGGACCAGCTTGGAGAAGGAGAGTCCTGAGCCCATCCTTTGTCACAGATGCCAGAGGAGCATTTTGGAGCATGAAGAGATCCAGAAGCACTTCCAGAGGTGCTATGAAGGCTGTTCCTAGCAAGCTGGGCCTCAGCTCAGGAGATCTGCTCGTCTGCTTTATGAGCAGTGGTGTGCTTGGCTCAGTGTGTGAGCTGTGGTCACCGTGTTTGCCACAGCTCCAGTCCTCTGGGAAGCACAATGGTTTTGGAAAGAGCAGAAGAGCCTCCCTCTTTCTCCTTGCATTGGCTGGATTACACCAGACAGTGGGCAGAAGCTACATCAGCCTCTGCAGCATGGCAGCTGCAAGGGCAGGAAAGCACCAGAGCTACAGAGCTGCCCTCTAAATTCAAATCCCCACACAGAGCCTGATTTGGGATCTCTTCTACAATAAAGACCCAGCTGCTTGTGCCTGATTCAGCTGCCCAGAAGCTCAGGAGGGTTTAGGTGGTTTGGGTCTATGCCCCCAACCAAAACTGGAGACATCTAACCACATGTGTGTGAGCAAGCAGAAAATGTGGGAAAACATTTAAAACACCAGGGCTGTGTCTGCCACTGTGGCAAATCCTGCACACCTGCTGAGCTGATGCCAGCTGCACAGGGTTTGGGTCACCTGGGACTTCATCCCAGCCTTTCAGAGCATCCCAGGTCACCATTTGGCAGGAGACCTTCCTCCCAGGCAATTTGGTCACAGCTGGGGGCAGTGAGAGCGTTTAAGAGTGTGGCTACAAGCTATGGCCATTTGCCACTTGGTCCCCAGTGCCAAGAAAATCTCTCAAATGCATGTTCCCAGCTTGGACAGGATGATCATGAAGCTGTGTCTAACAAAAGCCTGAAGAAAAAGGGCTACAGAAATATTGCAGCAGCTTCAAGTTCCCTAAGGGGAGGAGATGTGGCTTGCCAACTCCCTTGTCAAGATGATGTGTTTGCAGGAGGAACTGCTTCAACAGCCCAGTCTGGACCCAAAGTCCCAGAAGGCAAACGTCCAAGACCTTTACCCTGCATTCAGAGCCTGGGTTTACACCAGCAAATACCAACACACGCCTCAGAGGTGGCCAAGGATATTCCCAGGTGTGGGGTCTTGCTCACCTCTGTGGGTAAATCATTAGCACAGCCTCAACAGTTGTGGACAAGTCAGCCAGTCCTGCCCCAAACCGTTCCCCAGCTCCTCTTCTGGCTTTGTGATGAGCAAAGAGGCGGTGGAATGGGGCGGGCATCTTGCATGCAGAAAAGATCTGTGGTGCCTTTGGTGGGGGGCATGAAGTGCAGAGAGACCTGGCCAGGCCTGCCCACCAAGAGAGGAGTGTGCTTAAAAAGCACTCAGCTGCCAGTGCCAAGGTGGAGAAGCAGCAGAGTGAGGGGAAAAAAAGACATTGCTTTGTCTCTGGCTCACTTGGACATTAGTGTCTGATCCTGCAGCTACAGCAGCACCCGGAGAGAGCGACTGCGGAGGAGCCAGTGGGGAGCAAACCCTGCCCTAATAAACCCTGCATGTGGCAGGACTGCCCCTGGCAGCCAGGGGAAGGAGAGTAAAGCAGCACGTGAAAAATGCCCCTGGTTGCTAGGCAGGGGAAAGCTCCAGCAGAAACAGCACAGGGGAGGCAGCTCGGGGTGCACACGGGGAGCGCAGCCTCTGCGGGGCCATGGGGGACGGGAGAGCTAAACCTGGCTAAGGCACGGGGGGAACACAGGGCTGGGGAGGAGCAGCTGAGGGAACTGGGGGTGGTCAGTCTTTGGAAGAGGACCCTGAGGGCAGACCTCGTTGCCCTCTACAGACCTCGCTGGTCTCTTCTCACATGCAACGTGACAGGACAGGAGAAAAGAGCCTCAAGCTGCGCCAGAGGAGGTTCAGGCTGGACATTAGGAACAATCTCTTCCCAGCAAGGGCTCTCAGGCACTGGCCCAGGCTGCCCAGGGAGGTGGTGGAGTCCCCATCCCTGGAGGGGTTTAAAGGCTTCATGGGTGTGGTGCTGAGGGAGGTGGTTCAGAGGCAGTGGCTGAGCAGCAGTGGTGAGGCTGTGAGCTCTGGGTGAGGGCTTGGACTTCGTGATCTCAAAGGTCTTTTCCAACCTCAGCAGTTCTGTGGTTCTGTGATTCCAAGGGACATTAATGCCCTGTTATCAGCAAAAGCAGGCTGGTGAGGAGGGTGCTGGCTTGGGAGGAGTTTGGCAGCACTGTGAAGGTTTCCCATCTGTCCTGGGGGGGCTCTGGCTCACGGAAAGTCTCTGCCTGCTTTCGAGCCTGTAGGAAGGGGGTGGCTGGGGAGTCCTCCTGCACGGCCGTCCACGTCCTCCAGCTGCATCCAGCGCTCCCCTTTTGCTGTCCTGGAGCGGATCTTGGCTGTGTCCCCCGCGGCGTTTTGAGGCCAAGGTGGTGCCACGGTGATGGCTGAAAGGCACCGCGAAGAGCAGGGGCTGCTGAGAGGGCAGTTCTGTGCTGGGCAGGCTGCGGCCGGACCGCGGCGGGGAGGGGAAGCCGCAGGACAATCTCTGCACTGAGGGCGCCGCGCCCGGGGCGCTTCTGCTGGCTCTGCGGCGGGGGGGACAGGCAGGGCAGGGGGATGGAGCCCTCCTCACCCTGCTCACAACGGCTCCAGGGGCTCTGCTCTGCTTGTGCTCCGTTCAGGTGAGGAGAAGCAGCAAATCCTTTTTTTTTCCCCCTCAGAAGTACATCCTCGTGGGATTCAGCAACCTGCTGGGACTCGAGTGGAGCATTTTCAGTGGCTGCAAGTCATCCTCTGGTTAAATAATAAACACAGCAAGCAGACACTGGTGTGTTTTCCAGGCACAGGGGACGGGGTGCCTATTGCCATCAGTGCTGTTCTCCCTGTCCTCCTTTTTTAGCCAGTTGTCTGCTCCCCAAAAGCCTTACTGGGGGCAGACCCTAAATATGTGTCATTAATTCTGACCACATCTTGGTCTCTTGATATCCAGCAGTTGTTGGCAAGTGTTTGTGAAGTCTTGCTACAGAGAAATGAAAATTGTCTGGCCAATGCTATTCAGCTGAAGAGATTTGACTTCCTAACCCCCCCAAACAAGGGTGTAAGCAAGGAACTTGATTCATACGACCAACCATGGCTGAATCCCCGTCCATGGAGGTGTTTCAAAGAGGCAGAGATGTGGTGCTGAGGGACATTGTTTAACCCCAGCCTTGCTAGAGGTAGGCAGTGGTAGGATTTGATGATCTTAAAGGGCTTTTCCAACCAAATCAATGCTGTGATTCTGCTCTTGCAGGTTAGTTAGAGAGTGGTTGGACTCAATCTTGAAGGTCTTTTCCAACTGAAATGGTTCTATGACTCTACTCAGCCTGAATCAGAGGATGCATTGAGCTGGAAGGGACCCTTGAAGGTCATCTTGTCCAAGCCCCCTGCAGTAAGCAGGGAATCTTAGCCTCACAGAATTGCTTGGGTTGGAAAAGTCCTCTAAGATCATCCAGTCCAACCCTCAGCCCAGCACTACCAGGGCCACTAAACTATGTCCTCAAGTGTCATGGCCACAGGTTTCTGGAACACCTCCAGGGGTGGTGACTCCACCACCTCCTTGGACAGCCTGTTCCAATCCCTGAGCACTTTTTCAGCAAAGGCATTTTTCCTACTCTCCAGTGTAACCCTCCCCTGGCACAACTTCAGGCCATTTCCTCTCCTTCTGTCATCTAATACTAGGGAGAAGAGACCAACCCCCACCTGGCTCAAACCTCCTTTCAGAGAGCTGTAGAGAGATAATCTTCAAGTAGATCAGGTTGCTCAGGGCCCCATCAAGCATGACCTTGAATGTCTCCACCACACCTCTGGGCAACCTGTTCCAATATTTACTCCCCTTCCTCCTGCTCTCCAGTGAAGCTGTGTCCTCTTGTAGAAGTGAATCCTTTTGTGGTTAATTCTGTCTGTAGGCATTTCCCATCTGAGCATTGGATCACAGAACCACAGAATGGGTTGGGTTGGAAGGACCCTCCAAAGCTCATCCAGTCCAACCTCCTCTGCAGTCAGCAGGGACATCCTCCACTAGATCAGGTTGCCCAGAGCCCTGTCCAGCCTCACCTTGAACATCTCCAGGGATGGGGCCTTAAACATCTCCCTGGGCAACTTGTTGCAGTGTTCCAGCAGCCTTCTGGTGCAGAACTTGTTCCTCACATCCAATCTCAATCTGCTCTGCTCTTATTTAAAACCATTGCCCCTGGTCCTGTCCCTGCAGCCCTTTGCAAACAGTTCCTCTGCAGCCTTCTTGTAGCCCCCTTCAGGTACTGGCAGGCTGCTGTAAGCTCTCCCTGGAGCCTTCTCATCTCCAGGCTGAACATTCCCAGCTCCCTCAGCCTGTCCTCGTAGCACAGCTGCTCCAGCCCCCTGATCATTCTCATGGCCCTCTTCTGGACCTGCTCCATCTCATAGGGCAAGTTAGGACAAGTGTAGGAGTTGGGCTTATAGGACAAATGAAGAAATCATTCCAGCTGAGAACCTCAGGCTGGCAATCCTACCCACAGAAGAACAAATAATCATTCAGCTCTGTGAAAAGGTGTCTGAATTCAAGACAAATTCCGAGACAAAAGCCACCCAACAACACCCACAAAGAAAACACAAGGAGAAGAGCTCCAGGAGCTTGATGGGGGTCTCAAACATCTCCCTGGGCAACCTGTTGCAGTGTTCCAGCACCCTCCTGGTGCAGAACTTGTTCCTCACATCCAGTCTAAACCTGCTCTGCTCTGGTTGGAAGCCATTGTCCCAGGTCCTACATGACAGAAGGCATGGGGAAACGCTGGGCACCAAGCAGAGCTGATGTTTCCAGACGTAGTTTCCAGCCTCTGAATTGCACCCTTCCTACCAAAGGCTCTGCCAGGAAGCTTCCCTGTTCCATACAATATTATTTCCAAGACTGGCTTGCCAATTCTGGCTTTAATGAGAACCACTGAGAGATCCACCATTTCCATGGGAAATTAGGGGGCTGGGCAAGCCCAGCTTTGGAAGTAGGCACAGAAGACTGCAAAGGCCACGAATCAGAATCTGTTCTGCTAGGGAGCACCCCCAGCACCGTGCTGTGCTGCTGAGGAGCAGCAGCTCCTGCAGAGGCAGAGGCATCCTTCCTGCTGTCCTGGGGCTTGGTTCAGTGACAGCACTTGTGTTGGCTGTGCAGAGACAGGACTTGGCCTTTCTCTGCCATCACATGTGCAACACTGTTAACATGATGAATGTGGTGACAGAAAACCCAGCTGGAGCATGACTGGGCTTTAATTTTCCTGGTGGAGCTCAGCAAACCTCTCACCACGAGGCTCCACGGGACTTGGCCATTAATCTGTACAGAATGTACCAAGCCCCCAGGGTGACATTTCAAACCCCCAGTAGAGGAGGGACAGTCGTCAGGGCTGTGATTAAAATAGATGCTTGTGTGTTGGTGTGGCTTTTGCTCAGCTTCCAGGAGGTGCAGCGAGCAGCCCTGCCACCTCCCCCCAAATAAGATGTGCCCCCAGAGGGCTGCACACAGAACCATTTGGGTTGGAAAAGCCCTTTAGGATCATCCAGTCCAACCACTCTCCAACTCTGCCAAGGCTGGGGCTAAACCACAGCCCTTAGTATATCCCACTGGGTGCTGTCAGCCCCCAACCTGTCCTGGCCATTGCGTGGCCATCACTTCACAGGGTCCAGCAGCCCTGGCAGTGAAGCCAGCCCCAGCTATAAATAGGCAGGAGCCAGCAGGGCTGAGCCCATGTAAGCAGCTCTGCTGCAACACCTGCTAATCGCTGCCTCCTGGGTGAGGTGGGCACCAAAGCTGCCCTGCCAGGGTGGGCTTCCAGCACTGAAGCTGCAAGAGGAAACACTTGCTGACAGAGCAGAAGGGGTAAAGGGGAGCAGCTGTGGAATAGACCTTAGAAGATGTTCATCTGCTGGCAGAGGCAAGGCAGAAAAAGCAGAAGCCTTGTGGTGCAAAATGAGGCCATGAAACCATTTGGTGACTTTCACCATCTCCTTGAACAAGCCCTACAGGAAACTGCAGCACCTCAGGGGGAGCTGGCAACACAGCCTTACATCCCCTAAATGCAACCACCTGTGCCACACACCATGGAATGGCCTGCTCCTGGGTACTGGAGCTGATTGCCAGTTTTCTCTGGACATGCCTCTGCACTGAGCCTGACTTTGGTAGCCTCCCAACAGGGCTGTGATGCCCACCATGACCCAGACCTCCTGTGCCACACACCATGGAATGGCCTGCTCCTGGGTACTGGAGCTGATTGCCAGTTTTCTCTGGACATGCCTCTGCACTGAGCCTGACTTTGGTAGTCTCCCAACAGGGCTGTGATGCCCACCATGACCCAGACCTCCTGAACCTGTCGTTGTCCAAGGGTCTCAAATGATTTCTGTGTTTGGTTGGGGTGGGTTTTTTTTAGCATCATAGAGCCCAGCTGATTCAAGAGCTTCCTTGGAGAAGCAACAAGCTGTTAAAAATACTCTTCCCCCTTCTAACAAAATGTCTTCCACCTGTCATCCTCTCCTCAAAAGCCTCCGAAGTCAGGCCCAGTGTTCCTGGGCAGGCTGCTGGCAGAGGTGCCTCGGGGGCACTTCTCCTCTTGAAGGTGAGAGCTGATGGGAGCTGGGTGAATGCCAGTGCTGGAAAGCAAGCCCGGCTCAGCCCCACTTGATCCTCCTGTCCCAGATGGCCACGGGTGACCACATCTCCCTGGCAGCCCTGCAGAATGAAAGGCCAGATGAAATAGATACAGAGCAGCTTAAATCATGCTTTAGAAATACCAGGAGTGGGAAGGAGGAGTCGGGTTTCTGCTCTTTGTAACCTGAAAGAGCCCTGATTTTGCTTCGAGTCCAGCTGGATATCAACTGGGGCTTGGCTGAAAAAGCAAGACTTGCTTTTAAAATGCTTTTATTGCTGACAGCTCAGTTCACCTGCTCAAAAGGACTTTGACAAGTTTAAGGTTTTGACCTGGGTATCAGTGTGTACACACTGCAAGGAGAGGACCTGCGCCGGAGCTCTGGCTCCTGACGCCACATGCGCCCTGAGGCCTGGCAAACTCCAGGTGATTAAATATTAACATTTATTGCAGTCCATCCACGTTGTTCCACATCCAGGGCAAGCTACTTCTCCCAGGAATGCAGTGGCTATGGGGAGCTGAGCAATGTGGGAGCTCAGCCGTTCTGCTCGGGACTGATGGTGAATAAAGCCTTTGGTTTGGTTGGGGCTGTCCTGGGTAGGGTGAATAGCTCCATAAATCACAGAGCAGCACCCAGGCCATCCCTCCAGCCCAGATTTATCTCTTTGAGATTGATTTGGATGCTGGTTTTAACGACAGTTCTTCATCTCTGTCTGCTTGGGAAAAGCTGTTGCATGCCTTTGAATGAAACTCTCCAGGGAGACAGACCCAAACCATTCTTCTCCCCTTCCCTGGCAGCGTTTATTATCTGCTTCCCCAAAGCAGCACTCAGGGCTTTGTGCAGAGCAACAAACATCTCTGAGCACTTGTGAAATTCTCTTCTTAAATGAAGCAAATTTGGGGTCAAGTCTTGCAACACAGAGGCATCACAGAATCACAGACTGGTGGGGGGTTAGAAATGCCCTCCGGAGATCATCTAGTCCAATCCCCCACCCATGCTAGAGCCAGGTCACCTAGGCCAGTTTGCACAGGAACACTTTCAGGCAGGTTTTGAAAGTATCCAGAGAAAGGAGACTCCACAACCTCTCTGGGCAGCCTGCTCCAGGGCTCTGCCACCCTCCAAGTGAAGAATTTCCCCCCTTAAGTTCCCACTAAACCTCCTGTGCTCCAGTTTGTGTCCATTGGCCTTGATCCTGTCACTGGACACTGCTGAAAAGAGCCCAGCCCCATCCTCATGACCTCCACCCTATAGCTATTGATCAGCATTGAGAAGGTTCCCCCCTCAAGGTGGTCTTCTCCAGGCTAAACAGTCATAGGTCTCAGCCTCTCACTGCCAGAGAGACGTTCCAGTCCTCCCAGCATCCTCTTAGCCTTCTGTTGTCCCCAGGAGAGAGGGCTGCACTGGCACCACCCGGTGCTGATGACACCACGTGCAACCAGAGCTGAGAACTTTGCTCTGCTGAACACTGGTGATTGTTCCAAGAGCTCCAGTGCAGCGGTGCTCATACAGCCACACAGCGGGGATCATAAACCAGGGCAGCCTGCGGTGCATCAAGAGTGTGGCCAGCAGGTGGAAGGAGGTTCTGCTCCCTCTGCTCTGCCCTGCTGAGGTCTCATCTGGAGTATTGTGTCCAGTTCTGGGCTCCCAGGTTCAAGGAGGGCAGGACACTGCTTGAGAGGGGACAGCAGAGGGCTGTGAAGATGCTGAGAGGACTGGAACATCTCTCTCATGAAGAAAGGCTGAGGGACTTGGGGCTGTTTAGCCTGGAGAGGAGGAGAGTGAGGGTGGATCTCATCACTGCTTGTAAGCACTCCAAGGGTGACAGGAGAAGAATTAATGGGCACAAACCTGAGCACAGGAAGTTCCATCTAAACATGAGGAGGAACTTCTTTACTTTGAGGGTGGCAGAGCACTGGAGCAGGCTGCACAGAGAGGTTGTGGAGTCTCCTTCTCTGGAGTCATTCCAAACCCACTTGGATACCATTCTATGCAACCTGCTGTGGGTGACCCTGCTCTAGCAGGGGGGCTGAACTGGATGATCTCCTGAGGTGCCTTCCACCCTACACCTGCAGCTGGGATAGAACTGTTGAGGTTGGAAGAAACCTTTGAGGTCATCGAGCCTAACTACACTTATGGAGCTCACAGTCCCATGCCTACTGCTAAGCTGCCACCACTAGACCACCTCCCTCAGCACCACATCCATGGATCTCTTAAATCCCTCCAGGGCTGGTGACTCCACCACCTCCCTGAGCAGCCTGGGCCAGTGCCTGAGGACCCTTGATGGGAAGAGATTGTTCCTAATATCCAACTTAAACCTCCCCTGGCACAACCTGAGGCTCTTTCCTCTTGTCCTGTCACTTGTGTGTGAGAAGAGACCAACCCCTCACCTGGCTCCAACCTCATTTGAAGGAGTTGTAGAGGGTGATGAGATCTCCCCTTGGCCTTCTCTTCTGAAGACTAAGCCCAGTTCCCTCAGCTGCTCCTCATAAGTTACTTCAGATCTTCCACAAAAGAACATTAGCAGGAGAAATGGGGAGGCCTTTCCACACTGCTGAGAAAAGGCAGATCCAGCTGAGATCATAGAATCAATCAGGTTGGAAGAGACCTCAAAGATCATCAAGTCCAACCTGTCACCACAGACCTCATGACAACTAAACCATGGCACCAAGTGCGATGGCTGCAGCCTTTCTCTTTCACAGATTCACAGGTTGCAAGAGGCTGGAAGGGACCCTCAAAGGTCACCTGGTCCACCTCCCCTTGCTGTCTGAAACTGTTCAAACGATGGTGGCCTGGCAAATATCACAACCCTTAGAGCACCCAGCTGCCCAGCAGGATGTGAGTCAGGAGAAAAGGCGAGGCACGTCCTGGTGGCTCCGAGTCACTCAGGTGTTGGAGGAGAGTGGCAGAAATCCATGTGGGAGCAGCACAACCAGACCAATTTTCTGCAGCCTGGACTCTTGCCTCTCCTTGCATTGTTTTTACTGCAGGTGAAGGTCCTTGGAGAAGGAGCCAGCTGGCAGCTGCTTGCCTTCAGTGCCGCTGTACACCTGGATCACATGGAACTGTGGAGGCTGGAAGAGACCTCTGAGATCACCAAGTCCAACCACTCACCCAGAGTTCACAGTCCCAGCACTGCTGCTTAGCCACCCAACCACCTCCCTCAGCACCACATCCAGGTCTTTTGAACCCCTCCAGGGATGGGGACTCCACCCTTGGCAGCCTGGGCCAGTGCCTGAAAGTGGCCATTAGATACAGCTGGCTGACTACTGAAAGGGAAGAACTCTCTGTCCTCTGCCCCTCCACACCCTCACCTGCAGCTGGCCTGCATCCCTGCTAGCATCTGAAAGACATCCCACTGCAGGAATGTCTGGGAGGGGACAAGGATGGGAGCATTCTCCATCACAGAGGGGCCCTGCAGACACCACATGCTCCCAGATGAACCAAAAGAGTTGGCTCAAGTGGCGAATTGAAGGAAGGGTTGTCAGGAATTCCCTCCCAACACTGAGATCAGGAAGGGTTGCCAGGAATTGCCTCCCAACACTGAGACCAAGCAGAGTTGTCAGGAATTCCCTCCCAAAACTGAGATCAGGAAGGGTTGCCAGGAATTGCCTCCCAACACTGAGATCACAAAGGGTTGTCAGGAATTCCCTCCCAGCACTGAGATCAGGAAGGACTGGGACCTGTGCTGCTTAATATTTGTATCACTGCTAGAGGCAGCAGGGTGGAGGCACCTTCAGCAGTGTGCAGATGGCACCAAGCTGAGTGGTGCTGTTGGTATGCCAGAGGGACAGGAGGGCATCCAGAGGGTCCTGAGCAGGCTGGAGAGGTGGTGCCCAGGGGAACCTCATGAAGTTCAACAAGAGCAAGGGCAGGGTCCTGCACCTGGGCTGGATCAATCCTCACTGTCAGTCCAGGCTGGGGGAGGAGGGGATAGAAAACAGCCCTGGGGAAAAGGACTTGGTGGTGCTGGTGGGGGAGAAGCTGGACAGGAGCAGTGTGAGCCTGCAGCACAGAAGGCAAATCACATCCTGGGCTGTATCCAAAGCACTGTGGCCAGAGCTGGAGAGAAGGAATCTTGCCCCTCTGCTCTGCTCTGGGGAGACCTCACCTGTAGGGCTGTGTCCAGCTCTGGAGCCTTCAACACAGGAAGGACATGGACCTGATGGACAGGGTCCAAAGGAGGGCCAGGGAAATAATCAGGGGGTGGAGCAGCTCTGCTATGAGCACAGGCTGAGGGAGCTGAGGGTGTTCAGCCTGGAGAAGAGAAGGCTCCAGAGAGACCTTAGAGCAGCCTGCCAGTACCTGAAGGGGCTACAAGGGAGCTGCAGAGGGACTATTTGCAAAGGCCTGCAGGGACAGGATGAGGGAGAATGGCTTCAAACTAGAGCAGAGCAGGTTGAGATTCTGTACCAGGAGGCTGCTGGAACACTGCAACAGGTTGCCCAGGGAGGTGGTTGAGGCCTCATCCCTGGAGATATTCAAGGTGAGGCTGGACAGGGCTCTGGGCAACCTGACCTAGTGGAGAATGTCCCTGCTGAGTGCAGGGGTTGGGCTGGATGAGCTTTAGAGATCCTTCCAACCAAGACCATTCTGTGATTCTGTGGTTAGAGGAAAAGAAAACAGAATGAGGTTGAGTCAGTACCAGAGCAGGTTGCTCACTAAAGCTGTCCATTGTCTGTCCTTCATTTCAAGACCTGACAGCACAAAGCCCACTGGGCACCTGCATATAGCCTCAGATGCTCCCAGCTGACCTGGCTCCAGTGGTGCTGAGAGGAGCATCCTCTTTCATGGAATTTTTGGGCATCTTTCTAAGCTGTGCCCCAGCTCAGCCCCCAGGGTCATTCCCAGGCACAGGCTCTGCTGCTGCCACTGCCTTGGCTCTTGAATTCTGCCCTCTGTGATTTCCTCCTCAGCCTTTCCTCGGTTGCTGGCTTTTGCCCAAGCTTCCTCATGGCAGTGACAGCAGAGTTGCCTGAGCAACGTTCTCCCTCTGTCCCTGCTCCCACGCTGTGGCTCCAGCAGGGCAAGACAACCCCCACCCCCCCAGCCCCACCAGCTGCCATCTGTGCCCTGCCTTGCTCCCTGTGGGCCTCCTTTGCCTTGCCAACACCCAAGCAAACACGGCCGAGGTGCCACACAGCACAGAGGCTTCTCCTGCCACGTGCTGGCAGCTTCCTCCTCACAGCTTTGCTGCAGCCTGCTCTCATGCCAGCTCCCCTCAGAGCTGTGCTGGCGGTGGTGGTGCTCCTGCTCACCCCACAGCTGCCCCAGCACCAGGCCAGCTCATCAGGTGGGTACCATCCACCTGGCATCTTCCCAAGCTGACTCTGTCTCCATCCTACTTCCACCTCCCACTGGCACCTTCCGTCTCGTCTCCCCAGCTGCTTGCTGCTTACCACAGAGTTAATCATAGAACCACAGCACTGTGGAGCTTGGAAGAGACCTTGGAGATCACCAAGTCCAAGCCCTCACCCAGAGCTCACAACCTCACCACTGCTGCTCAGATACCACCACTGAACCACCTCCCTCAGCACCACATCCACCAGATCTTTTAAACCCCTTCCCCACCTCCCTGGGCAGCCCATGCCAGTGCCTTAGAACCCTTGCTGGGAAGAAATGTCTCCTAACATCCAACCTGGATCTCCCTTGGAAATCTATCCTTCCTTCTCTCTATTTCTGCTCCTTCTCCCAGGCTTTTGTGACTGTCCCTCAGACCAGCCTGGCTCTCCTCACATTCCACTCATTTCCACTTACCAGCTTCTCCTCAGCTGAGGTGACTTCCTTGTCCTCCTGGCTGTCTTCCTGCCAGTGTCACATGTTTCCTTTTTGTGTCATCTCCCTTTGGGGTTCAGTCACTGGTTCTGTGAGCTTCAGGCTACTGTTTCATTTGAATAACCTGCTCATTTTCAGATCCTAGAATGGCTTAAGTTGGAAGGGACCTCAGAGATCATCTACTCCAACCTCTCTGCCATGGGCAGGGACACCTCCCACCAGCCCAGCTTGCTCAAGGCTTCATCCAACCTGGCCGTGAACACCTCCATGGAGGAGGCAGCCACAGCCTCCCTGGGCAGCCTGTGCCAGTGTCTCCCCACCCTCACTCTAAAGAATTTCTTTCTAATCTCCCATCTAAATCTGCCCACTTCCAGCTTCAACCCATCCCCTCTCACCCTATCACTCCCAGCCCTTGTCAAAAGTCCCTCCCCAGCTCTCCTGTAGCTCACTTCAGGTACTGTAAGGCTGCTCTAAGGTCTCCCTGGAGCCTTCTCTTCTCCATCCTGTCCCCACAGGGGAGGTTCTCCATCCCTCTGAGCACCTCTGTGGCCTCCTCTGGACCCTCTCCAGCAGCTCCAGCTCCCTGTGGAGGCAGTGCTGCAGGTGGGGTCTCAGCAGAGCAGAGCAGACTGCTCTTGAGCCGCTCCTCACCCATCTGGCTTTGTGTTTGATCTTAGAGGGCTTTCCCAGTCTCTGCAGTTCTGTGACAAGCTTTCACACCTGGGGGACAGAAGAAGTTTGTTAGATCAGGGCCCCCACTCAAAGCTCCTGGCACTGGAAAAGGTCCAAGGCTGAGCAGCTCAGGGAGAACTCTTCCATCCTTTCCCTCTGGCAAACTCATCACAAGGGAAATCCTCGAAGGCTGAACTTCAGCAGGCCACAGCTTATGCTATGAAATCAAACCTGAGTCTTCCACCAACACCTGGCTTGATCAACCCCCTGCCCTGCTCTCCATTTATTCAAACTCATTTCTCCTGTCTGACTGGCTGAGAGCAGGAGAGCAGTTTCTGCTGCCTGGTGAGATTCACGCTGGTGATCATGGTTCCTGACCAGCTTCCTTCATGCTGCTTTCAAACACTGGGTTAACCTGTGCTGGACTCCAAACCACAGCTTCTGTAGAGGAAAAAATACAGGAGAACCCTTTTTGTTGTGCAGCACACACACTAAGGTTATCCTCAGCCCATTCTAGGGTGAAAAAAGAAGGATCAGAGCTTTAATCTGCAGTAAAGAGAAGATGATGGCACAGGACACAAAGAGAAAAGGATGCCAAGAGCACAAATGAGGGATCTCATTAGAGGTAAGTTATCTGGACAGGACAGTGTCTGCCTACTGGAGAAGCAAAATGTATCTTAAGATGAAGCTCCTGAAGCAAGCAGGGGCAGATGTACTGATGAGAACCAGTAGGTGCTATCAATAGCTTGTAATGGACTGACAATGAGGGCCAGAAGCAGCATTGATTTCATGCCTGGCCCTGCTTTTAGCTGAGTCCATAACCCAGGCCCAGCCAAAATCAATAGCAAAAGTGGTTAGGAAACCACAGGGCAGCTTTGATCAGGTTGCTTCTCCATGGCTTTGATTTTTCAGTTTGAGGTCACCCAAACTGTGTTTCTTGACCTCTCTTTTCAGTTCCACCTGCTGAACAAGAGTATCCAGGAGTCCCTTTGTGCTGGGACACCCCAAGGTTTACATTCCCAGAGTGCTGGGAAGTGCTGCCAAGGTAAGCTCTGAGTCATCCCTTCTGACCTGTCTTCCTGCTCTTCTGTGTGCCCCAGGATGTGTGTGGCTGGCTGGCTGGCTGCTGGGCAGTCACTGCGCTCTCTTTCCTTCCTGCTCCCGGGGGCCTTGCAATGGGTAGAGGAGCACCACATGGAAGCACCGTGAGTCAGGCACCCATTTGTTTGCCCAGGTATCACTCCCAGTGCCAAGACAAACATTACCCCCTGGCAGGTGTGGGCCTCATCACCTCCTTTGTGGATGTGTAGCAGGAACCAGGCTGCTTGTGACGTGAAGAAAGGCTGCGGTGTCTGCAGGGAGGGTCTGGAAGGGGACAGCCCTTCCCCTTCTTGATGAAGGATGCTCTCATGAAGAAAGGCTGAAGGACTTGGGGCTGGTTAGCCTTGCAGAGGAGTGAGGGGGAATCTTCTCAATGCTTTGGTGGGTGTCAGGAGGATGGCACCAGTCTTTTTCAGCAGTGCCCAGTGGCAGGACAAGAGGTGGCAAACACAAATTTGAGCACAGGAAGTTCCATCTAAACATGAGGAGAAAGTTCTTCACTTTGAGGGGGGCAGAGCATTAGAACAGGCTGCCCAGAGAGGTGGTGGAGCCTCCTTCTCTGGAGTCATTCCAAGCCCACCTGGGTGCTGCTCTGTGCACCCTGCTTGGGGTCACCCTGCCTTAGCAGTGCAGTAGGACTAGGTGATCTCCAGAGGTCCCTTCCAGCCCCCCACCAGTCTGTGTGGGTCTGTGATCTGAGGATTTGATGATTGGTGGTTTTGATGAAGACACACAGCATGGTCAGCTTTGCAGATAGTATTTCCTCACTTATTTTCACACACCACACCCCCACACCCTGCCCCTGAATTCAAGTAGATGGCTTCTTTGCCTCAGGAGGGGCAAATGTCAGCTCTCAGAGTTTAGCAGTGGCATTAGCGGCTTGAAACAAGGCAGCCTGGGATTTCAAGAGGAGCTGCAGTAACCTTCTGGCCACAGGGTACCTCTGTCCTCCCTCCAGCCAGCAGCTGCCCTGCATTCACCATCCATCTCCCTGAATCCACTGAACATGGTGTCCATGATTCCCACACTGAAAGCCAAGCCAAGAGGTGATTCCCCACTCATTCTATGGCCAAGGTCATTACCCTGCTTAAAGCACCAAGGGCTTTCAGTGCAGGTCACTTGGAGCCATGCCTCAAAGCAGCTACCCTGTAGGTTTGGAGAGACTCTACAGTAGAGATTTTACAGTCAGGTTCTTCCTTCTGCAGATGTAGCTAAGCTGGGAGGGAAATCAAGCAGGTACTGAAGAGCACCAACATCAGCCACAGCCTGTGCTACACTTTAGAGCAGCAGCCCCCTTCAGCTGTTAGCAGCAAGGGTGAGAAGCCTGACAGTGCAGTGTTAGAGGTGTAAATGTAAGGGCTCAAAGCCACCTTGATTTCCCTCTAGTCACCAAAAGGAAATGAATTCATTGGGGGTTTCTTCCATCATCAAATGTTTCTCTGTGACACAAAAGGTTTGGTTTGTTTCCATGCTCAGGTGAAAAGGAAAAGACAGGAAAGGTTCATTTCATGCCACAGTGGTGGTTTTGGTTGTGTTGAGAGAAGGGCAGTGAATCTGGGGAAGGGTCTGGAGAACAGGGCTGGAGAGGAGCAGCTGAGGGAGCTGGGGGTGTTCAGTGTGGAGAAAAGGAGGCTGAGGGAAGACCTCCTTGCTCTCTACAGCTTCCTGAGAAGAGGCTGGAGCTAGGTGGGGGTTGGGCTCTGCTCCCTAGTATCAGGTGATAGGAGGAGAGGAAATGGCCTCAAGTTGCACCAGAGGAGGTTTGGGTTGCAGATGAGGAACAATGTCTTTGCTGCAAGAGTGGTCAGGGATTGGCACAGGCTGCCCAGGGAGGTGGTGGAGTCCCCATCCCTGGAGGTGTTCCAGAAACCTGTGGCCATGGCGCCTGGGGCCACGGTTTAGTGCTCATGGTGATGTTGGGTCTGTGATTGAACTCAGTGTTCCTGGGGGGGCTTTTCCAGCTGAAACAATTCTGTGAGTCCATCAAGCAGCTCCCTGAATAGCTCTTCACAAAGAGCTATTGCTTCTCTTGGCCTCTGCTTGAGAGGATCGCAATATTTCGGGACACAAAGGGAACTTCTAACCTGCCCTTGCAGAAATAATGATGCAGCAGCAGGGGGCAATGCCCTCAAGATCCCTTTGCTGTGAGCTCCATGAGCAGTCCAACAGTCTTACACCAACCTTTTGTTCTGTGGATCAAAAGACCAGGAACGAGGATGGAAACCCCTGGCGCTCAGAGGATGCTCGGTTGTGAGGCTACTATGTGGTGGAGGAGCATCACATCTCTGAACCACCTCTGCCTCCAGCAGGGAGGCACTGTGAGACAGCTGGGCAAGGGGACTTCTGGTGCCATGGTTTAGTTGATTAGATGGTGTTGGATGATGGGTTGGACACAATGATCTTGAAGGTCTCTTCCTCTCCTCTCCTCTCCTCTCCTCTCCTCTCCTCTCCTCTCCTCTCCTCTCCTCTCCTCTCCTCTCCTCTCCTCTCCTCTCCTCTCCTCTCCTCTCCTCTCCTCTCCTCTCCTCTCCTCTCCTCTCCTCTCCTCTCCTCTCCTCTCCTCTCCTCTCCTCTCCTCTCCTCTCCTCTCCTCTCCTCTCCTCTCCTCTCCTCTCCTCTCCTCTCCTCTCCTCTCCTCTCCTCTCCTCTCCTCTCCTCTCCTCTCCTCTCCTCTCCTCTCCTCTCCTCTCCTCTCCTCTCCTCTCCTCTCCTCTCCTCTCCTCTCCTCTCCTCTCCTCTCCTCTCCTCTCCTCTCCTCTCCTCTCCTCTCCTCTCCTCTCCTCTCCTCTCCTCTCCTCTCCTCTCCTCTCCCTCCATCACCTGAGGGAGACTAGGGAAGACTGGGACTTCCCTCCTGGTCAAAGAGGAGCACTGTTTCTGCCCTAAGGGTTAAAAAAGACCGTTCACCATTTGACAAGAGAACAAGAAGCAGAAAGAAGGGTGAGATACCCAGAGGCAGCTCTTCCTGTGCAGCACTGCAGCCTTGTGCTTTCCCCTGTGGTTGCCCAGGGCCCTGCAGCTGCCCTGTGGGGACACCTCGTGGTTCAAGTTTGGCTGCTGGTGGCTGGCACCTTTTCAATGCACTCCAGCCTGTGCTTCATCTGGACCTGTAGGTCCCTGGCTCATCCCTCTTTCCCTTCTGGACAACGGGAGTTATGTTTCCCCTTTCCCAGTCAGTGGGGACCTCCCTGGACTGCCAGGACTTTTGGAGTATGATGGAGAGTGGTTTAGCAACCTCCTCCCCAGCTCCCTCAGCACCCCTGGGTGTATCCCATCGGGTCCCATGGACTTGAACACTATCAGGTTCTTCAGGTGGTCCTGAACCTGATCTTCACTCACCATGGGCAGTTCCTTCTTCCAGTCCCTACCATTATCTTCCATTGTTCTGGGAGTGTGGTTGGAGCCCTTGCCAGTGAAGCCTGAGGTAAAGAAGTCATTGGGAACCTCAGCCTTCTCCATGTCACTTGTCACCAGCTCACCTGTTCCCTTTCGGAGGGGGCCCACACCTTCCCTAGGCTTCTTCTTACCTATATTAATATACCCACAGACATTTATAGACATGTTCCCCTTGCTCTGCCTGGCTAGATTGAATTCTAGCTGAGCTTTAGCTTTTCTAACCAAGTCTCTTGCTGCTCAGGCAGCTTCCTTATAAGCCCCCATTCCAGCTGCCCTTTCTTCCACTCCTTGTAGAGTTTCTTTATGTGTGCCAGCATGCCCAGGAGCTCCTTGCTCATCCAGGCAGGTCTCCTAGCATTCTTTCCTGCTATCCTTCTTGTGAGTAGACTTTGCTTCTGGGCACAGAGAAGGTGATCCTTGAACACTGACCAGCTGCCCTGGGCCCCTCTTCCTTCTAGGGCTTTGTCCCATGATACTTTGGCCAGCAGGTCCCTGAAGTGATCAAAGTCTGCATGCCTAAAATCCAGGGTTGCAAGCTTGGGATATGTCCTCCTAGTTGCTCTGAGGATCTTAAATTCATGGTCACTGGAGCCAAGGTTATCCCTGAGCCTCACACTGGTGACCAGCCCTTCCCTATTGGTGAGAGCAAGGTCCAGCATAGCTCTCTACAGCTCCCTGAAGGGAGGTTGGAGCAAGGAGGGGGCAGCCTCTGCTCCTTGGTGGCAAGAGACAGGAGCAGAGGCAATGGTTCCAAGCTGCCCCAGGGCAGGCTCAGGCTGGAGCTCAGGAACTATTTCTGCACTGGAAGGGTTCTCAGACATTGGAATGGTCTGCCCAGGGCAGTGCTGCAGTCACCATCCCTGGGGGTGTTCCAGCAGCCTGTGGAGCTGTGCTTAGGGACATGGTTTGGAGGTGACCCTGCAGGGCTGGGTGGAGGGTTGGATGGGGTGAGCTTGGAGGGCTCTGCCTTGTTTCCCTCAGCTGCTCCTCATCATGTCCATCCAACAGCAGGGGACAACTAAACCAGGTCCCTCAGCACCACATCTACACAGCTTTCAAACTCCTACAGGGATGGGAACTCCACAACTTTCCTGGGCAGCTGGTTCCAGTTTTGGACAACCCTTCCCTGTGAAGAAAGGGGAGAATGGACAACCCTTCCCTGTGAAGAATGGACAACCCTTCCCTGTGAAGAAGGGGGAGAATGGACAACCCTTCTCTGTGAAGAAGGGGGAGAATGGACAACCCTCCCCTGTGAAGAAGGGGGAGAATGGACAACCCTTCCCTGTGAAGAAAGGGGAGAATGGACAACCCTTCCCTGTGAAGAAGGGGGATAAGATCCTGAAGGTGCAAAGCTTAGTCCATCAGTCTGTCTTAGACACTGTGGGAGTGCACCCACTACCCCTTCTTGCCCTGCAAAGACAGGGTGGGGGAAACAATGAAGCTGGGATGAGGGGAGCCAGAGGAGAGAGACCTCCCAGGCCTGTGGGGTGGTGGATTTCACATGGGCCCTTCCCCCAAGCCAGGCAGAGACCCTGTGCAGGGGTACATCTGGGCATGTTTTGGGCACATTTGGGCATGCTTAAGCAGAGCACTGATGGTTGTCAGTTCTAGCCTTGGGTGAGAATTCCAACAAACATTAGGCTGGCTGTATTAGAAGAGGTGAGCTGCAGAGCACAAGGCTCTTTGCCCTTGGGGTTTTGCCTCCCCCCACCCCAGCCCCAAACGTGTGGGTTATAAGCAGCAGCAGCAGTGTCAGGAGGATTTTCTGATAAGAAGAGACACCAGAGGAATTCCCACAATCAGCCAGCAGCACTGTGAGTACCCTGAAACATTCCTAAAGTCTCTGGGGAATTCCTCCCTTCTAGAAGTTAGTGGGGGGAGGGCAACTTACTGCTCTGGGATCTCTCTTTCCCAAGCACTGTTCTCAGACCATTTGTAACCACTGCTATGCTCTGCAGGTATTCTCAACAGAATACAGAACCTCTGTGACCCTCAGTGGGTTTTGTGGGAGGCAGAGCCACGTTAATAAGTCATTTATACGGCTACCAGTTCCCTGCCTTACTCCTCTTTACTGGTAACAGGCACTCCCTGTGGTGGGAGAGCCCAGCAATGACAACACCCAGGGGCTGAGCATCAGACACCTGGCCCACCTCAGGCACCTTGCCATACACATGAGGCAGCCTGGGGCATGCAGGGTGTGTGTCTGTGTGACTATTTTAGTACCAACTTCTTTTATATCTTTAATAAAACCTATGAGATATCAATTTTCTGTTTGATTAGGGTGTGCTCAGAACCAGAGCACACCTCCCACACTGGCTACAGTTTTGGGTCACTTGCCACAAGACGGACACCAAGGCTCTGGAGCAGGTCTGAAGAAGAGTCAGAAAGCTGGTGGAAGGGCCTTGAACACAGGTCCTGTGAGGAGCAGCTGAGGGAACTGGGGTGGCTTGGTCTTCAGAAGGGTAGGCTGAGGGCAGACCTCATTGCCTGAAAGGAGGTTGGAGCCAGGTGGGGGTTGGCCATTTCTCACGTGCTGGAGCCTGCTGCCAGGCAGAAACTGGAGCAGCTCAGTGAGAGGCAGCTGTGCTTGGGAGACCACACAGCAGGTTCCCTTGCTTTGCCCCTCCATGGGAAAAGGGGAGCTAGGGATGGCAGCTTGGAGAAGTCTTCTTGGATGTGGCAAGACAGCAGAGGTGGGGACTGGTTCTGATCTGCAGAGGGACAGGGCCCTCCTCATGGCACAGCACACAGCAGTGCTGGGGATGTGTCCATGTGCACTGTGCTGCACAGAGAGGGGGAAACACAACTAGAAACAAGCACACCATGGCTCCTGGCTGCCAGCAGGCAAGGTGACAAGTCCGGGCCCTCACAGCCAAGGGCAGCCTGGGACGCACTAAGAGTGTGGCCAGCAGGTTGAGGGAGGTTCTCCTGCCCCTCTACTCTGCCCTGCTGTATTAAAAGAGGTGAGCTGCAGAGCACAAGGCTGCAGATCTACAGATCATTGTGTCCAGTTCTGGGCTCTCCAGGCAAGGGGGACAAGGAGCTACTGTAGAGAGTCCAGCAGAGAGCCACTGAGCTGCTGAGGACACTGAACATCACCTTGTGAGGAGAGGCTGAGAGCCCTGGGGCTGCTTAGCCTGGAGAAGAGCAGCCTGGGGGGGAGCTCAGCAATGCTGATCAACAGCTAAAGGGTGAGGGTCAGGAGAATGGAGCCAGACTCTTCTCAGTGGTGCCCAGGGACAGGAGAAGGAGCAGTGGACACAAACTGGAATGCAGGAGCTTTATAAGGCAAAAATTCTTCCCTGTGAGGGTGGCAGAGCACTGGGACAGGCTGCCCAGAGAGGTTGTGGAGTCTCCATCTCTGGAGGCATTCCAGACCCACCTGGACATGTTCCTGTGTGACTGACTCTGGGTGACCCTGCTCTAGCAGGAGCTTGGGCTCAACCTTCAGGGGTCCCTTCCAGCCCCCTCAGAGCAGAGCTGCTCCAGCCCCCTTGTGGCCTCCTCTGCACTCTCTCCAACAGCTCTGTGTCCTTCTTCCTGGGGACACCAGACCTGGAGGCAGGATTGGAGGTGGGGTCTCAGCAGAGCAGAGCACAGGGCTTCTCGATGTGATTTTCTCAAGTTTCCTCCCATTGTTGTGGTGCTTCTGGAGGTGTGACACTGCCACCAGCAGGACTGAGCCAAGCCCAGGTGTGGTTTTCAGGCAGGGCTGTGTGCTCTGCACTCAGCCTGAGCTGCAGCCAGCTCCTGGGAGCTCCCTGGCACAGACAGCGTTTCCCAGTCAGCTGCCGCAGGGCAGTCACTGCAGTTGATTCCTTCGGTCCCTGGGCCGATGCTGAAATGAGATTTCACAGACTTTGGGTGGGACACCAGAAGGAAGGCAGCACCCTGGCAGCTTCCCTTCCATCCCTGATTGTGGCAGCTCCCAAATTGCCACGAAAGACAGACAGAGGGAATGCCCTTATCCTGTCACCAGGGGGTTTACAGGAATGAGAACAAGAGTGGAAAGACTGTGGGGGGTGGGGGGTGTGTGCTTCTTGTCTATTGCTGAGGCTGCACTGCTGCCACTGCACTTCACAGCTGCAGCTTAGCCTTAAGAACAAACCTACTGACCTTTGCTGGCTTAGATTCCAGTTGAAAAGCCCTCAGAGAAACCATGCAGTTACCCCTGCAATTCAGTCTTCCTCAAGACAGTTCCCCTTCTTCCATCTTCATTTTAAAGATAACCACACAAAACAGAGAAAGGAGCTGGCTCTAGGTAAGACAGACCCAAAGTTCACTTTACTACCAGGCTTACTACCAACATTTATGTTGGAAGAGGGCAGACAGCACCTGAGCACTGACTGTGTACCAGAAAAACTTCCCATAACTGGCAGAGGGAACATAGCTGCACAGGGAAGTACTGAAGGTGCTGAGGAAACAGATGGCACTGAGCTGGGAGGCAGTGTGGAGCTGCTGGAGGGCAGGAAGGCTCTGCAGAGGGACCTGCACAGGCTGCATCCATGGGCTGAGGCCAATGGGATGAGATCCAACAAGGCCAAGGGCTTGGTCCTGCACTTGGGCCACAGCAACCCCAGGAAGGCTGCAGGCTTGGGGCAGAGTGGCTGGAAAGTGCCCAGCAGAGAAAGTCCTGGGGGTGTTGGTGGGCAGCTGGCTGGAGATGAGCCAGGGGGTGCCCAGGTGGGCAAGGAGGCCACCAGCAGCCTGGACTGGATCAGCACTGGTGTGGGCAGCAGGAGCAGGGCAGGGATTGTCCTCCTGCACTCAGTACTGGGGAGGCCACACCTGCAGTGCTGGGCTCAGATCTGGGCCCTCACTGCAAGAAGGACACTGAAGGGCTGGAGAGGGTCCAGAAAAGGGCAAGGAAGCTGGGGAAGGGAATGGAGAAGAGGGCTGGGGAGGAGTAGCTAAGGGAGCTGGGGGTGTTTAGCCTGGAGAAGAGGAGGCTGGAGCCAGGTAGGGGCTGGTCTCTTCTAGCTTGCAATGAGTGACAGAAGGAGAAGAAATGGCCTGAAATTGTGCCCCAGGGGAGGTTTAGGTTGGAGATTAGAAGAAACTTGTTGACTGAAAGGGTTCTCAAAGTGTGGCAGAGGCTGCCCAGGGAGGTGGTTGAATGCCCATCCCTGGAGGTGTTTGAGAGAGGCAGAGCTGTGGTGCTGAGGGCCATGGTTCAGCCCCAGCCTTGGCAGAGATAGAGAATGGCTGGGCTGGAGGATCTTACAGGGCTTTTCTAACCTAAACCATTCTGTCATTCTGTATTTGATCCTTCCAGAAGCTGTGTTTGCAGCCTGTACTAGGAAAATTGCAAAGCAAACACATTACCCTTGGGTGGTCTTAGCCAAGTGAGTCTTTCTCCCCTGGGCAAAGAAAGATTTTGGAGCTACACTGAAAAGAGTCTTGAGCTTCTGCACTGCAGCAGTAGTAGTGGAGGACAAACCTGCCTGTAGGCTTTTGCATCTGGTGTTGACATCAAGCAGTTTTGCCTGGGAGAGACAGGTGGAAATGCCAGCAATGAAACCTCTTAAAGCTGCCTTCCCCCCTCAGCTTCTTAAAACAGGCCCTTGGGGTTTAGACCCTGCTAGCTCTGCAGACAACACATGCAAATGAAGCACCACACACTGCTCTTAGCCACCAAGTGATTAAGCCTCTTTTAATGTTTCTATTGACAAACAATGTAAGCATAACCAGAGTGAACAGTATGGACCTGAGTCACTGAGCTCCTGGCTGGAGAAGACCTATTGGCATTCTGATTGCATCCACAGTTGAGCCAGAGAATGCTGAAGTGATCACAGACTAGAAGGGGTTTCAGCAGTGCCTCAGATTGTGCGTTAGGAGCCAAGGCAAACAATTATCCTGTACCATACAACAGAAAGCAGCTAGCATTGGACAAAGTTTGGTCAACAAACTAGTTTTACTTCTAGCATAACCCTTGTGCTAAGAACTCAACAGGCACAACAGTACCAGTAAGCAATGAACTTGAAAATGCAGGATGGCCACAGACAGCTGACTTGGGGCAGCAGCAGCAGACTCAGAGGCGGCTTTTGGACTCTGGCGCTCCCAAGTGATTGGCTATCTCCTCCTCATCTAGTCATGCACTGGAGAGGAACTCCACAGCAGTCTCCTTCTCTTCAGTCAGCTCCTTTGCAGTCAGATCCATCTTCTCACGAGAAAAATCATTAATGGGCAGACCCTCCACAAACTTCCAGCTCTTGTCCTGTGGAAGCCAAACCAGAAGCCCTTCACGTGAGCACAGTCTGCGTTCCCCGGGCGTGAAGCAAACTGCGCGGCGTGAGGAACATAGTTCATGGCCTCAAAGAACCCACCAGGGCTAAGTTAATCATACAACCATAGAGCTGATTAGGGTGGAAGAGACCTCTGAGATCAAGTCCAACCACTCACCCAGAGCTCACAGTCCTACCACTGCTGCCGAGCCAGTGCCACTGAACCATGTCCTTCAGCGCCACATCCAGGCAGCTTTTAAGTCCCTCCAGGGATGGTGACCTCCCTGGGCAAGAGGATCCATGCTGGATCAGGGAAAAGCAAACCAGCTGTCCCTGAGCACATGGCTGGAACAGAGAGGGGCAGGCACAGCCATGCCCAGCTGCAGGAGGAAGAGAACCACTGCAGGACTCTGCCTGGAGGCTGTGGGATCCCAGCTTTAGCACAGCCTGGGGTGCTCCACACAGCAGCTGCCACGGGGAAAGCTAACTCTGGGTCCAGATCAAGCATGCAACCAACAGGAATGGCCCTGACTGAAAGGCTGCTCACAGCCCCTGCAGCCCCACCTGGAGAGCTCAGGTGCTAAGGGGCTGCTGGGCCAGCTCAGCTGGGACTGCTTACCTTGATCACCACAGGGAAGGAGTAGAGCAGGTCCTCAGGAACACCGTAGGAATTGCCGTCCGAAATGACTCCCATGGAAACAAACTCCCCCTGGCAGACAGGTGAGGAAAGGATCAGGACCTCTGCTCCTGCCAGGAGCAGGCCAAACTTCCATTTTCATCTCCAGTGACACACTTGACTGCAGAAAAACATTCCTGCCCCTCCCCACAGCCCTGGCCCCAGGCCAAGGCCGCTGGCATCGAGCAGACAGTGAGTGAAGAGCAAGAGCTTACCGCGGGAGTGCCAAACCAGATGTCCCTGACGTGATCACAGATAGCTTTGGCAGCTGACATGGCACTGGACAGCTTCCGAGCCTTGATCACAGCTGCTCCACGCTGCTGAACAGTCTGCAATACACAACACCACCCCAGACTGTCAAGCAGCAGCACCTTGGCTTGCCTTGCATGCTGCTAGCCCTGGCTGAGGACAGTCCACCTCGCAAAGCCTGCAGCTCAGCACTCCAGACACAGCTGCCACAGCAGGCCACCCACCAACACCAGCTGCAAGGTTTGCCCAGGCAAGAGACAATGCAGCACTTCTGAGCCTGCCTTGTGTCTTAGGACCTGCTCTACAGACAGCAGCCCCTGACTTCCTCCACAGCAATCAGGTGGCTCAAGCTTTTACTGCCAGGAGAATTCAGGTCTGTCACTAGGAATGGGTGTCCCAGACAGCACTGGGAACCAGTGGGGTTTGTTGGTGAACTCCTTGCTGGTATGCATCTCTGCAGGCATTCCAAACCTGCCTGCACATGCTTCTGGGTGACTGACTGGGTGACCGACTGGGTGACCCTGCTCTAGTGGGGAGGTTGGACTAGATGACTACCTGAAGGGAGGTTGTAGCCAGGTGGGGGTTGGTCTCTTCTCCCGGGCAGCCAGCACCAGAACAAGAGGACACAGCCTCAAGCTGTGCCAGGGGAGGTTTAGGTTGGATGTTAAGAAGTTCTTCACAGAAAGAGAGATTGGCCATTGTGCTGCCCAGGGAGGTGATGGAGTCACCATCACTGGAAGTGTTTAGGAAGAGACAGGATGGGGCACTTGGTGCCATGGTTTAGTTGATCAGATGGTGTTGGATGATAGGTTGGACTTGATGATCTCAAAGGTCTTTTCCAACCTGGTTAATTCTACTCTACTCTACTCTATTCTAATGATCTTCAGAGGTCCCTTCCAACCCCTACCATGCTGTGGTTGTGTGTGTGATTCTGGTGCCAGTCCTACAATATTTAACACAGAAACTGAATTCCTGAAGATTTACATGAAGTTTAAATGGAGTCTCCATCTCTAGAGGCATTCCAAACCCACCTGGGAATGTCCTCTGTGATTTACCCTGGGTGATCCTGCACTAGCAGGACTTGATGATCCCCAGAGGTTCCTTTCCACCCCTCATCAGTGTGTGCTTCTGTGACTCTCTCAAGATACCTCCCTAGCAGCAAGTTTATGTGCAGAACTTTTCTACTTCAGAACTGCACTTTTTGGCAGTAGAGCAGTTTCTCAAACCTTGCACTTTTTGTTCTGAGTTTTGGGAAGGCTGCATGTCAACCAGCTCTAGGCTAGAGAGATGAATTATGAAATCTCCCCTTAGGCAAAGCATTTTAGTACAGACCAGCACTGCAATGTACCTACAAGGTTTTCAAGCACAACAACTGACACAGACAAGCTATCTGCAGGTGACTTCCCAGCACTGCTGCACTTCTCAGCTTTAGGTAGGCCACACCTGGAGTGCTGGCTGCAGTTTTGGGGCCCTCACTCAAAGAAGGACATTGAGGGGCTGGAGCAGGTCCAGAGAAGGGCAAGGAAGCTGGGGAAGGGTCTGGAGAACAGGGCTGGGGAGGAGCAGCTGAGGGAGCTGGGGGTGTTTAGTCTGGAGGAGGCTGAGAGGAGACCTCATTGTTCTCTACAGCTCCCTGGAGGCTGGAGCCAGGTGGAAGTTGGTTTCTTCTCCCTTGGAATAAGTGACAGGAGGAGAGGAAATGGACTCAAGTTGGTGCAGAGGAGGTTCAGGTTGGACATCAGAAGAAACTTCTTGACTGAAAGGGCTCTCAAAGCCTGGCACAGGCTGCCCAGGGAGGTGGTTGAATGCCCACCCCTGGAGGTGTTTGAAAGAGGCAGAGCTGCGGTGCTGAGGGTCATGGCTTAGCCCCAGCCTTGGCAGAGATAGAGAATGGTTGGACTAGATGATCCTGAAGGGCTTTTCCTACCAAAATGATTCCCTGATTCTGTGTCTCACTCCAGGCAAGGCAGAGCTGCCTCACTAAGGCAGTCAACCACAGTTCATGATTTCATAGGAGATTAGGAAAAGCAGAAGCACAGAATGACCACTTCAAAGAAACAAACAAGCTCTTACCAGGATAAAGTCTCCCTTCAGCCAGCTGTCATCTTTTATAGCTTCATAAACTCCAACTTCCTTTCCTTTCAGGTTTACCTTTGCATGGTTAACATCTGGGTACTGAGTGGAGGAGTGGTTGCCCCAAATGATGACGTTCTTCACATCATTAGCAGTCACACCAAGCTTCATAGCAATCTAATTGGAAATTAAGGATGCCCACTCTATTAACTTCAGCTTCTCAATTCACAGCATTGCTGTGCTCATGCTCAGTGGAAGGGAACCTGCTTGGAATGGTGCCTGTTTTACCTGAGATTTGGCTCTGTTGTGATCCAAACGAGTTAAGCAGCTGAAGTTCTCCTTTGGTATCGAGGGGGCTGACTTTGATGCAATCAGGCAGTTGGTATTTGCTGGATTCCCCACTACCACAACCTGGAAACAAGAAAGAGGATGTGGAAAGGTGAAGAAGATGAAAGATGAAGAAGCTCTTTCTGCAGGACAACTCCCTCCAGTGAAATACAGGCCTTTGCTTGCAAAGAAGCTAGCAAAGAGTTCAACTTCCTACACCTCCTGGGTGTCTTCACAAGACTCTTTTGTCTGCACTGAGTCTTCTGAAAACTGCACAGAAGAATCTTTTCTAGCCAGGTATTTTCTTGACTCTGACATTCACACCTGGCAGGGAACAAGACTCCTGGGCACATCTGCACACTGGCCCACAGTCTGGCTTCAACTCTCATGATAACAGATACAGGGAAAGCAAGATCCATACACAAGAGTGAGCCCACACTGAATCCACCATCACCTTTAAACACTCTCTAGACTGGCTGCCACTGCAGAATAGAATAGAATAGAATAGAATAGAATAGAATAGAATAGAATAGAATAGAATAGAATAGAATAGAATAGAATAGAATAGAATAGAATAGACAAGGTTGGAAGAGACCTTCAAGATCATCGTGTCCAACCCATCAACCAATCCAACCCACCTGAACAACTAACCCATGGCACCAAGCACCCTACCAAGTCTCCTCCTAAACACCTCCAGTGATGGTGACTCCACCACCTCCCCAGGCAGCCCATTCCAATGGGCAATCACTCTCTCTGTATAGAACTTCTTCCTAACACTCAGCCTAAACCTCCCCTGGTGCAGCCTGAGACTGTGTCCTCTTGTTCTGGTGCTGGCTGCCTGGGAGAAGAGACCAACCTCTGCCTGTCTACAACCTCCCTTCAGGTAGTTGTAGAGAGCAATAAGGTCTCCCCTGAGTCTCCTCTTCTCCAGGCTAAGCAACCCCAGCTCCCTCACCCTCTCCTCACAGGGCTGTGTTCCAAACCCCTCACCAACTTTGTTGCCCTTCTCTGGACTCGTTCCAGCAAGTCAACCTCCTTCCTAAACTGAGGGGCCCAGAACTGGACACAGTACTCCAGGTGTGCCCTAACCAGTGCAGTGTACAGTGGCAGAATGACCTCCCTGCTCCTGCTGGCCACACTCTTCCTGATGCAGGCCAGGATGCCATTGGCCCTCCTGGCTGCCTGGGCACACTGCAGGCTCATGTTCAGCCTACCATCAACCAGCACCCCCAGGTCCCTTTTTGCCTGGCTGCTCTCAGCCACTCTGACCCCAGCCTGTAGCACTGCATGGGGTTGCAAGAGCAGTTCACTTCTCTCACTGCTCAAAGGCAGGCAGAAGTGAAATGCTGCCTGAAACTTAGAACAATTTATTACTACTGAAAGCTGATTTTTATTCATCCTTCATCTGTTAATGTGCCTCCAATGATTAATGTCTCAAACACAGGAGCTAATCTGCCACCCTCCCTCTGAAAGGGAGCCGAGCCCCTTTTCCATCCCTCTGCAACAGTTACATTGATGGTTTGCATTCCAGCTGTCCAGAGACACAAACAAGGCTTTAGAAGCAGTAGGAAATTCATCAGCAGAGGAAGCAGGCATTAAAAACTCTGTTACAAAGCACAGCTGGGAGTCTGGGGCTGAGATTAGGAGCAGTAGGAGAGCAGCCACATGATCCCATTAACTGCTGAAGGAACCTGAGAGGCAACAATTAAAAGCTTCCAAGGACCGAGAGGCAAACAACCCAAGCGGAGCCCATTCTGTCCTGCGGCTGCAACTCAAGGTCAGTGCCAAAGCAAAGGGCCATCCTGATCAAGCCTCAGATGGGTGTGAAGCAGGCAGCTGCATGCAGAGCATTTAATTTTCCCAAAGAAGAGAGAGAATAGGCAGCAGACTGCTTTTCTAGTTCTTTTAAATACTTTCCCCCCCCCCCCTTTCTTTTTTGTGCTCTCAGAATCAGTGGTAACCAGCTCGGAGCATGTGTGGACCAGGGATCAGTGCTGGGCCCCATCCTCTTTAACATCTTCATTGATGATCTGGATGAGGGGGTCGAGTCAGTCATCAGCAAGTTTGCAGATGACCCCAAGTTAGGAGCAGATGTTGGTCAGTTAGAGGGCAGAAGGGCTCTGCAGAGGGACCTCGACTGACTGGACAGATGGGCAGAGTCCAATGGGATGGCATTTAACAAGTCCAAGTGCTGTACTTTGGCCACAACAACCCCATGCAGCTACAGGCTGGGGTCAGAGTGGCTGGAGAGCTCCCAAACAGAGAAGGACCTGGGGGTGCTGATTGACAGCCACCTAAACATGAGCCAGCAGTGCGCCCAGGTGGCCAAGAAGGCCAATGGCATCCTGGCCTGCATTAGGAATAGTGTGGCCAGCAGTAGCAGGGAAGTCATTGTGCCCCTGTACTCTGCATTGGTTAGGCCACACCTTGAGTACTGTGTCCAGCTCTGGGCCCCTCAGTTTAAGAAGGACATTGAGAGACTTGAATGTGTCCAGAGAAGGGCAACAAGGCTGGGGAGAGGCCTTGAGCACAGCCCTGTGAGGAGAGGCTGAGGGAGCTGGGATTGTTTAGCCTGGAGAAGAGGAGGCTCAGGGGAGACCTCATTGCCCTCTACAACTACCTGAAAGGTGGTTGTAGCCAGGAAGGGGTTGGTCTCTTCTCCCAGGCAACCAGCACCAGGACAAGGGGACACAGTCTCAGGCTGTGCCAGGGGAGGCTTAGACTTGAGGTGAGGAGAAAGTTCTTCACCAAGCGAGTCATTCATCATGTGCTGCCCAGGGAGGTGGTATAGTCACCGTGCCTGGAGGGGTTCAAGAGGGGACTGGATGTGGCACTTGGTGCCATGGTCTAGTCATTAGGTCTGTGTTGATAGGTTGGACTTGATGGTCCTCGAGGTCTCTTCCAACCTTAGTGATACTGTGACCAGAGGCACAGATCAGCAGACTTACCTTTCTCACCAGACAAGCTCAGGACTAAACCATCACCCTGGCTAAGACCCTACCTCACCTACCCTTGACTGGGCTGTATTTTCCAGGGCTTAGGGACAGCAATGCCTGCCCTCAAGAGGCTCCTGCTTGCCCAACAGCACTCTGCAGCCTATTTCCACCTCTACACAGCTCAGAGAGTCAAGGTCTATACTCACCTTGACAGTCTTCTTGGCATACTTGTCCAAGGCTGCACCCTGAGACTTGAAAATTTTCACATTGGCTTTGAGCAAATCCTTCCTCTCCATGCCCTCCCTCCTGGGCATGGAGCCAACCAGAATTGCTACGTCAAGGTCTTTGAATGCCACTTCCTCCTTGTCTGTTGGAATGACCTCTAAAAGAAACCCAAAGGAAATGAAGGAGAAAGAAAATTATCTCCAGAAGAGACATACTGGTGGCAAAGTGGTAAAGGGAACATTTTCTGTGGTCCATAAATAGGATAGATCCTGATCTGATCCCAACACCACCACCATCACTTTTGCCCTGCACAAACACAAATATGGCCATTTGGCCTCAACTCCACAGACCAGAAACAGGCTGTTGAGAAAGGGTTTATCCACAAACAAAGGAGAGATCTGTGTCACAGGGTACTTTTTGTGTGTCTCTTGCCAGCTACCTGAGCAGGTTACTCACCCAGGCAGACTGTGCTTCCCTTTCAGACACTGATTCGTAGTGGCAAGGATCAATGCTACAGAAACTTCTACTTGGAAGTTTTCAAGTTGCCCCAGGGCAGGATTAGGTTGCACATGAGAAGAACCTTCTTACCTGAAAGGGTTCTCAAAGCCTGGCAGAGGCTGCCCAGGGAGGTGGTTGAATGCCCATCCCTCGAGGTGTTTGAGAGAGGTGGAGCTGTGGTGCTGAGGGCCATGGCTCAACCCCAGCCTTGGCAGAGTTAGAGAATGGTTGCCTGGGTGCTCTGAAAAGGCTTTTCCAACCCAAATGATTCTGTGATTGCTCTCTTTTTAACAATGCAACCTAGAGAAACTTTGATTTGTACAAGAGCTGGCAGCTCCCCATATCTGAAGTACTGCAACAGCTACAGTAGCATCCACTGACTGCCCTTCTGCTCAGAACTCGCCTTGTTCACCTGACTGGATGAGTGACTTTTCACTGGGTGTCTGAGGCAGAAGGCATTTCTGGAGCCTAGAGTCTGTGTTGTGTGGTATGTCCATCTGCTAGAGGGTAGGGAGGCTTTGCAGCAAGGTCTGGACAAGTCAGACCCATGGTCCAAGGCTCACTGGATGAAGTTCAACAAGGCCAAGGGCCAGGTCCTGCACCTGGGTCACAACAACTCCATGGGGAGCTACAGGCTTGGGGATGCGTGGCTGCAAAGCTGCAACTCAGAGAGGGACCTGGGGGTGCTGGTTGGCAGTCACTGAGCATGAGCCAGCAGTGCCCAGGGGGCCAAGAAAGCCAATGGCATCCTGGCTTGGATCAGAAGCAGGGTGGGCAGCAGGGACAGGAGGTGACCATCCCCCTGTGCTCAGCACTGGGGAGGCCACACCTCGAGTGCTGTGTTCAGCTGTGGGCCCTCACTGCAGGAAGGACATTGAGGGGCTGGAGCCTGTCCAGAGCAGGGCAGCCAGGCTGGAGAAGGGCCTGGAGCCCCTGGGCTAGATGAGGGGCTGAGGGAGCTGGGGGTGTTCAGGCTGGAGGAGGCTGAGGGGAGACCTCATTGCTCTCTACAGGTCCCTGAAGGGATGCTGGAGTGAGGAAGGGGCAGCCTGTGCTCCTTGGTGGCAAGAGACAGGAGCAGAGGCAATGGTTCCAAGCTGCCCCAGGGCAGGCTCAGGCTGGAGCTCAGGAACTATTTCTGCACTGGGAGGGATCTCAGCCATTGGAATGGTCTGCCCAGGGCAGTGCTGCAGTCACCATCCCTGGGGGTGTTCCAGCAGCCTGTGGAGCTGTGCTTAGGGACATGGTTTAGTGTTGACCCTGCAGTGTTGGGTGGAGGGTTGGACTGGATGAGCCTGGAGCTCTCTTCCAAGCAGATGCTTTCTGTGATTCCCACAAACCCCATCTGATGACATTCTTCCTAGCTTGCAGCCCAACTGAAACGATCTTAACAAAAAATAAGCCCAAGAAAGGATCATCTAGTTTGGGGTTTGGGGTTTTTTTTTTTGCTTAACTTCCTGCCAGCTACAGAGACCCTGGTATCAGTGAAGCAGCTGTAGCAGAACACCTCTAGGAATAAGAACAATGTCTTTGGTCACCTCTCAGCAGTGGAAGAGCACAGTCCTGCAGCTCCATCACCACCCCTTCCAGCACCGTCATCATGGGGGTGATGTCCAGCAGCACCAGAACAAGAGGCTGTAAAGAGAGCAACCATTCAGTGTGAGTTGCAAACCATCTCTGTGGAACATGAATTTATTATCTGCTGGAAATTGCTTGTGCAAGGCTTCAGATCTAATTACACAAGGCAGAAGCCTCCACATGACCAGCATCTGGAAACCAGTGTAACAGAGCAGGGCATGATGCTCCTGACCTAGAGAACAAATTACTTCTGTATTGCTAAACCACTCTGAGACTGCAGCAAAACAAGTCTCAGGGACTGCACTTCTGACATCAGCTTATTCACTACTCACTCATTCTTCCTCTGCAAGAAAGTGACCTGCTCAGTTGATGAGGGCAAGCATGTGGGTGGTGTTTGGACTGTATTAAAGCCTCTGACAGTATTTTCCACAGCATCCTCCTGCAGAACCTGGCTGCTCACACCTTGGCTGGGGGGAGGCTTCCCTGGGTGAAACCCTGGATGAATGGCTGGGCCCAGAGGGTGCTGGGGAATGGAATTAGTTCCAGTTGGTGGCCACTCACCAGTGGTATTCCCCAGAGCTCAGTGCTGGGGCCAGTTCTCTTTAATATCTCTACCCATGATCTGTTTGAGGGGACCCAGGCACCATCAGTCAGTTTACAGATGGCACTGAGCTGGGAAGGAGTGTGGAGGTGCTAGAGCCTAGGAAGGCTCTGCAGAGGCATCTACACAGGCTGCATCCATGGGCTGAGGCCAATGGGATGAGATCCAACAAGGCCAAGGGCTGGGTCCTCCACTTGGGGCACAATAACCCCAGGAAGGTTCCAGCCTCAGGACAGAATGGCTGGAGAGTACCCAGCAGAGAAATCCCTGGGGGTGTTGGTGGGCAGCTGGCTGGAGATGGCCCAGGGTGTGCCCAGCTGGACAAGGAGGCCACCAGCAGCCTGGCCTGCATCAGCAATGGTGTGGCCAGCAGCAGAGCAGGGATTGTCCCCCAGGTCAGGTGAGAAGATGAGGGAACTGGAGTTGTCTGGAGAAGAGCAGGCTGAGGTGGGACCTTCTGGCTCTTTGCAACTCCCTGAAAGGAGGATGAAGTCAGGTAGGGGTTGGTCTCTTCTCCCCAGTATCAAATGGTAGAATGAGAGGAAATGGCCTGAAATTGTCCCAGGGGAGCATTAGGTTGGGTATTAGCAAAAGCTTCTTCCTTGCAAGAGTGGTCAGGGATTGGAACAGGCTGCCCAGGGAGGTGGTGGAATTCCCATCCCTGGAGGGGTTTCAAAGAGGCAGGGATGTGATGCTGTTAGAGTTAGAGACTGGATGATCTCAAAGGCCTTTTCCAAGCCAGACACTGGTGGTGCCTATGCAGCAGGGCAGTGGCAGCCCAGCAGAGGAGGTACCTGGTCCTTGCCGAAGACATCTCCCTTGGCAATGCTGTAGAGCAGCGAGTAGGCGATCTGCCCAGCGGCTCCAGTCACCAGCACTCGGATGGCTTCACCCTGCAGGGAAAGCATGGAGACTTACCCACAGCTGCAGAGCACAGGCTCCTCCACCTCAGCCTGCTGGACACCAACAGTTACTGTAGGATTATTTAACCCAGATAAAAGCCTGGGCCTGGCTGGGGCTCAGGGCCAGCTCCTGGGGTCATATGTCTGTTCTGCCATAACACACACCAGCCACTGCCCCACTTGCTTTTACCAAAGCAGATCTGCTTTTACCTAAACAGACCACACTTGCAAAAATATCCCCCAGAACTGCTCCTGGAGAAGCTTCCAAGCTACCAGGCATGGCAGCCTGTTGGAAAAACTTTGTACTCCTGTTAGCAGTGCTGTCCCTTCAGCACAAAGTGTCACCCATCACAGGTTACCTGTCCACATTCCAACCTCACAAGAGAGGTTCTGGGAGCTGCAACACTTCACTTCTCACCTCCTTTCCATATTGAGGGCTCTTTCCATTCAACATTTTGTGTGCCTGCTTGCAACCAAAGCCCTCTGGAATGGCAAGGAATCCAGTGGACTGAGCACTACTGCCTCACTCAGCTGGTCTGCAGCAATGTGGAACAAATCCACAGTCAAAAGCTGAGTGCTGGCCAGATACAGACACCAAGCTCCATAACACAACCACCCACTGTCAATTTGACCCAAATCTCCAGCAGACTGGGACTGACCACCTGTTGCAGGAGAAAAGGAGGGTGAAAAGAGCTTACACTGGGAGCAGTAGGCCATTTTATTAAGCAGCAGCAGGGCTTGGGGGATTCCAGAGGTTGTTTAATGTTGAAAACATGCCACAGGACATTCACAACCCCATGCTGTGGAGGCATGGGGTTGGCATCTCCCTTGTTCCCTGGAGAAACTAGGGCTGGGGCAGCAACAGGCAGGCTCTGAGCAGCCTGCAGGAATCCAGTGCCCAGCTTTTCCTAAATAATTAAAAGCTGCTCATTTGAATTATGGATGAAGCACCTTCCACGTTCACTGATGGCTGCAGTGATTTAATTGCTTACTGGGCTGCATGATGCAGTTACCACAGCAAAGGCAAGCTGCTTACTACTGCTGGAGCACTGAGTCCAGTGTGGGGACCTTGAGTCTGAGAGGGATGCTGGGAAACCAGAGGGGCCAGGCAGACACAGCTCGGCTGCAGCCTGGAGCTCACATCCTGCAAGAGGAGGCTGAGGGAGCTGCACACAGCCTGGAAGGGCAGAGGACAAGGGGTGACCTAACAGCAGCCTGCTAGCATTTGGAGGGAGGTTACAAAAGCAGTGCTGCCAACCAGCTCTCACTAGTGGCAGCTGGCAGAGCACAGGGCAGCAGCTACAAATGAAGAGAACAATTCCCAGGAAGGGTGGCACAGCTGCACTGGAACAGGGCACCCAGAGGGGCTGTGCAGCCTTCAGCCTAGATGGGCAGAATCCAACGGCATGAGATTGAACACATCCAAGTGCCGGGTTCTGCACATTGGCCACAACAGCCCCATGCAGAGCTACAGGCTGGGGTCAGAGTGGCTGGGGAGCAGCCAGGCAGAGAGGGACCTGGGGGTGCTGGTCGATGGTAGGCTGAACATGAGCCTGCAGTGTGCCCAGGCAGCCAAGAGGGCCAATGGCATCCTGGCCTGCATCAGGAACAGTGTGGCCAGCAGGAGCAGGGAGGTCATTCTGCCCCTGTACACTGCACTGGTTAGGCTGCACCTTGAGTCCTGTGTCCAGTTCTGGGCCCCTCAGTTTAGGAAGGAGGTTGACTTGCTGGAACGAGTCCAGAGAAGAGCAACAAAGTTGGTGAGGGGTTAGGAACACAGCCCTGTGAGGAGAGGCTGAGGGAGCTGGGGCTGCTCAGCCTGGAGGAGACTCAGGGGTGACCTTATCACTCTCTACAACTACCTGAGGGGAGGTTGTAGACAGGTGGATGATGGTCTCTTCTCCCAGGCAGCCAGTACCAGAACAAGAGGACACAGTCTCAGGCTGCGCCAGGGGAGGTTCAGGTTGGATGTTAGGAAGAAGTTCTATACAGAGAGAGTGATTGCCCATTGGAATGGGCTGCCCGGGGAGGTGGTGGAGTCGCCGTCATTGAAGGTGTTCAGAAGGAGACTTGACGGGGTGCTTGGTGCCATGGGTTAGCTGTTTGGGTGGGTTGGATTGGTTGATGGGTTGGACACAATGATCTTGAAGGTCTCTTCCAACCTGGTTTGGTTTATTCTAAAGGTTTTTTCAAGACTCAGATTAAAATAACCCAAACATCTATGACCTGATGTAGCAGTGGCCAAAGCCCTATTATCAGGCTGGGCTGGACAAGCTCCAGACTCAGAGCAAGACAGAGGTCTGGCTGGATAACCTCCAGCAATCTTTTCCACCCAACGCTCCTGTCATTGATATTTATAGGGATTTGAGTGTATTGCCTCTGCAAGAGGTGACCAGCCATGCACAGCTGCATCAAGCCACCACTAGATACCTATAAAAATGAAGCCACCTAGTCCATTTTACTACCTACTCAATAAAATGAGGGAAAAAGTGATGCAGTTAAACTGTTGAACTCACAAACTGAGACCTCAACATGACTTGGCCTTTATTGAGGAAAGATTCTTTAAGCACTTGGTTAGATGGCCAATGATGATGGTGTTGAACTGCATAATTAAAGACACTGAAGTGCTGGAGAGGGTCCAGAGAAGGGCAGAGGAGCTGAGGGAACTGAGGGTATTTAGTCTGGAGGAGGCTGAGGGGAGACCTCATTGGTCTCTACAGCTCCCTGAAAGGAGGCTGGAGCCAGGTCGGGGGTTGGACTCTTCTCCCTAGGAACAAGTGAGAGCAGGAGAGGAAATGGCTTCAAGTTGGCACAGGGCAGGTTCAGGTTGGACATTAGAAAAAACTCCTTGACTGAAAGGGTTCTTAAAGCCTGGCAGAGGCTGCCCAGGGAGGTGGTTGAATGCCCATCCCTGGAGGTGTTTGGAAGAGGCAGAGCTGTGGTGCTGAAGGCTATGGTTCAGCCCCAGCCTTGGCAGAGTTAGAGAATGGTTGGGCTGGGTGAGCTTGAAGGGCTTTTCCAACCCAATCCTGTCTCATCCTCCCCACCTTATCAGATCTCAGTGAGGAGAGGAAAGGAAAGCAGAGAGCTGCCTTCTGCCATTTCAGACCTCAGAACTTGTTTGGGTACTCTGAGGAGGGAAGCTCTCCTCTAGCTATATACCACAATGTCTGAAAGATGATGGGCAGCACTGACAAAGGTTTTAAAGTCAACCTCTCAGCAGGTTCTTAAGGAGACTTTGCACTCTAAGTAACTGGAACAATGAGAGCTCTTGTGGGGCAGTTAATCATATTAGCTTGGAAAAGAAGTACTGGAAAATTACTGTGCTGCAAAACCTTGGCCTGGCCAAATTCTTTACCAGCAGCATATCAAAAGTGGCCCTGTGGAAGCATGCTGCTCCAGAACTCAGACAGCAGCAGAACACATTGCTTGTAACTGACATGGTGCCTGAAATCAACTGAGAATTGATCTCTGAAGTTCCAGTGGATGAAACAAAGACGCTACAAAGTTAGTTAGGCTCTTCCTCCTCTGCAACCTGTGAGCCAGGCTAAAACAGTGCCACGAGGTCAAGGAGAACCTTTTTACCTTTATATGGCAACCTGGTTTAAACATTAAAAATGTCCATCTATTCACCAGCCTAACAGGAGAGGGAGGGAAGATAACAAGGCAAGAGGTAGGGCTATTTTAGCATTGTTTGTAAGAACCATCCTTCAGTGATGACTCAGCTCCAAGCTCCCAAAAATATATATTTGCTTACTACCATTCTTCCTGTTTTCCTCCCATTTCAGCCTGGAAGAGGGAAGATACAACAAGCTAAAATAAGTTGAGGAGTTCTGCCTACTTGTTTGTTTTCTCCACGCCTTCAGTCCTCTGGCTTCACAGAGGAGCTTTCCCCGACAGCCCCTGGCCCTGCACCAGCTGTGCACTGTGACATTTGGATGCTTTCTCTTGATTCCAGAAGCTGGATTAACAAGCCCAAGATGCCACACTCCTCACACAACATAGTTAACTCTCCCTGGAAACCTCCTGTCAGGCCTAAGAATTGACATTACTGAGCATCTGAGTGGACTCCTGAGGTGGTGGGGTCAGAGCAGCGCTTACCTCCTCAGCGGCAGCTGCAGCCTCTGCACTCAGCATCCCTAGCTTGGCCCCTGCACTGGCCTTTGATAAGAGCACTTTCTCTCTGTGCTAGCTGCAAGGGTGACCTTTACTCACTCTCAGGTATACCAGAACTGGAGGATAAATCAACTCAGATCTCGTTGAACTAAATGGTTTCAAAGCCTTTCCCACTTCACACCCTCCAGAGGTACAGCTAAAAAGAGAGCATGAAAGATAATGAAGCCCAAAGCAAACAGTGCATCTCCAGACACCCAGCAAATGGGTAGGTTTGCCCCCCCCCCCATAAATTACCACAGATAAGTAAAACTTCCAGTATCAAACCAGGGAGGAAATGGAGGGTTTAATGCCTTTGCTTTAAGAACACAGTGCCTAAATCATCTCTGCCATCGCCGCTGGTATTAGCAGACAAAGCCTTAGAGCCACACATGAAAGCAGCACTGCACTGAAAAACTGATGCAGGAGATTAATTCAATAACTCACAAGCTCTCAAATGCAGGAATGAGAGTCAGTGTCCTGTCTGCACAAGTGATGGCCTTGGCATGAATAACTGCAGGTGTAGAAGATGACCATAAAGGTTACTGCTGATGAGATGTTTGTGAACGATCAAGCCAACGCTACCCCTGAAGACTGGAGCCAACTAAGCCATCCCACCCTGCCTGACAAGAATGCCTTCAGCACTAAATTTAAACTGTATCTCCTCAAAGCCCAAAGCCTGCCTACCATCACATTCCCTTCGCCCTTGTGATCTCCTGATAATAAATGTGTTTGGAGAAGTGTCAGGAAGTATCAGCAGGGCTTCAGCAGCCCCAGCAGCGCTGTGGCTCACAGACCAAATTCCAAAGGAATTCTTTCCTTAAGAAATGACCTTGAGGCAGGTGACCTTAATTTTCATTTCCTCCCCCCCTCTGTTTTACTAATAGCAGACAGGATTTTGTTTCAGGGGCTTAAAATCTCTGCCCAACGTCAAACGCATAATCAAGAGTAGAAAGAAGGACAAAAATAGGAGGAAGGCAAAAGGCTGTGGCCTTCTACAAAGCCTGGGCATCAAAGGAAATGTCAAACAGCAGTTCTCCTAGAGACCAGCAAATTCATGGCAGCCAACAGTTTTGACAGCTCAAGCACAGATTGAAAGTTGCTGCCCTCTGGTCACTCCTGGACAGAGACAGAGTGGAGAATTGGGACAGGTAAGGTTTGCAGCTGTCAGTCCTTTTAGTGTACAGCTGAAGCCACAGAGCGTGCAAGTGTCTCTTCTATAGCAAAGCACCAAAGGAAAAGGTTTCAACAATGCACAAAGTATGAACAAAAACTGGAGATTTTTATTACTATCAAGGAAAGCAAGGTCTCTGTGCAAGTTCCTAGGTGTGCAAACAGAACTGCAGGGCACCCCGGGTCACCTGCAGGTCCTCAGGGCAGGTCTAGGAGGACTCCTTGGCCGTTTGGAGAGCCCTAACAAAAAAGCGCTGAGTTTCTGACAGCAAGCAGGGACGAAACATGAAGGGAAAGCAGTCTACATTTTCCCTAGAGCTAACACCAGAACCGTCAATGCCTTACGCAGTTAATGCTCAGGCATCTTCCCGCAGGCAAGGTCCCCAGGCTCTGCAGGGCCAGCAGCGGGCTCGATGCGCCGGGCCGGGGTGACCGCGGCGGGAACACGAGCTGACCTCCCAGCACAGCAGCGAGGAGAGGGCAGCAATGACAGCAGACCGCCACTGCGGGGCCCGGCACGGACCCCAAGCCCCCAGGCTGGGAGAAGGTCAGCCCTCGCCCGGCGCTAGGCCCCTTCCTCGCCGCCCGCCAAGAGCACCTTCAATCACCCTCCAGCGCTTGCCGCGGCGGAGCGGGAGAGGAGACACAGAGGCGGACAGCGTGAGACAAAGGGAGAGGAAAGAGGGAGACAGCGAAAGGAAGAGGAGAGCGAGAGATAGAGAGGAAAGAGAGGGAGAGCCGGCGCCATTTCACAGCCACCCCTTGCCTGACGGAAGCCCCCCTGCCCCAGCCGCTCCAGCCGCCCCAGCGAAAGGGCGCAAGCTGCCCGTCACCCCATCCCACCCGACCCTCCGCCTAAAGGGAGCGCTGCCCGGCTCGGGGGGAGCGGTACCGACCATGGCTGAAACGAGCGGTGTGTCCAGCAGCCCCGAGGTCACCTCTACAGCGCAACCGGAGCCGCGATAGCGCCGAGACACGGCGGAGGGGCAGGGCGGGGCGGGGCGCGGTGGGCCGGCCTCGCACTGCCTCCTGGGGGCTGTAGTCACGACTCCCACCCCCGCCGCAGCCCAGGGCTGGCGAAAAACTACAGCTCCCAGCGTGCCAAGCGACTACGCGCGCCACGCCCCCGCAGTGGTTTGAGCTCGCGACAGCTGCTAATCGCCCCCCTCCTCATTCATTGAAGCGAAGAAGCGGTGTCGACAGCAGTTCTGCTGACTGCCGCTAGGAGGCGATTCCCGCCACCGCGCATGCGCCCTTGGGGGATTGAGGGCCCGGAGGGGGCCGCACGCGCTCTCTGTTGTGTGCATGCGCGGAGCGTGGAGCCCCGCGTGCGGATGAGCGGGCGGGGCCGCGCAGGAGCGCAGGAGCCGCCGGCCGGGGACGGCGGCGCCGCGTAGCTGCTGGCGCCTGCGCAGGTGGCAGTGCTTCCGTGGTTGCTAGGTGACGGCGGGAGCGCGGCGGGACGCGGGCGCCGGCAGCACTCTCCGCCCCCCCGCGCCTTCCCATTCCCCCCCCCCGCCCCGTCTCCTCGGAGCGCTCGGTGGGTTCGCGTAGTGCCTTTCCCTAGGGTGGGGAAGTGGGGGGGGGAGGGGGCGGGTCGGTTCGGGGCGCTACCTGTACGCCCCGTCCCCTGCGCCCGCCCCCGCGGCGGTGCGTGGCGCCCGTCCCCTGGGTGCGGCGGGCGGGATGGGGGCGGTGTGCGCATGGAGGGGGCCTGGGGTGCGGTGAGGGCAGGCGGAGCTTTGCCCTGGGCTTCTCCGCAACGCAGCCTCCTGCCCGGCTTCGTCCTCGGGCCCGGCCTGCTCTGGGCAGTTGCCTACGAGCGTCCCGGGGGCGCGGAGGCGCTGCCCTGGCGCTGCGCGGTTGCCCGCGGGAGGGCTGGCTGCCCTGCGTGCCCCTCTGCTTTCCCCCTCCTGACCCTGGCACCTTGCTTTCGGCCCTTGAGGAGAAGCTGCCCAGCTACAGCTGCCCGTTACCGGCTTCTGCCAGCCTGTGCTCCGCCGTTTCCTCACTCGCTGGGGGATGCCGAGCGCTTACTTTGTGCTGTCGCTTGTTAAAGCAGCGCGGCGAAACCAGTTGGCTGTGGTACGGAAATAAACGCGCTCATGTAGCTGTGTTTTAGACAGCCGACTGAGGTAAGCTGCCCATTTGTCGGCGGATGCTGGCGTAAACACACCAGCAGAGCCCGCAGAGTGTGGTGGTGTGCTATAGAAGAGAGGCAGAGGTGGTTACTTTTTCCCCCCCTTGGGATTCTGTCAGGTTTCCCTATCAGATATTTCATAGAGTCGTTTGGCTTGGAGAAGCCCTTTAAGCTTATCCAGCCCAACCATTCTCTAGCTCTGCCAAGGCTGGGGCTGAGCCACGGCCCTCAGCACCACAGCTCTGCCTCTTTGAAACACCTCCAGGGATGGAGAAGCCTTGAGTGAAGTCTCATCTGTCTGAATGTTCTCCTGCAGCATCAGTTTTCATTCTTACCGTCGATTGTATTGGGTTTTAAGCAGTATAACTGTGTGTGCACACATTCTTCCTTGCTCCTCAGAAATACACCTGAAAGGTGGTTGTAGCCAGGAAGGGGCTGGCCTCTTCTCCCAGGCAACCAGCACCAGAACAAGGGGACACAGTCTCAAGCTGCGCCAGGGGAGGTTTAGACTGGAGGTGAGGAGGAAGTTCTTCACGGAGCGAGTCATTCGTCATTGGAACGGGTTGCCCAGGGAGGTGGTTGAGTCATCGACCCTGGAGGTGTTCAAGAGGGGATTGGACGTGGCACTTGGTGCCATGGTCTAGTCATGGGGTCTGTGTTGATAGGTTGGACTCGATGATCCTCGAGGTCCTTTCCAACCTAAGTGATACTGTGATAAGAAATTGCTCTCTTAGGCACTTTTGAATGTCAATATTTTCGCTTATCACAGAATGGTTTAGGCTGGAAGAGACCTCAGAGATCATCTAATCCAACCCCCCTGCCATGGGCAGGGACACCTCTCAATTAGCCCAGGTTGCTCAAGGCCTTATCATAGTATCAGTCAGGGTTGGAAAGGACCACAAGGATCATCTAGTTCCAACCCCCCTGCCATGGGCAGGGACACCCCACACTAGATCAGGCTGGCCAGAGCCTCATCCAGCCTGGGCTTAAACACCTCCATGGATGGGGTCTCAACCACCTCCCTGGACAACCTGCCCTTGAACATCTCCAGGGAGGAGGCATCCACAGCCTGTCTGGACAATCCATTCCAGAGCCTTGCCACCCTCTTAGTGAAGAATTTCTTCCCAAGATCCAGTCTAAACCTACTATTCTCCTTCAATTTCAATCAATTTCCTCTTGTCCTGTCAGTGAACACTCTTGTCAAAAGTCCCTCTGCAGCCTTCCTGGAAGATCCCTTCAGGTATTGCAAGGCAGCTCTAAGGTTCCCCTAGAGCCTTCTCCTCTCCAGGCTGAACATCCCCAGCTCCCTCAGCCTATGCTCACAGCAGAGCTGCTCCAGCCCTTGGATCATCTTTGTGGCCTCCTCTGAACTTGTTCCAACAGATCTATGTCCCTCTTTTGGGATGCAAAGTGTTCTCATTTTAGGGAGTCTTGTTGCTGGTAGTCCTCAAAAAACTTCCTCTGGCTTGAACAAGTCTTTAGCTGAGCCTCCGTCAAGCCTCTGTAGTACAGAACTGCAGTGGCAGAGTTGCAAAGGTACAGTCAGACTTCATCCTAAATGTCAGACTGTGCTGGATTAGATCATTTAGGAAGTGTACATTTTAATGTGATGGTTCCTAAGTTCCCCTTCAGGGGATGAATTGAAAGCCAAATAGCTGCAAGCAAAGCTGAGGTCTGGCTTGCTCTGAATTGTAGAGAAGTAGAAAGGAGCTTGTTTTCCAGTCAGGTTATTCCACAGTGTCCTAAGGAGATTTCCCCATCCCTGGAGGTATTCAGGGTGAGGCTGGTCAGGGCTCTGGGCAACCTGCTCCAGTTGATGCCCCTGCTGAATGCAGGGGGGTTTGGACTGGATGACCTTTGGAGGTCCCTTCCAACCCAGATCATTCTGTGATTCTGTGACTCTCTTTTCCTCCCTCTTTTTCCTCCCTCTTTTTCCTCCCTCTTTTTCCTCCCTCTTTTTCCTCCCTCTTTTTCCTCCCTCTTTTTCCTCCCTCTTTTTCCTCCCTCTTTTTCCTCCCTCTTTTTCCTCCCTCTTTTTCCTCCCTCTTTTTCCTCCCTCTTTTTCCTCCCTCTTTTTCCTCCCTCTTTTTCCTCCCTCTTTTTCCTCCCTCTTTTTCCTCCCTCTTTTTCCTCCCTCTTTTTCCTCCCTCTTTTTCCTCCCTCTTTTTCCTCCCTCTTTTTCCTCCCTCTTTTTCCTCCCTCTTTTTCCTCCCTCTTTTTCCTCCCTCTTTTTCCTCCCTCTTTTTCCTCCCTCTTTTTCCTCCCTCTTTTTCCTCCCTCTTTTTCCTCCCTCTTTTTCCTCCCTCTTTTTCCTCCCTCTTTTTCCTCCCTCTTTTTCCTCCCTCTTTTTCCTCCCTCTTTTTCCTCCCTCTTTTTCCTCCCTCTTTTTCCTCCCTCTTTTTCCTCCCTCTTTTTCCTCCCTCTTTTTCCTCCCTCTTTTTCCTCCCTCTTTTTCCTCCCTCTTTTTCCTCCCTCTTTTTCCTCCCTCTTTTTCCTCCCTCTTTTTCCTCCCTCTTTTTCCTCCCTCTTTTCCCTCCCTCTTTTCCCTCCCTCTTTTCCCTCCCTCTTTTCCCTCCCTCTTTTCCCTCCCTCTTTTCCCTCCCTCTTTTCCCTCCCTCTTTTCCCTCCCTCTTTTCCCTCCCTCTTTTCCCTCCCTCTTTTCCCTCCCTCTTTTCCCTCCCTCTTTTCCCTCCCTCTTTTCCCTCCCTCTTTTCCCTCCCTCTTTTCCCTCCCTCTTTTCCCTCCCTCTTTTCCCTCCCTCTTTTCCCTCCCTCTTTTCCCTCCCTCTTTTCCCTCCCTCTTTTCCCTCCCTCTTTTCCCTCCCTCTTTTCCCTCCCTCTTTTCCCTCCCTCTTTTCCCTCCCTCTTTTCCCTCCCTCTTTTCCCTCCCTCTTTTCCCTCCCTCTTTTCCCTCCCTCTTTTCCCTCCCTCTTTTCCCTCCCTCTTTTCCCTCCCTCTTTTCCCTCCCTCTTTTCCCTCCCTCTTTTCCCTCCCTCTTTTCCCTCCCTCTTTTCCCTCCCTCTTTTCCCTCCCTCTTTTCCCTCCCTCTTTTCCCTCCCTCTTTTCCCTCCCTCTTTTCCCTCCCTCTTTTCCCTCCCTCTTTTCCCTCCCTCTTTTCCCTCCCTCTTTTCCCTCCCTCTTTTCCCTCCCTCTTTTCCCTCCCTCTTTTCCCTCCCTCTCCCCCATTCTCTCCCTCTTTCTCTCCCTTTCTCCCTTTCCTTCTCTCCCTCTCCCCCTTTCTCCCTCTCCCCCTTTCTCCCTCTCCCCCATTCCCCCTCTCTCCCTCTCCCCCTCTCCCCCTTTCCCTCTCTCCCTTGCTTCCTTTTCCTTTTTCTTTTTCTTTTTCCCTGGATGTTGTACAGACTTAATGAACACTAATTAAGATTTAAATGTAGAGAAAAGCTGAGGTGGGCTCCCATCAGGTAATTCCAACTCAGCATAATGGGTTCAGTTTTCATTGATTCCATCTCGGTGTTCAGCTCGATCAATGTCAGCATGCTGTAAACTGATCTCTGTGTGTCAGCAGAGCAGATTGGATTGGGTTAGTGGATTTCAGTTCAGATAATTGAACTTCCATTTCAATTTCACTCCATTTTCACTCTTGGTCCTTTTTTCCTCCTCCCCCTCCCAAGCTGGTGTCCCTTGAATTACTTCTTGTTGAAGATAGGAAAGTATCTGGTGCTGGCAGTGGGTAGTGATGGTGCACAGCCACGTGTGAATGCTTCTGTTTGTCAGAGCTGTGCCAGGGCAGCTTGTTTTAACTCTGGTCCCACTGCTTTGAGTCTGTGCTGAATTAGCTGAAGGCACCTGGAAAGTTTTAGGAACGAGGTGTAATTTTTTTTAAAGTTAGCAAAACTTAACCATTCTGCTTCCTAACCTGCCCAAAATTTGGTCTCTGCTTGCTAAGCTTTAATGCCTTCCAAGCACAAGATAAATGCTGCAAAGCTAAATGAGAGGTAATCCTGTTTCTCTCTCTGATTTTTATCACTCCTTTTCCTGGTGCTTTTTCTTTGGTTTTTACAATATATCCATTGCTTGTAGACAGAAACCTATTGGGGCTGCAGAAGGAGCTTGGTCTTGGTAGTGTTTCTCCTAAACCAGTGTAGGGAAGTTGGAGTAACAGGAACTGAATCAATGCATGGAAGCTGGGATAACAGGAGCTAAACAAATGTATGGAAGTTGGATTAACAGGAACTAAATCAGTGTAGCCCTTTCAACCCAAAGAACACAGGAACATAGAATATGCAAGAAAAAAAAGAGTAAGGGAATTTCCTTGTGCCTGTGGACTGGGCTCTCAGCTTGTTCCTGAGATGCACTTCACAGCTTCTGCACTCCAAAGGAAGGGAATTACTTGGTGTAATTAAACAGCACACTTCCTGCTCAAGAGGGTTCAAGTATTGCTGAGCATTATATTTTAAAGGCAGCTCATGGTTTTAAAGAGTAGGCTGCCAGAATTTTCTTTTAATTAATGTTGGTTAAAATATTATTCTCAGGTCCCCTCATTTATTTTGCACTGCATTGCTCTCTGTTAACAGCTGGCTGCCTTCTTTAACCCTGTTCTGGAGGGGATTTGCTCTTTCCTTGCTGCCACCAACCTGATGAATGCTTTAGGTAAGTTTTTACACTTGGTTTTAAAGAATTTGTGAAGTTCTGGGGTGGTTTTTTTTTTTCAGGTCCAGGCTTTCTTTTATCTTCTGCATTTACATGCAAGTCTTAATCCAAAACCAGCTCTGTCATAGCTAACTCTGTGGGAAATAATTACAGTAAAAAAATGTTTAAGACTCTATATAAAAAATAAGTATTTAATGACTGATTTCAATCCTAGAAACAAGAGTAGGATTGGAACAGGTTTGGAATCCTCTGCTGGGTTATAATCCAAGGGAATACTAATACTAATGATGATCATGGAGTTCTAGAGTGGTTTAGGCTGGAAGAGACCTCAGAGATCATCTAATCCAACCCCCTGCCATGGGCAGGGACACCTCTCAATTAGCCCAGGTTACTCAAGGCCCCATCCAACCTGGCCTTGAGCATCTCCAACCACAACCTCCCTGGGCAACCTATTCCAGAGCCTTGCCACCCTCTATGTGAAGAATTTCTTCCTAAGATCCAATCTAAACTTATTCTCCTTCAATTTCAGTCCATTTCCCCATGTCCTACAGTGGGCACTCTTGTCAAAAGTCCCTCTGCAGCCTTCCTGCAGGATCCCTTCAGGTACTGGAAAGCAGCTCTAAGGTCCCCTAGAGCCTTCTCTTCTCCAGGCCGAACACCCCCAGCTCCCTCATCCTGTCCTCACAGCAGAGCTGCTCCAGCCCTTGGATCATCTTTGTGGCCTCCTCTGGCCTCACTCCAGCAGCTCTGTGTCCTTCTTCTGCTGGGGACAACATTACTTAATACATGACACCTTCTCCCATGACATCCTAGTGAGCAAGCTCAGGAGAGTTCAAAGAGTGGTGATCAGTGGTGCCAGGTCCAGCTGGAGAGCTGTAACTAGTGGAGTCCTTCAGGGATCAGTGCTGCTGACCTGCAGTGGTTCCAGGCATGGGGCATCTCCTACCTCTCTGGGCAACCTGGGACAGGCTCCCACCACCCTCAGTGTCAAATGTTTCTTCCTTCTCTCCAGTCTGAATCTCCCTCTTTTAGTTCAAACCATCACCCCTTGTCCCTGTCACAACAGGCTCTGCTCAAAACTCTGTCCCCAGCCTTCTGCTTGGCTCCTTTAAGTCCTGAAAGGCCACCAGAAGGTCTCCTTGGAGCCTTCTCTTCTCCAGGCTGAAGAACTCCAATTCTCTTAGCCTGGCCTCAAGGCAGAGAGCTTCCACCTTCTGGTCATTGTTGTGGCCTCCTCTGGACCCACTCCAACAGGTCTGTGTGCTTCTTGTAGTGAGGGCTCCAGAGCTGGAGCTCCCCCTTCCCCATGTCTAACTGTTCCCGGGAAGAAGCCCATACTGCAGAGCTCCATCACTGATTAGTGGCTTGATATTAGAAACCACATAGTGGGCAGAGCTGAAAGAGACTGGCAGATCTGACAGTGTCATCACTGTCATCATCTGTGACCCATTTGTGGAGGGGTTTTTCTTTCTCAACAGCTCTTGCAAGTGGAGGGCATGGAGAATCCCTGTTAAAATAAACCCAAGCAGCCACAGCACACACACATGCACAAAGACTTTGTTCTGGTGGCTGAATGCCCAGCAGCTGGTCTCTGAATGAGTACAGAGAACTGAGAGTTGTGTTCCTGCTCTAAGAGAAATACTCTGACTGCCTTTTTTTTAGCCTTCACATGAATCTGCGCTTTTCATGCTTGAGCAGACACTGGGTGACAGCAGTGCTCACTGAGGTCAGTGTGTGCAGGGGCTTGGTTGTGACTTGTACCTTGTGAGGGAATTCTTCTTCTTCCCATGGTTCTGTGGTACACAGACAGGAGGCCACACCTGCAGTGCTGGGTTCAGTTCTGGGGCACTCACTCCAAGAAGGACATTGAGAGGCTGGAGAGGGTCCAGAGAAGGGCAAGGAAGCTGGGGAAGGGTCTGGAGAAGAGGGCTGGGGAGGTGCAGCTGAGGGAGCTGGGGGTGTTTAGTGTGGAGAAGAGGAGGCTGAGGAGAGACCTCATTACTCTCTACAGCTCCCTGGGCTGGAGGACCTTGAAGGGCTTTTCCAGCCCAAATGATTCTGCGGTTCATTGCCTAGTGAAAAGGTTGGATTCAAGTGGATGAAACCCTTTCAGCTATTCAGAGTCCTATCAAAGAGGTGTCACTCTGCCTGTGCAGAGTGCAGTCTACAGGTCCAATATGGGCAAGCTCCTGTGTCTTTGTTCCATGCCAGACAATCCCATTGTCTTCCCCCTTGCCCACTGTCTGCCGTGGGAGCAGTCAAGCTCTGCCTTTTCCAGTCCCGGCTCTCTGACCCGCAGGCTCTGGCCTCCCTGTATCAGTCAGGAGAGCTGCAAATGCCCCACAGTTAAATTATGGGGTTGTGTCTCCAGGTGGTGCTTGGATTTGTGCTTGAAGGCTGTAGAAATTAATTTTGCTGAAGCAAGAAACCACAGGACACTGAAGCCACTGTGCCAGCATTAGATGTGTGCTGCACCAGGGGTGGGTTTTTTTTTTTCAGTTTGTTTGGGGTTGTGTTTGGGGTTGTGTTCTTTTTTTTTTTCTGCTCAGCATTATGCAGTAATCTTTAACCCAAATTGCAGGAAATATTTGAGATTCCATTCTAACAATATCCAGCAGAGAATATTAAAGGAGCATTAAATTTCAAATGCCTGAGGGAAGAATGTTCTCTCGCAAGCGCCGTGGGCATTTGGATCTCACTCCTCTGTGTGCAGGGTAATAGTCTGATATTATGCTTTTCCTATGAAAGCCCAATTTTAATTCCATCTCCACAAACTTGGCATACTGCAGTGCAAGGTAATTTATCTGAATGTTGGGGGGTTTTGTGTTGGGTGGGTTTCTTTTTTTTTAAGGCATTGCAACTTAACTGCAAAGCTTCCTCACAGAAGGCTCCCACTATGGCTCTTTGTAATCTGACTCTCATTAAAACTTCAGATGTGCTCCTGAGGACTCAGCTGGCTGCTTTCATTGCTAATTTGCAAGTTCTAAGATCCCAGAGTTACCACTGAGGTTTTCCTTCTTCTGTGCAATCAAACTTCAGCTTTATCTTTTGTCAGTCTCTAAGCCAGCCCAGCAGAGCCTGGACGCTCTGCTAAGAGGGCAGGTGGTGTGCGAATACACAGTGGGCTTCAAGATGCTCACCCCATGCTGACCTGCTTGGCACAGCCAGCAAGTCCAGAAAGTGCTGATTAAACCTTGATGGTTTTGTAACCTCTAAATGCCACACTGGAGAGCAAAGCTATTGCACCAGGGAGTCCCCAGCTTACGAGACGCTGGAGAAAGAGCCAGAAGAGTGTTTCTAGAAGGTTTAGAACATCCCTAGCACAAAGATGTTTCTTGCCACAGAGTCAGGTATCACAGGCTTTGCAGAGCAAGGCCAAGGGCTATGGTCCTGTTGGAAAAAAAAAGAAGTTCAGGGCCTTTAGAAAAGGAGATGAAGAACTTTCCACCTGTGGTGACTTTTCCAGTTTGCACTTTAGACATAGCAGTGCCCAGGAAAGTAGGGATGCTGTGATGCTTCACACCCTGTTCCCAGGGTCAGGAAGTAGGCAGATTGAGACTGGAGAGGCAGAAGAAATGCTTGACAGTGAAGGTGGGGAGATACTGGAACCTCCCTGGAGGTGTTCAAGGCCAGGCTGGAGGAAGCCTTGAGCAGCTTGGGCTGGTGGGAGGTGTCCCTGCCCATGGCAGGGGGTTGGAAATGAATGATGTTTAAAGTTCTTTCCTACCCAATCCATTCTGTGACTCTTAAGTTGTGTCCTTCTTCAGTGCCTGACTGAACTGCCCTCCTGCCATGCTTGTATCCTGATCCAGCTATTGAAACTGTGCAACACCTTCCAGTCTAGTGCCTGGCTGCAGTGGTCTTGAAATTCTACAGTGGTTTGGTTTGGAGAAGACCTTTAAGGTCATCCAGTCCAACCCTTCCTAACCCAGGTGGGCACAGAGGCCTCCAGCAGCCTGTCCTGGATCAGCAATGGTGTGGGCAGCAGGAGCAGGGCAGGGATTGTCCTCCTGCACTCAGCACTGGGGAGGCTACACCTGCAGTGCTGGGTTCAGTTCTGGGGTCCTCACTCCCAGAAGGACATTGAGGGGCTGGAGAGGGTCCAGAGAAGGGCAAGGAAGCTGGGGAAGGGTCTGGAGAAGAGGGCTGGGGAGGAGCAGCTGAGGGAGCTGGGGGTGTTTAGTGTGGAGAAGAGGAGGCTGAGGGGAGACCTCCTTGCTCTCTACAGCTCCCTGAGGCGAGGCTGGAACCAGGTGGGGGTTGGGCTCTGCTCCCTAGAACAAGTGAGAGAAGACCTCAAGTTGCCCGAGGGAAGGTTCAAGTTAGAGATGAGAAGAAACTTCTGGACTGAAAGGGTTCTCAAGGCCTGGCAGAGGCTGCCCAGGGAGGTGGTTGAATGCCCATCCCTGGAGGTGTTTGAGAGAGGCAGAGCTGTGGTGCTGAGGGCCATGGTTCAGCCCCAGCCTTGGCAGAGTTAGAGATGGTTGGACTGGAGGAGCTTGAAGGGCTTTTCCAACCAGAATGGTTCTGTGCTTCTGACTTCTCTTTGGGTAAGAGAAGAGAAAAGATGTGCTCTGCTGTAATGGCTGCTGGTAACTTGGGGCTGCCAGAGCAGTGCTGCTCACATTGCCACCCTGGCTTTTCAGACAATGCAGTAACAGAGTGAGGTAATTAAAGACAATTGCTTGTAACAGCAGAAAATTGCTGTCCTTGTTTTGTTTTCCAGTTACCCAGTGCAGATTTCTCATTCCTGTGTCCACATCCGGTGTTTGACTCCCAGAACTGACAGGGACACCACAAGCAGTTCTGGTTCTCTTATGCTTAGTGGCAGTGCTCCGGCTTCAACCCCTTTCCAGCTGAAAAATCAGCCAAGGCAGGTTCCATCCTTAGCTTGAACTGCTCCACAGTGATCCAACACAAACTTCTTCCTGCATTTCAGAAGCTTGCCTATGTTTTGTCATGTCTGTGGGCTGGCAATGAGCATGTTGGGAATGTTTTAAAAGGAGAGTTTCCATTAATCATCAAATCACAGAACTGTTTGGGCTGGAAAAGCCTTTTGAACTCATCCAGTCCAACCATTCTCTAGCTCTGCTGAGGGTGGAGCTAAACCATGGCCCTCAGCACCACATCTCTGCCTGCCTGAAATACCTTCAGGGATGGGCATTCAGCCACCTCCTGTGCCAGGCTTTCAGTAACCTTTCATTCAAGAAGTTTCTTCTGATGTCCAACCTAAACCTCCCCTGGTTGCAGCCCCAGGCCATTTCCTCTCCTCCTGTCACTTGCTCCTAGGGAGGAGAGACTAACCCCCATCTGGCTCTAGCTTCCTCTCAGGGAGCTGTAGAGAGCAATGAAGTCTCTCCTCAACCTCCTCTTCTTCGCACTAAATACCCCCAGCTCCCTCAGCTGCTCCTCCCCAGCCCTCTTCTCCAGACCCTTCCCCAGCTTCCTTGCCCTTCTCTGGACCCTCTCCAGCCCTTCAATGTCCTTCCTGGAATGAATGCCCCAGAACTGAACCCAGCACTTCAGGTGTGGCCTCCTGTCTGTGTAACACAGAACCATGGGAAGAAGGACCTAATTCCCTCACAAGGTACAAGTCACAACCAAGCCCCTGCACACACTGACCTCAGTGAGCACTGCTGTCATCCAGTGTCTGCTCAAGCATGAAAAGGGCAGATTCATGTGAAGGCTGAAAAAAAGGCAGTCAGAGTATTTCTCTTAGAGCTAATTGCTGTGCCTGAAGAGCTTCATCAGAATGTAAGGAGCAGCCACTCATACTGAAGGCATCCATCCCAATGCTGATCTTGGGTGGTTTAAGCAGCTCAGAGGCTGTGCTGAAGCTGTGTGTACTGTGCTGAGACTGAGCATAGAATCATAGAGAATGGTTTGGGTTGGAAGGGACCTCCAAAGGTCACCCAGTCCACCTTCCCTGCACACAGCAGGAACATCCTCCACTAGATCAGGTTGCCCAGAGCCCTGTCCAGCCTCACCTTGAGTATCTCCAGGGATAGGGCCCCAGCCACCTCCCTGGGCAACCTGTTCCAGTGTTCGAGCAGCCTCCTGGAGCAGGACTTGCTCCTCACATCCATTCTAAGTCTGCTCTAATCTAGCTTGAAGGCATTGCCCCTGGTCCTGTCCCTGCAGCCTTTGCAAACAGTCTCTCTCCATCCAGATGTGTGTGGTCTATGCCAGTTGTGCCATAGCCAGGATTTTATCATCTTGTGCTTTGTGCTGTTATTTCCCCTGGGCTCTCATGAGCTTTGTGAGTGTAAGTTTGGGCTCTGTACCTAATGCTTCCTATTTTAAACATGTTTGACTCACTGCTTTAAATATCTGTTTGGTTTTTTTTCAGTGGCATAAAAATCCCTGTTTAGCTGGGGAAATTGCAGCTTTTTCTGTGAAGCTTTTTGACCATCTGCAGTTTTGCCTATTAGAATTAGAGAATGCATTGGGTTAGAAGGGACCCCCCTGCACTCATCAGGGACACCTCCAGCTAGAGCAGGCTGCACAGGGACACAGCCAGGCTCAGCTTCAATGGCTCCAGGCATGGGGCCTCAAGCCCAGCCCTGGGCAGCCTGGGCCAGTGTCTCACCACTCTCCTTGGGCACAACTTCCTCCTGAGGGCCAACCTCAGCCTGCCCTGCTCCACTCTCAAACCATTTCCACTTGTCCTATTCCCACAAGCCCTTCTAAACAGTCTTCCTGTAGGTGCCCTTTAGATATTGAAATGCTGTCAGCAAGATCTTTTTCAGCTTTAGAAACTGTAAATGAAAAGCAAGGAAATGGTTTGAGATTAGGTCAGGAGTTGCATTAAGGACTGGGAAAAGGAACCTGAGGAATCAAAACCCTTGTGATGCGGGAGCACCAGGATGGAGTTTCTAAATGGTGAAGCTTGCATTTGCTTGGGTCAGAGAATCACAGAGTCCTTGAATGGCTTAGGGTGAAAGGGACCTTAAAGATCACAGACTCACAGAAAACATCTGGCTGGCAGAGGCCTCCAAGCCCATCCACTCCAACCCTCCACCCAGCACTGCAGGGTCACCACCAAACCATGTCCCTAAGCACAGCTCCACAGGCTGCTGGAACACCCCCAGGGGTGGTGACTGCAGCACTGCCCTGGGCAGACCATTCCAATGGCTGAGATCCCTTCCACTGCAGAAACAGTTCCTGAGCCTGCCCTAGGGCAGCTTGGAACCATTGCCTCTGCTCCTGTCTCTTGCCACCAAGGAGCAGAGGCTGCCCCCTGCTCACTCCAACCTCCCTTCAGGGAGCTGTGGAGAGGTCTCCCTCAGCCTCTTCTTCTCCAGCCTGAACACCCCCAGGGGCTCCAGGCCCTCCTCTGGACAGGTTCCAGCCCCTCAATGTCCTTCCTGCAGTGAGGGCCCAGAGCTGAACACAGCACTTGAGGTGACCAGCCTCCTCAATAGTGCTGGGGAGAATTACAGCCTCAGCCTTTGTCCTCTAAATGTAGTTAGAGCATCTGAAGTTTGGTTTCCCACCTAGGCCTTGTGTTTGTGTATGGGCCTCACTGCAGCCTTTCTATCTGCAGAGCCACTGCTGCTCCCTGCCCTCAGAACTGGGCTGTGCTGCAAGGATTGAGCAGGTTTCACTCCTGAGCTTCTGCCCCTGCTCAGGAAGCTGTTCCCTCAGCTCTCCTGTTTGCCCCTTGGGATTTTGCTGCTGGTTGTGCAGTGGGCTAGCAGGAGGAGTCCTTGGTGGTGCCGAGTGCTTGAGATTGAGACTTGGCAGCAAGGAAGAGCGCAATAGAGTCCTTGGGTCAGCTCCTGCTGCTGTTGAGGTTCTCTAAGTGTCCATCAGGTCTGCTTCCAAAGGGTACATGGACAGTGGATGCTCTGGCAGAGCTCTCTGGGCTGAGGAAAGCCAGACAAGGAAGGAGGTGGGGTGCAGTGTGCTGACAGTGAGCTGCACTGGAGGGCCTAGCCAGCATGCAGCCAGTGTCCCAGAAGGAAACTGGGTGAGAGGCTGAAGGAACTTCTGAGGAATAGCAGCAGGATGAGGAGGAGAAAGAACTGTGTGAAGCCAGCAGGGCTCAAAACAGGACAGTGTGTGGAGAAAGGTGAGAGACAAATGCATTCAGCCTGCACATGTAATCAGCCAAGCATCTTCCTCTGCTGGTGAAGGGATTTAGCAACTCTGAACTCAGTCTCCTGTGATCCCTTCCTCCTCCTCCTGGCTAGATGAAGAAGAGGAGTGATGTTTGGAGTATTCCATCATGCTTAGCAAACCCTTGCATGCTGTGTCAAGTTCATTTTCACTGTCAGCCCTGGCTGAAAACCATCCCTATCTGTAGTCTAGCCTGAAGGTGACAAGAGATTGGAATCATGGTAATTAGGCACTCATCACACTCCAAAAGATACAACTATCTTGTTGAATCCACTGCAAAAAGAAGCTGTGGGGTTGGGGTTTTCCCCCCCTTTAACTGCAGTTGGTGCCTGGGAATGTGAGAGCCTGGCAAGAACTGAGGTGGTTTCCTCAGCCTCTTCTCTCTGCAGAGAAAGTTCAGAAGGTTTTGCCCCTCCAGGTCCTGGTGACACCTTCAAGTGTTCTTGGCCTTCTCACAGGTTTTACTTGACAAACATTTTCCAGTGCCCCACTTCTTTCTGATATGGAGAAACATGCAGGAATTGCCTGTCCACACCTAAGCAAGAGCTGTGAGCTGAGCTGTTGTTTGCCTTTGGCAACTGCAGCTGCGGGCCACGCTTGGCTGTGAAGTGCAAGAGCGGTGGATCTGCCCAGCACAGTCAGGAGTGTGGCTGGGTATGGCAGAAATGGGCTAGGAGGAACTGGATCCCTCTGGGGAAAGGCATTTCCAGGCATACCAAAAGGCAGGTTTTGTGACCCCTCCCACAGCTGCCTTGGGTTAATCCTTAGGTTTTGTTCTCATGTTCTCCTGCTTTTCAGAAAAGGTGCAGAAACCATTCCTGAAGCGTGGCTGGCCAGGCCCAGCTGTGCTGCCATTCCTGCCTTTGCTATCAAGGACCAGGCTCTTCTTCATTCTTTTGCTCTGAAGAGCACAGAACCACAGAATGGCTCAGGTTGGAAGGGACCTCAGAGATCATCTGCTCCAGCCTCCTGCCATGGGCAGGGACACCTCTCAACTAGACTCAGCTGCTCAATGCCTCATCCAACCTGGCCTTGAATGCCCCAGGGAGAAGGTGTGGCCTCCCCAGTGCTGAGCACAGGGGGATGGTCACCTCCTGTCACACAGTATCACAGTATCACCCAGGTTGGAAGAGACCTCAAAGATCATCGAGTCCAACCTGTCACCACAGACCTCATGACTAGACCATGGCACCAAGTGCCACATCCAGTCCCCTCTTGAACACCTCCAGGGATGGGGACTCCACCACCTCCCTGGGCAGCACATTCCAATGGCTAACAACTCTCTCAGTGAAGAACTTGCTCCTCAACTCGAGCCTAAACTACCCCTGGCACAGCTTGAGACTGTGTCCTCTTGTTCTGGTGCTGGTTGCTAGAGAGAAGAGACCAACCCCTTCCTGGCTACAACCTCCCTTCAGGTAGTTGTAGAGAGCAATGAGGTCTCCCCTGAGCCTCCTCTTCTCCAGGCTAAACAATCCCAGCTCCCTCAGCCTCTCCTCACAGGGCTGTGCTCAAGGCCTCTCCCCAGCCTTGTTGCCCTTCTCTGGACACGTTTAAGTCTCTCAATGTCCTTCTTAAACTGAGGGGCCCAGAACTGGACACAGGACTCAAAGTGTGGCCTAACCAAAGCAGAGTACAGGGGCACAATGACTTCCCTGCTCCTGCTGGCCACACTATTCCTGATGCAGGCCAGCTTGGCCACCTGGGCACACTGCTGGCTCATATTTAATGGGCTATCCATGAGACCCCCCCTGCTTGTGTGTCGCTTGGGGTGCAGCCTGCGTGTGCTGTGCCCTCGGAGCAGGGCGAGGAGCCCGTCCCAAGTGCTGTGTCACCGCTGCTGCCAGCTTGGTGTGGTTTGGTTGCTTACTCAGCACAGGCAGCGCTGGCTGCGCCGCGCTGTGCCTGCCCTCACACGCTGAGGCCTTGCCTGGTGGAAGGCCCAGGCTGGTGTTGCCCTCAGCTGTATGCATTTGCATTTCTGGAACGCGCTCAGAGTTTCCCATTCTCTTTCTCCTCTCCTCCACTGAGCAAGCGTCTGTTTGCTAGTTTATCTCCTCTGCAGATCAGAGGTGGCTGATTATGGGCTGCCATAAATCAACTTGTCGACTTTTGCCACGTTTCCATGTTTCTGTTGTGTACCTGAGCCATGCTGAAGATTTATAGGAGGCTTTAAAAACTAATCCGAGGTGTAAATGGTTGAGAACAAAAGCTTTGCTTCTTCCTCCCCCTTTGTTCACCAGATCTGATTTCTAGAAGCCTGCTCCATAACATCTCTTTCCAAAACAAGCTTTTAAGATCTAATTGGGGAAGGCATTTGCCTAGTGATTTATTAGACACCTGGCCCTGTGCAAAACTGAAAGTGTGTAGTCGTAACGTTCAAGGCTCTTGGCACCTTTACCTGCCTGAGCCAGAGAAACAGAGGATTTGAAAACACAGCTTATGAAGGTAGAGAATGCAACCTGTGGCATGTTGTGTTCCTTACAGAATCCCCCACACACCTCCCAAAGTGCATTAGAGAATTACGGAATGACAGGGGTTGGAAGGGACCTCTGGTGATCATCCAGTCCAATCCCTCTGCCAGAGCAGGGTCACCCAGGGCAGGTCACACAGGAGCACATCCAGGTGGGGTTGGAAAGTCCTCAGAGAAGGAGACTCCATGACCTCTCTGGGCAGCCTGCTCCAGGGCTCCACCAGCCTCACACCAAAGAAGTTTCTCTTCATGTTGGGTTGGAGCCTCCTGGGTTCCAGCTTGTACCTGTTGTGCCTTGTCCTGTCACTGGGCACCACCAAACAGATCCTGGAACCTTCCTCCTGACACCTACTACTCCTCAGATACTTATTGATCAGATCGCCTCTCAGCCTTCTCCTCTCCAGACTAAACAGCCCCAGGGCTCTCAGCCTTTCTTCACAGCAGAGATGTTCCAGTCCCTTCATCCTCCTTCTTTCCTCTGTTGGACTCTCTCCAGCAGGTCTCTGTCTCTCTTGAACTGGGGAGTCCCAAACTGGACACAGCCTTCCAGCTGTGGTCTGCGCAGGGCAGAGCAGAAGGTCAGGAGAACCTCCCTAGCCCTGCTGACCACACTCTTCTTGATGCACTCCAGGATGCCTTTGGCCTTCTTGGCCACAAGGGCACATTGCTGTCCCATGCAGAACTTGCTGTCCACCAGGACTCCAAGGTCTCTCTCCATGGAGCTGCCTTCCAATAGGATGACCTCTAATCAGTACTGGTGCCTGGTGCTGTTCCTGCCCAGGTGCAGGCCACTTAAAGGAATGCACTTTGAAATTACTTTCTTGCAAAAAGAGACTCTCAAAGCTTCTCTGTATCCTCCACCTCATTCTTCATTGCTTGGTTATCTGACAGCACTGAGTGGCAGGGAGAGGTTTACACATTTGGATTGTGAAGCAGCGTCAGCTGCATGCCTCCCTCTTCCTCTCTTGGCAGCATCCTGCAATACACAGCAAGAGTTCAGCTCTTTGCTCTCTGTTTTGGTGTCCTATCCAGAAGTAAGCCTCTGAACGTGGCAGTGGTTTCAGGTGGAAACTGCACCCAAAGAAGATTTCTTTAGCTAAGCATACCCTCAGGTTTGTCCCAGCACATAGCACTGGGTGTCTTGAGGTGCAGGAGGCAGAAGGTGATGGATTCATGCCAAGTGTTTGCACAAGAACATCCTCATTTCCGTCCTCTCAAATTCCTCCTTCAGTGGTTTCCAGACTGCTGGCTTCAGAAGGGAGCTGCTCTTTCTCTCTGCTCTGGACTGCTGGGTAGACAGAAGAAATTTCTTTTGGCTTCACAGAATGACAGGCTTGGAAGTGACCTCTGGAGAGCATACAGTCCAACCTCCTGCTAAAGCAGGGTCACCCAGAGTAACCATTCCTAAGTAGAATGGGAAGAGGTTCCCTGACCTGGTGGTGGTTGGATTTTTTTTGCCCCCCAATGGCATGTGGACTCAGGTTGAATAAAAACAGAGACCTGGAGGAGAAAAGGAATATCCAATGGATTGGATTATTTATTTTTTCTTTTCTGTTTTCCAAGATAGATATTCTAAATATTCTGCTCTGCATGCTCCTCCTCACAATGTTTTCACTGTGATGGTGACAGAACACAGGAACAGGCAGTCCACAGGGTTGTGGAGTCTCCTCCTCTGCAGATATTCCAACCCCACCTGGATGAGTTCCTCTGTGCCTTGCCCTGGGTGACCCTGCTCTGGCAGGGGATTTGAACTGGATGATCTCTGGAGGTCCTTTCCAACCCCTAACACTCTGTGGCTCTGTAATTATCCTCTATTCTGCTGAGCCTTCTGGAGAGGGAAGCAGTTTGAACTGGCTGGAAGTGAGGAGGGACATTTGCATTGAGGATGTGTTTGCTGGCTTAGGACCACATCCTGGAAGCTCCCAGTACCTGCATGTTTGCTGGCATGTGTCATGAGCCTGCTTCAGCAAATAGTAATAAACCAGAGCTTCCTTATGTTGCCTTTCACTTAAGGTAAGCTTCAGTGACCTCTCTGTTCTGCTCTTGTGGGGATGGCAACGGTGTTCACAGTGGCACCCTTCATCTCAGTGGCTACTGCAGATCATCCCCCTGCAGTCAAATGTGAAAGCTGCTTTTCTGGTGTGAAAATTTTCTCCTTAAACTGCACAAAAGGTCAGCCTTTATTGCAGCTTGAAGACAGAAGGAAACAAACTGACAAAGCCTTAAAGAGGTGGTGGTGCAGGGCCAGCTAAATCAGCTTGTGACTACATGAAGTGTCATGACTTCATTGATGGGACACCATTAAGAAGAGCATTGTTAGAGCAGTTTGGAATTGGATCCTTGCTCTCTTTGTTCTCTTTGGGCAAACAATGAGCTTGGCAGATTTAAGAATGGAGATTTCACCCCACAACATTGTTTTGTGTCCATCTGGAAGCAGGCAGGAGATGAGGTGCTGCTTGGCCGGGTGAGAAGAGCAAGACCTGCAGCAGTGAGCGGTGCGGCTGGCTGCTCTGAGGCTGAGTCTGCCACCCAGCAAAAATGTGCAGCCCTGCTTCTTTTTGCCTGTCATAGGGTCAACATTGGGATCCATCATCCCTTTGATCTTTACATAAAACAGATGAAAATGCAGAAATTGCTTCTCATCAGAGATGAATTAAAGGAAAATAGCCTCCCGGAGGACAAAGCACTCCCAGGCACCCATCAACAGCCTTACCAAATGACAGGCCTGGAGGAGACTTCAAAGCTGCAAGCACAACTGCTTATGAAATCCACCAAGAACCCATTTCCCAGTGCCTAGAACTCTCTGAGGAGAAGTGACAGACACAGCCTGTGTGGAGTTGCTTTTGAAGCTGCGAGGGATCCATTTCCTTTCAGCAGAGTGGATGAAGGCAAGGCTGGCTGCTGTAGTTGAGGCAACAGATGTGTTCAGACACGACCCTGGTAGTTTCTGTGTTAGGCAGGGTTTGCTCCATGTGAGTGGCACGTTGTCTTGATGCTGGAGTGAGTGTTTTTAGTGGAGGCAGATCAGACATTAATTATAATTGCTGCATTAGGTGCCCTCTGTGTTTGTCGCTGTGAAGACAAACACAGGTAGCGTACCTCAGGCTGCAGAAGGAGGAGGAAATGGCATGAAAGAGCAGGTTTGATTGTGGAGGTGAGGGAAGGCTGGAGACAGCAGTGTTGACTGTGAGCAATTTTCTCTTTGTGGAGCACAGAATAAGGTTATCCATTCCACAGCCAGGGAATTCAGGGCCTCTTCTGGCTCAGGTGGCTCACTGAAAGACTATGTGGATACTGCCTCCAGTTCTGGCATCCCCAGCAGAAGGACGACACAGAGCTGCTGGAGAGAGTCCAGAGGAGGCCACAAAGATGATCCAAGGGCTGGAGCAGCTCTGCTGTGAGCACAGGCTGAGGGAGCTGGGGGTGTTCAGCCTGGAGAGGAGAAGGCTCCAGGGAGACCATAGAGCTGCCTTGCAATAGCTGAAGGGATCCTGCAGGAAGGCTGCAGAGGGACTTTTGCTGATGGTGTCTGGAGACATGCCAAGGGGGAATGGTTTGAAACTGTGGCAGAGCAGGGTTAGAGTGGAGCTGAGGAAGTTCTTCAGTGTGAGGGTGGTGAGACTCTGGAACAGGCTGCCTAGAGAGGCTGTGGCTGCCTCCTCCCTGGGGTGTTGAAGGCCAGGCTGGATGAGGCCTTGAGCGGCTGAGTCTAGTTGAGAGGTGTCCCTGCCCACAGCAGGAGGTTGGAACAGATGAGCTCTAAGGTGCAGCCTTCCAACCTGAGCCATTCCAAGGTTCTATGATACTAAGGGCTGAGTTGTTCCAAGACAGAGGTTGCTCCAACACAAAATTCTTGCTGTTTTGGAGAGGACACCACAGCTGTATTTAACCTTTCTAAAGATAGAGAATGATCCTCATTTTCTGGAGTATTAAAATACTACTTCAAATAAAGACCTGATTAGACTCTATGGGATTAGGAAGGGGGTTGCCTGCCCCAAGCTGTCTGCTTTACTTAGGTCTGGTGTACAACAGAGTGTTTATATCTATGGCTAAATAAATGCCAGGTTGAAGAACAAGTGACACTGCCAAAGAAGCAGTTACACATGAGATTGTTCCATGGGCTGAGGGATTGGCAGAAGGGTTCTGCCCTGAGGTGAGGGCAGAAGGGTTGCTGTAAGTGCAGTATGTGCTGCGTTTGTCTGGGGCTGTTGGGGTTTGGAAGGGGAAAGCAACAATGAAAAGAGAAAGGTTTCTCCAGACTGTGTAAGGATGAAGCTAGAAAGAACTGCTGAGAGATTGCTTTCTCTTAGAGTTTCTTAAGGTTTTCCTACGTCCTAAAGTCCCTGATGCCCCTGTCCTGTAGAGCTGACATTTTGTGTTCAGTTCTGGGCCCTCACTGCAGGAAGGACATTGAGGGGCTGGAGCCTGTCCAGATCAGGGCAGTTCAGCTGGAGAAGGGCTTGGAGCCCCTGGGCTAGAGGAGGGGCTGAGGGAGCTGGGGGTGTTCAGGCTGGAGAAGAGGAGGCTGAGGGAGACCTCCTTGCTCTCTACAGCTCCCTGAAGGGAGGTTGGAGTGAGGAAGGGGCAGCCTCTGCTCCTTGGTGGCAAGAGACAGGAGCAGAGGCAATGGTTCCAAGCTGCCCCAGGGCAGGCTCAGGCTGGATCTCAGGAGTCATTTCTGTACTGGGAGGGATCTCAGACGTTGGAATGGTCTGCCCAGGGCAGTGCTGCAGTAACCAACCCTGGGGGTGTTCCAGCAGCTTGTGGAGCTGGTGCTTAGGGACATGGTTTGGTGGTGACCCTGCAGTGCTGGGTGGAGGGCTGGAATGGATGATCTTGGAGCTCTCTTCCAACCAGATGTTTCCTGCTTTCTGTGTGATTTAGTGAATCTGTGAAATTGGGGTTTGAGAAACTGGAGTTTGCCTCTGTCTGGTGAGACTTTTGAGCTCAACATCTTCACTCAGTGCCCTTGCCTCGCTGCAGAGCCACTGGCCAGACTGCATGTGAGCCTTCCTCACAGAGGCAGTGAGCAGAGATTGACTCCTGGGAGAAGGGGCTCAGCAGGGCTTGCTTTGTGAAGGCTGATCCTCACTGATCCTATCAATGTCTGGGCTGGCAGGGCATAAGGTTTCAGGACAGAGCAGGAAGTCTGCCTTTTTCTGGCAGGTGGGATGAGAAATACAAAGAGAAGAGAGGAAGTGAAGGCCGGTACTGAAGCAAAGGAAAAGCAGGTGTCCTAAATAAAAGGCGATGGCCAGTTCCATGTGTGTCATACCCATGGCAAAGGAAAATCCCAGTTCACTGTGAGGGAAGCAAGTGGTGGAGTCCAGCAGGAATTTCTTCCTTCTGGCCCATGCCAAATGTGTCCTGCTGGGCATCACAACAGCTTAGCAGGCTTTTTGCTTGGTTGATTTTTAAGAAGGAGCTCATTTTCTCAAAGCCCCTTTCTAAATGCAAGGTAAATGTCACTCTTGACTTCATATTTGCTATGGAAATCTGCCTGGAAAGGAAGGATGGTGTCTGCCTGTCTGCATGAAACCGGCATGAGGGACTCCTCTGCTTGGCAAGGAAGGATGGTGTCTGCTGTCTGCATGAAGAAACCCGCAGGATGGACTCATCAACCTCTTTGCAAACTCTTCAGGCTCCCCTTAGGGTGGGAGTGTGCATGAATCAAGCAGTGCCAAGTGCTGCTGCTTCTGGGGCTGGCAGGAGCACGAGGTGCCTCAGGGCTCTGAATCACAGTGCAGGGCAGTTTACCTTGGAATGATTGTTGGGATTATTGCACTGCCTCTGCTTCAGGGACAACTCAGTTGCTTATGTAGCAGCTCCACAAATTACGGGTTGGCAAATGAATCAAAAACCTGCAATTGGTGGTAGCGTGCCATTGGCACTGAGCTGTGCCTTGCATCAGTGCAGAGCTGGGAAATGCTCCTTTCACGAGCAGCTGAGCCCCCCTGCCACAGCCTAAGAACCCCTTGGTCCCTCAGGAGAAGAGAGGCAGGTGGACAACTGGACTGAAAGCATCTGTCTTGCTCAGGAGCTGGTGCCCTGACCTAGAGTAATGTGTCCTGTTTCTGCTCCCTCAGCTTTTGATTTCAAAGCAATGTAGACAGAGAATAAGCACTTTAATGCCATGAGGTACTGCAATCCTTAGCCACCCAGAGATGGGCAGTTCACCTTCTAGACACACTCAGCAGCAGCAAGGGGATTGTTCTACCTGCATGGAAATCTGTTTTGCAATTGGGATTCTTCTGCTTGTAAAGGACCCAGAGAAGGATCTGCAGTTCTCAGAACTCTCTGAGTTTCTTCAGCTCTCCTTAGACAGCTTGTGTTGGAGAGGAGTGCTAGCTCTGTGCAGCTGCATTTTGCATGCAGCCAGGGACAGTTGTCTCCCGTGCTGAGCATTTGCTCAGGGACCTAGACTCAGTTGTTCTGCTCTTTGTGGTTAGGAACTGAGCAGTGGCAGCCTCATGTGCAAGCCTTCACCTTAGCAGGTGTTTCTGTGCAGTCCCTGCCATGCTTCTGCATTTCATTGAGTGGTGTTTGGGGTAACATTCAGCTGTTTCTTCATCATCACCTTCTCAGAGAATCCTTACAGCTGGAAAAGACCTCTAGGATCATCAAGTCAAGCATCAGCCCAGCACCACCACTGCCACTAAAACATGTCCTGAAATGCCACACCTGCCACGTACCTTTGTCACAACCATCACCTTTGTTAGGAATTTGTCACCTCTATGGCCTTTCAGGCCACAGAGCTGGCCTTGTGCTGTCCTCATTTGTGCCTAAAGTACCTTTTGATTTCCAGCTGACACTGTACACCTCATTCCTTTGGGCCATGACCAAGCAGTGCAGTCAATACTCAAGGCCACACCTCAAGTACTGTGTCCATTTCTGGGCTCCCCAGTTCAAGAGAGACAGGAAACTGCTGGGGAGAGTCCAATGGACAGACACAAAGCTGCTGAGGGACCTGTGAGGATGAGAGGATGAGAGGCTGAGAGGCCTGGGGCTGTTGAGTCTGGAGAAGAGCAGGCTCCTGAGAGGGATCTCATCAATGCTGATCAATAGCTAAGCAGTGGGGGGCAGGAGGATGGGGCTGGGCTCTTTTTAGTGGTGCCCAGGGACAGGACAAGGGGCAATGGACACAAACTGGAACAAGGAGGTTTCACTTAAGCATGGGGCAAAACTCCTTTGCTGTGAGGGTAGCAGAGCCCTGGAGCAGGCTGCTCAGAGAGGTTGTGGAGTCTCCATCTCTGTAGACTTTCAAAACCCACCTGGATGCATTCATGTGTGGCCTGCCCTGGGTGAACCTACTTTGACAAGGGTGTTGAACTAGATGGTCTTGAGAGGTCCCTTCCAACCCCAAGCATTCTGTGCTTCTGTGAAGTTAGGTTTTTGGGCTACCTATAATTACATCTTTATTCAGAAAGGACAAAACCATTTGTCACCATCTTCAGCTTGTTTACTGCTCTGCCTGCAGCTGTTGACTGGTAACCATCATTGCTCTGTCTCCAGCTTCCTTTCCTTCAGAAAGAACAAAGGAGGAGAAAAAGTTTCTGTTTAGCTGCCTATAAGTCAGTGCAAGATATTAGGAGCTTGCTGGTGTGCTGCTGCTGTCCTGGCTTCCCAGAGGAGCTAGTACACAGAAGGCTGTTTCCCTTGCCTACCATGTGGAGAACATGAGGCAGAGCATGCAAGAATGGCTTCAATTGTGAGGAGCGTCTCCCTGTGAGATGCCTCTGCTGTGCCAAATCATCCCAGATGATAGCCTGGCCTCTGAATGTAAACTGTGACTGGTTTTGTTTTCCCTTTGTGTGCCAGCCTGTGGCTTGTGGTTGTTCAGAAGCTCTTGGGCGATGCCTGTGGTATTGCAAGCCGGGGGGGATGAACAACGGGGGAAGGGGACAACGTCTGAGGGGAGCCTGCTCTGCTCAGTCACAGCTGTTGGGGAGTCAGTACAAGACAAGCCTGGCTTGTTGACCCTGTCCACTCACCTTCTACTGTTCTGCTGGGGAGACTGTGCCAGTCACCTCCCGAGGTGTGCTCTGGGAACTCTTGTGTCCAACTGCCTGCCAAGCCCTTGCAGATCTCAGTGCAGCAGGTTGTCCCTCTCCTGAGCGTGCAGTGTGAAGAGGCATCTCTCTGGCAGCCCTGCCAGCTGGCACAGCTCTTTCTTTATTCTGCATAACTGCCCTGTCTGTAGGGCTGCCTGATGAGAGTTAAAACTGGTTCTACACTGGACGTTTTTCTTCATGGGGCCTTACAAACGCTTGTGCCAGCACAGCTGAAGGGAGATCAACAGCCCTGGCTTTTCTTCAAGAGGGTCCATTCTGAGGACCCTCTCTGCTGGGGCTCTGGTTGTTGCAGGAGTGTTGCTGTGCTATCTCATGGTGCACAAGGCGATGTTGTTCTAAAGGCTGAGAAGGGTTTGTAGGCTAAAGACCAAGCTGGGGGCCAGGCTATACAACTAACTCAACTGCTTTGATCAGAAATATCTTCTGGTGTGTTGGAGCTGCCTTTAGTGAGCCCCATTACTACCCAGATCAATGTCAGCAAAGAGATGGTGCCCTCCTCTAGAGAAAACACCTACCCTGACATCCCTGCCTTAACCCACTGACCAAACTCTCAGGGCTGCTTGGTGTAGTGCTAAGAAAATCTGGCAAAAGGCTTCTCCTCTTCTCCAGACTAAACACCCCCAGCTCCCTCAGCTGCTCCTCCCCAGCCCTGTTCTCCAGACCCTTTCCCAGCTTCCTTGCCCTTCTCTAGACCCTCTCCAGCCCCTCAATGTCCTTCTTGCACTGAGGGCCCAGAACTGAGCCCAGCACTTCAGCTGTGGCCTCCCCAGTGCTGAGTGCAGGAGGACAATCCCTGCCCTGCTCCTGCTGCCCACACCACTGCTGATCCAGGCCAGGATACCAGTGGCCTTTTTGGCCTCCTGGGCACACCCTGGCTCATCTCCAGCCAGCAACCAAGCCATTTTCACTGTAAAGTGACCTCACTTTGCACTTCCAGGGAAGAAAAATCAACCTGGTGAAGATTTATTTGTGTTTGAGCTCACCCTGAGAAAGTTTTGCACAGTTACTCCCAACTTGATGTGTAGCTGTAAGATTAAGGAGGTGCTTTGACACTTCCAAAGGGCAGAGCTGCCAACCTGCCCCTACCAATAAAGGACAAGCTTGGGCATTGGCTGGCACATTTTCCTGGGATGATAATGCTTGCCTTTAATCTTCTAAGTAAATTTTTTGCTCAGGACTGCCATTTCCACAGGAAATTTGCTTTCTTTCCTAATGGTTTAAAATGCATATGCAGGCAGCTTGATTTCCACTGAGTCAAATCCTGCTTGGAGACCCCCAATGGTACTGACTTGGAGCATAGAACAAGGCACCCAAGGGGCCTGAGTATTTCTTGTGGATGAAAACCAGCTGGTGCCTGAACTTAGGATGTGCTCACACAGCTTCTGTTGTAGCTCAGGGTTTGGACACTTCGCTGGGTAAATAACTGGCTGGATGGCAGGGCCCAGAGAGTGTTGGGCAAGGAGGCCACCAGCAGCCTGGCCTGGATCAGCAGTGGTGTGGGCAGCAGGAGCAGGGCAGGGATTGTCCTCCTGCACTCAGCATTGGGGAGGCCACACCTGCAGTGCTGGCTGCAGTTTTGGGACCCTCATTGCAAGAAGGACATTGAGGGGCTGGAGAGGGTCCAGAGAATCACAGAATCATAGAATCAAACAGGTTGGCAAAGACCTCAGAGATCATCAAGTCCAGCTTATTACCTAATACCTAACACCTCCTGACAACCAAACCATGGCTCCAAGTGCCACATCCAATCATTTTTTGAACACCTCCAGGGATGGAGACTCCACCACCTGCCTGGGCAACACATTCCAGTGGCCAATTACTCCTTCTGGGAGGAACTTTTTCCTCACCTCGAGCCTAAACCTCTCCTGGCACAGTTTGAGACTGTGTCCTCTTGTTCTGTTGCTGGTTGCCTGGGAGAAGAGACCAACCCCCACCTGACCACAACCTCCCATCAGGAGGTTGTAGAGAGCAATTAGGTCTCCCCTGAGCCTTGTCTTCTACAGGCTAAACACCCCCAGCTCTCTCAGCCTCTCCTCATAGGTCTAGGAAGGGCAAGGAAGCTGGGGAAGAGGTCTGGAGGACAGGGCTGGGGAGGAGCAGCTGGGGGTGTTCAGTCTGGAGAAGAGGAGGCTCAGCGGAGACCTCATTGCTCTCTACAGCTCCCTGGAAGGAGGCTGGAGCCAGGTGGGGGTTTGGGCTCTGCTCCCTAGGAACAGTTTGGCAGAGGCTGCCCAGGGAGGTGGTTGAATGCTCATCCCCTGGAGGTGTTTGGAAGAGGCAGAGCTGTGGGACTGAGGGCCATAGCTCAGCCCCAGCCTTGGCAGAGTTAGAGAATGGTTGGGCTGGATGCTCTTGAAGGGCTTTTCCAGGCAGAGGTCTCTGTGACTCCATGACCCTCAATTTCGCTATAACACACACACAGTCTGGCAGATCATGGGACGAGCCCGAGCCCGGTTGGCCAGCAGTGAGCGCTGAGGCTGATCCTCAGCGGGCAGCGAGCGGTCAGAAGCCGCGGGCAGGGCAGGCCTGGCAATGGCGGCTGCATAACACGAGGTGGCGCCATTGTACAGAGCTGGCGTTCTGCGGCGCTCCGGAGCCAGCGCGGGCGGGAAGGGAGCGCAAAACCTCCGGGAGCGGCGTGCGGGCGGCTGGGAATGGAAGGTGTAAGGGACAGGGTGAGGGACAGTGTGCCTGCAGCTCTGTTCTGTGAGGCGTGGAAGGAGAAGGCTCAGCACAGATCTGGGGGATAAATCACAGAGAGCATCCGGTTGGCAGAGCCTTCTATGCTCATCCACTCCAACCCTCCGCCCAGCACTGCAGGGTCAGCACCAAACCATGTCCCTAAGCACAGCTCCACAGGCTGCTGGAACACCCCCAGGGATGGTGACTGCAGCACTGCCCTGGGCAGACCATTCCAATGTCTGAGAACCCTTCCTGTGCAGAAATAGTTCCTGAGCTCCAGCCTGAGCCTGTCCTGGGGCAGCTTGGAACCATTGCCTCTGCTCCTGTCTCTTGCCACCAAGGAGCAGAGGCTGCCCCCTCCTCACTCCAACCTCCCTTCAGGGAGCTGCAGAGAGCAATGAGGTCTCCCTCAGCCTCCTCTTCTCCAGCCTGAACACCCCCAGCTCCCTCAGCCCCTCCTCTAGCCCAGGGGCTCCAGGTCCTTCTCCAGCCTGGCTGCCCTGCTCTGGACAGGCTCCAGCCCCTCAATGTCCTTCCTGCAGTGAGGGCCCAGAGCTGAACACAGCACTCCAGGTGTGACCTCCCCAGTGCTGAGCACAGGGGGATGGTCACCTCCTGTCCCTGCTGCCCACCCTGCTTCTGACCCAAGCCAGGATGCCATTGGCTTTCTTGGCCCCCTGGGCACTGCTGGCTCATATTTAATGGACTATCAACCAGCACTCCCAGGTCCTCCTCTGAATTGCAGCTTTCCAACCACACAGCCCCAGGTCTGTAGTTTGCATTATTTGGACTTTAAGTCTGCTTGCAAGTATTTGCCTTTTGTTGGTTCCAAAGAGGGAGAAAGAGCTTCCCTCCTGCTCTGCGAATCCAGGAGCCATCTCCTAGCAGCTTTACATTGTGAATCTATCAAAACAAGCTTCCCTTGTGCTCCTTCAAATACACCCTGAAATGCCTTAGGATTAAAGCAATCATCTGTAATACAATATCTGTGCCTCATCTTGGATTGGCTCAAAACATGAAATAGGGCTTTTTTTTTTTCCCCCTTGGAACAGTGAATGCATCTCCTGCCTTGCCTGCTTTACCAAAATTCTGCATTCCTTGTCTAATCCTGAGATATTAAAATAATTAAGTGGGATAGTCACAGTTTCACTAATGAAGCATAATTGAGCCTTGGAATACTTTGATATTAAAATTAAAAAGGAGATCTAGAAATGGCTTTGCTGAGCACATGCACATCATCTCTACATACTGGGACCTGTCTGAAGCAGTGAAGGGGTAGCTTGCTTGCCTAGGGACAGTTGGGCTGTCCAGATAACAGCTCTTGGTAGTGGCCTTCCAGTACCTGAAGGGGGCTGCAGGAATGCTGGGGAGGGACTTTTGACAGGGGCTGGGAGTGCCAGGACGAGGGTCAATGGCTTTGAGTGAGAAGAGGGAAGACTGAGACTGGAGATGAGGAATAAATTCTCCCCAGTGAGGGTGGGGAGACACTGGCACAGGTTGCCCAGGGAGGATGTGGCTACCTCCTCCCTGGAGGTGTTCCAGGCCAGGCTGGATGAAGCCTTGAGCAAGCTGGGCTGGTGGGAGGAGTCCCTGCCCATGGCAGGGAGTTGGAACTGGATGATCTTTAGGGTCCCTTCCAACCCAACCCATTCTGTGATTCTTCCAGCCTGCGAGTCTTTACCAGGTGCAGCTCTGTTGCCTGGACCTGTAAGAGAAGCGAGCTGGAAATGAAGCAATCATCGAAACTTTAAGATGTGAGGACTTAACTGCACCACCAATAATTTTCCTTTTGGGCAAAGTGGCCCAAGGATCAGAGTTTGGCAGTAGCTGTTGTTGTATGTCGAGGATGCCTTTTCAGTGGCCTTGCTGCCAGAAACGTGTGGGACTTTCTCCAGCAGAGGCTGCAGGATGGTTGTTCCCTATTGAGTCAGATAAACTGTGATTCCCTCTGCTTTGTTATTTAATTGTATCAGGTCCTAATAACCGTTTGTGTGACCTAGAAAACACCAAAGGGTTGGCATCAATTGTTAAATTGCTCCTTTCTCTCAGACCCAGAGCCCTTCTTCTGTAATAATATCTTACACACAGGGTTGCTTATTATATAGATGTTGCATGGGCTTTAACTGCTGTGCACAGCACATCTCCCATGTAATTACACAAACATATTTTAATTAATGTGACTTGTGTTAGCGTGATCGAGCAATGGGAGACTTCTCCTCTTCTTTTTTTCTCCTAGCTGTGTGTTTTGCAATCCTGCAAGAGGGCTGACAGCTGAGGAATGTGGTTACTAAATATCACACATCCCGTGAAGAAATCCTTGGAAAGGGCCAAGGCCAGCAGAGCTTCGGTGCAAGGAATCGCCTTGAAAAGCCCTGAAGCCAGTATCGCTGTGGGTTCTGTGGTACACCGGCCTCCAGCTGATCCTCAGGGATCTGGACAGCAAGGTGTTGGGGTCAGAGTGGCTGGAGAGCTCCCAAACAGAGAGGGACCTGGGGGTGCTGATTGACAGCCACCTGAATATGAGCCAGCAGTGTGCCCAGGTGGCCAAGAGGGCCAATGGCATCCTGGCCTGCATCAGGAATAGTGTGGCCAGCAGGAGCAGGGAAGTCATTGTGCCCCTGTACTCTGCATTGGTTAGGCCACACCTTGAGTCCTGTGTCCAGTTCTGGGCCCCTCAGTTTAAGAAGGACATCGAAACACTTGAAGGTGTCCAGAGAAGGGCAACAAGGCTGGGGAGAGGCCTTGAACACAGCCCTGTGAGGAGAGGCTGAGGGAGCTGGGGTTGTTTAGCCTGGAGAAGAGGAGGCTCAGGGGTGACCTCATTGCCCTCTCCAACTACCTGAAAGGTGGTTGTAGCCAGGAAGGGGTTGGTCTCTTCTCCCAGGCAAGCAGCACCAGAACAAGGGGACACAGTCTCAAGCTGTGCCAGGGGAGGTTTAGACTGGAGGTGAGGAGGAAGTTCTTCACCGAGCGAGTCGTTCGTCATTGGAACGGGTTGCCCAGGGAGGTGGTTGAGTCATCGACCCTGGAGGCGTTCAAGGGGAGATTGGACGTGGCACTTGGTGCCATGGTCTAGTCATGGGGTCTGTGTTGATAGGTTGGACTCGATGATCCTCGAGGTCCTTTCCAACCTAAGTGATACTGTGATACTGTGATACTGTGTTGTCAGGTGTGAGGAGCACTTTGCGGGGGGGGCACTGGCAGAGTTTGTTTGCTCTGTGTGGAGCAGCTCCAGTCCACCCCACCGAGGTGCCCCTGCATCCCCTCAGGATGCTGCGCTGACAGACTTTGTGTGCCCTGCTTTTGTGAGCGACCTGCTGAGGCTCCTGGAGGTAGGACCCAGAGTGCAGGGCTAGGCTGCTCAGCTCCCTGCTGTGGGCCCATCGCTTTTTTACATGTTTCTACATGGGGTTTTTTTGCACATGTCAGTGCCTGGAGTACCTGCAGAAATGTTAGGAGTGGGAATGAAGCTGGAAAAGGTACCGGTTCCCCTCCTCTTGTCCACGTGGAAGTGCTGTGAGGCAGCAGAGAGCGTTTCTTGTGGCTGCTGATAGTGGTTAGCGCAGATCAGATTGTGCACGTGCATGTGCAGTCATGCAGAGAGGTGGGTTTGGCTCCATGCTCTCACACAGCTTTTGAAGCTGTGGCTACACAGCTAATGAAGGAGGAGGGGTGGGTAGGTGAGCAGAGTTGCTCCTTCCATGGGGACATTTCTCTGGAGCAGCTTTGTCTGGTGGAGCACTGCCTTAGGGGTAGACGGGCTGGTTGCTGATAGGCTGGCGAAGCAATGTCACGATGCACAGCCTGGGTGAACAGTGGTGAAAGCAGAACTTTAGCATGACCTAGGCTCCTGTCCATCTCTGAACATAGTCCAGAGCTGCCAGAGGTAGACAGAGGAGTTCTTGGCAGCACCAGCAGGCACTTTGCCATTGCCATCTGAAGGCTCATTACGCTGCTTGGGTGCCAGTCGGTTGCAAACCGGTTGGATATTGAGAAACAACTGTTGGGGCTGTTGTGGAAATTTCCAGTGCTCAGAGGGAGGAGGCTGCTGTGAAATGCAGCAGCACAGAGAGCTCAACCTGCTCAAGTGGCATTGGGAAGACAAAAAGTGCCTCTTCTCTCCCCCCTTTCCCCCTTGCCCTGTGCAAACAAACATTGTGATGGAGATGAAGACCTTCAAGGATGCCACAGGCAGACAGCATCCAGCATGGACAAATGTTCATAAGCCCTCCAGCTGACACTGCCAAGCACATCAACAGGGGAGCAGAAGAACAGCTTCCAGCAACTCAGTCACTAGGAATAAACCTCTTCAAGGTGTCTTGATGCTGGAGTACCTTGTCTTGAGGCTGGGTCCCAGGAGATGTGGAAGCCTGCTCAGAAAACCAAAAGGAGATTGCAGGGCTGCTGTTGAGCAGGGTGGGCTCCCTCCCTGGGGATGCTGCAGGGGAAAGGGAACACCAGCTGTGAACCACTGGGAAGGAAATCCTGGGCATTGGAGCAGCCATGTCAAAGTCTGCCTTCTCTTTTCTCATGGTGTGGAGTGTGAGATGTGGCTGCTGGGATGTCTGCCTCAGCATAGGAGACATTCCTAGGAGCCTTACACTGCTCTAAAGAGAGAGCTTTCAGGTAGTCTGGGGTCTTGGAGCTGTGGAGGGTGCACAGGTATGGATCCAGGATCTGCTCAGCTGTGAAGCAGTGCAGTAAGAGATGAAGCAGGCTGCCTGAGGAATAGGTAGGAATGTGTCTGTATAACCAGCAAGCCAACAAACATTCTCTATAGAGTGACTCCTTTTCCTTTAGAGTGACATAAAACATCAAAAATTCAGCTCAATTAAAGTATGAGGACATCACTTCAGAGAGGTCAGCTCAAGTGCCCTGTCTGTTTGAATGTCTTTTTTTTCAGCCAGACCCTGTGTTCTGGTGCTTGCCCTTCCTCCTAGATGTGTGGCTCCACTAGAGCCATACTCATTTGGCTGAGTTTTCCCATGACTGCTCCATAATAGTGCAGAGGGAAACCCACAGAGAATTAATCCAGTCATGGCTCTGCTAATTTCCAAAGCAGCAAGTGAAAATAAGGGGAGTTTGTGATAAATGCAACATAAAACCTGTTTACATGACTGCTCCCCCACCCCCACCCCCACCAGCCTGACCTCAGCTCAGGCCAGATTGCCCAGTTCTAGCTGAAAGCATTTTTGTGAAGAATGCTAGCAGGAAAGTTTCCCCTTTTTTTATCTTGACTGTGAAAGGCTTGGATGAAAGACCTTTCAGTGGGAAGAGGAGATCTGTCTGAATGTGCTGCTGTGGAAGGAGGCCTGCTTCAGAGTCACACAGGCTGATGTTCCCAGGGGGGCTACACCTTGGGTCCTTTATCTAGAAGAGAAGCCTTCACAGAAGCTAAAAGCAGTTGGATCTAAATGCCCTATCTTCAGCCTCAGGTCTAACCAGAAGGGTTGTGCTTTTTCTGAGGGAATTTCCTCACGTGTGGTTGCACTGCATAATTTCAGGGGGTTTGCTCTCTCTCTTCATTCATGATTCCACGTAGAACACTTCACCTAGGCTCCACCTGAATGACCTGTCAGCTCTGTGTGCAGAGAGGAAGCAGGCAATCCATTTGGAGAGGCTAGTCCAAATGGTTTCTAGGGAAGGTGCAGGCAGCTGGGTATCACCCCTGACCTATCCAGGTCTGCTCTCCAAGAGCAGTGATGTTCAGGAAGGCAAGCTGTGTCTTCCTGGATGAAAGGAGTCTTCCTGGAGGGTTGCTTCCCAGGCTTTATCAGGTGAAGCTGTTCATTGACTGAATAGGTTGAGGCACCTCTGGAATGCTTCAGAAGCCTCTCAGTAAAAGCTCAACATTATTTAATGTCTTCCTGGGCAGTTGCAGCTGGCAGATTAATAAAGAACTTTCACATGTGTAAAGAACTTGGACCTGAAGGGCTCCTACAGAGGGACCTCTCCTGAGGGTGTCCAGAAACAGGACAAGGGGAAATGGTTTGAAGCTGAGGCAGATCAGGGTCGGGCTGGATCTGAGGAAGAAGTTCTTCAGTGTGAGGGTAGTGAGACTCTGGAACAGGCTGCCCAGGGAGGCTGTGGCTGCCTCCTCCCTGGAGGTGCTCAAGGCCAGGTTGGATGAGGCCTTGAGCAGCTGAGTCTAGCTGAGAGGTGTCCCTACCCAGGGCAGGGGGTTGGAGTAGATGATCTCTGAGGTCCCTTCCAACCTGAGCCATTCTAGGGTTCTAAGTACTTTAATACCAGGGAAGCCAACAATTTATAACCACGGTTTGTGATGCAGAGCTTTGCCCAAGCAGTCGTTTTGGCACTTTGTTTTGAAGCCACTGTGGAGCTTGAGCTGATGCTGTGCTCAGCTGGGCAAGCAGGCTTCTGAAGAAGGGTAAAGAGAACAAGGTTGTCTGCTTGCAAGCAGCAGTTGAAAAGATGACAAAAGTATGCCTTCTCCCCTCCTGTTAAAAACCAGGAGGCAGCTCCTGGAAGCCCTTCCCTGCTTCATATTTTCCTAGTTGATATAACAAACATCCTCCACCAGCTCTCAACAGTGACTCAGCTGTGGCTTGCAGGGGCTCATATTGCCCAGGCTGTGGGGATGCTTTCCAATTCTCTCAGGCTGCTGACTTCCCTAAATCCTGCTTTTCTTCAGGAAAAAAAGGGCAGATCTCTGCTGCTCTGAAGGACACAGGTGCTGCTCTGAAGACAACACACTCTGAGGGAAACAGGTGCTGCTCTGAAGGATGCAGATGCTCTCTGAAGGACATAGGTGATCTCTGAAGGTTACAGGTGATCTCTGAAGGACACAGGTGATCTCTGAAGGACATAGGTGATCTCTGAAGGACACAGGTGCTCTCTGAAGGTCACAGGTGCTGCTCTGAAGGATGCAGATGCTCTCTGAAGGACACAGGTGCTCTCTGAAGGACACAGGTGCTGCTCTGAAGGATGCAGATGCTCTCTGAAGGACACAGGTGCTCTCTGAAGGACACAGGTGCTGCTCTGAAGGATGCAGATGCTCTCTGAAGGACATAGGTGATCTCTGAAGGTCACAGGTGATCTCTGAAGGACACAGATGCCCTCTGAAGGTCACAGGTGATCTCTGAAGGACACAGGTGCTGCTGGGCCCCTACACTGTGTTCTCAGCTGTGAGGCTGAGCTTCCTCAGCCTTCCTGCAGGAACCTTGCACTTGGGATAAGCTCTGCAGTGAGGGTAATGCAGACATCACACCCATCCTGATAGGGAGAAGGTGGTCCACAGGGGGAAAAGATAAGTCAATTACTTGAGAATAGAGCCCTTAATTTCTTCAGGCTCCATCAAAGGACTTTGGGCATCTGCATGTATTCATTGAGAGATAGAGGGGCAAATCTTCAGCAGAGAGCATGGGGAGTTAGCCATGGAACACTCATTAGCGTTAATGGGATTGCTATGGCTAATTCCCCACACTCTGCCTGAAAATTTAGCCCAAAGAGATTTGAAAAGTGATGTTGAGAAGCAAGTTGGTTGGTTAGCCTCATTACCTTCCTGTTATTAATTGCTCTGTCTGCCACTGGCTCTGTGTGAGCACTGAGAGCTCACCAGTTCATGACAACAGCCTGCCTGCTAGCTACAGACTCTGGTGGGGAGGGGGAATGGTGCAGTTCTGGGAGTAAATTTGGGGTGCTTTCAGAAAAAAATATCAATCTGCAAAGCTGTGGAACAGAAAGGGGAAAAAAATGTTCCTAAGGCACATTTTGAGACAGCTCTAACAACAACACAACAATGAAAACAAAAGTTGAACTCCTCGTTGATATCCGCATTGATCATCCACTGCTGGGATCAACCTTCAGCGCTGGCCAGCTCTGAGCTGGGAGCAGGACCCAAGGACTTGCAAGTTCCAACCTGATTGATTTGGACTTAGCATTTTGAGACAGCAGAAATGGTTTTTGCAGCTCTAGAATCTCTGGTACAACAACACAACAATGAAAACCAAAGTTGAACTCCTTGTTGATACCAGCATTGGTCATCCACTGCTGGGATCAACCTGCAGCACTGGCCAACTCTGAGATGGGAGCAAGGACTTGCAAATTCCAGCCTGATTGATTTGGACTTAGCATTTTGAGACAGCAGAAATGTTTTTTGCAGCTCTAGAATCTCTGGTACAACAAAACAAGAATGAAAACAAAAGTTGAACTCCTTGTTGATAGCAGCATTGATCATCCACTGCTGGGATCATCCTTCAGCGCTGGCCAACTCTGAGCTGGGAGCAAGGACTTGCAAGTTCCAACCTGATTGATTTGGACTTAGCATTTTCCTGATGCCTTTTGGGGCTGGTTTTCTTTTGAGGAAAAAATTAATTGAGGTGAGATAGGAAAAGTCAGTTTCTGTCTGTCTTAGGATGGTGAGGAATGGTTGAAAGCTGGGCAAACACAGAAAGCTCTTCCAGCTCCAGAACAGGGAACGTTGTTGTCATGCAGGCTCTGGTTTGAGAAGGTCTTCAGGCTGCTGCTGCTCTTCTTTCTGTGTTGTGGCTGTGCAGCAGGGGCTGTGTGTGAGACTAATCTTTGTGCATTCCCATATTCCCATTCCTTTTTCTCTCACATTTGAGCAGTTCCTCTTCCTTTTGCTGGGGAGCTGTTAAACTGCTTTTCCAGGTCTCCAGTGCAGGCAGTAGGCAGCCATTAGAGGGTGCTTCTGCACCGAGGAGCTCTCCTTGCCTAAACCCCACTCTACTTAGCTTTAAGGCTCTGTAGGTTTCCTGAAGAATCCTTTTACTTCCTAGGATTACCTAGTTAATTTTCAGGACTTTGTGGAGTGCTGCTCTTGGAATGCAGAGGGTTGCAGCGCAGGCAACTAAAGGTGATTCAAAGGAACGATTCCAAGCAGCAAAATGATGGCATTCTGTGATTGTTGATGCAAAACCAGAAGAAAATACACCTGAGGCCCAGGCAAATTAGTGACTTCTGTAACTGATGGCACTTGGTGCCACATTACTGCCTGTGATTGCAACTCCATTTCTTTGCAGCAAGAACAGGGGGACAGCTGTGCTTGGTATATCTCTGCTGGAGCTGCTGAAGGTTCAACACCAAAACTCTTAGGCCAGTGAAGTTTGGTTTTCTCTCTAGGATCACCATGGCTCCTCATTCAGCATCAAACTGCAAATGGTGTGGTTTTGGTGTAAGGACAGGCAGGCAGCAGGGTAGGAACTGGTTTGACGTTCATTTATCCCAGGAATACCATTTGAAAGCCTGCACTTCCAGCTCAGGACACTGATGAGGAACTGAAGGAGCATGGCAATGAGGAAGGCTTCTAAGAGAAAATTCTGCTGTTATGGAACCAGTTCCTAAGACTTAAATGAAAGTCATTAAATTCAGGCAGGGGAGCAGAGCACAAAGCAGTGCACCTCAGCTATCACAGAGAGCATCTGGTTGGCAGAGCCCTCCAAGCTCATCCAGTCCAACCTTTGGCTCAGCACTGCAGGGTCACCACTAAACCATGTCCCTAAGCACCAGATCCACAGGCTGTTGGAACACCCCCGGGGATGGTGACTGCAGCACTGCCCTGGGCAGACCTAGTGACACCTAGAGTATAAGAATCTGCCACCTGAACATGTTTGGAGGTGGTGCCTGTGAGCAGACTCCTCCAGGACAAGCTGGTTCATCTCTGCACACCTCTTCAGCTTTAGATTAACAATTTCTGGTAGCCAGCTGCTTTTGAGTGCTGCCAGGACTGTGGAAGTCCTTCTCTGGTAAAATGTGAATTGACAGGTAGAGGAACTGGTACTGATCCCAGGAAGTTGCAGGGGTACAGGTCTTCTTCAGGAGCTTCTTAAGAAGTCATATAACCTCCTGAGCCTTTACCAGAGGGCACAGCAGGATGTCCCTTCAGCAGGTGTCCAGTGGTTACTGCACACCTAGAGGCTCTTGTGCTCCCAGTACCACACTGCTGTCGCAGGCTGTGCTGCTGCTGTCTCCAGCTGGGGACACTGGTCCCTTGGATGGCTCTGCTGAGACTGGAAGGGCCTTCTCAACTGGTAGTGCTTGTGTGGCAAGAACACATGGAATGAAACTGGGTGAAACCTCCCTACCACCATACTCCTTAACAGGCTGCAAATTCATAGATTCATGGAATGGGTTGGGTTGGGTTGGGTTGGGTTGGGTTGGAAGGGACCTTAAAGACCATCCAGTTCCAAACTCCTGCTATGGGCAGGGACACCTCCCACCAGCCCAGCTTGCTCAGGGCCTCATCCAACCTGGCCCTGAGCACCTCCAGGGAGGAGGCAGCCACAGCCTCCCTGGGCAACCAGTATCTGCATTTTTGTTTAATTCATGTAAATGTCATCACCAGGGCCAGCTCTGTGAAGCAGGGCTGCACCACTGGATTGCTGATTGGAGTCTGATAACACCAGCACAACATGTGATGGCTGTTTGTGTTTCTTTAAGAGCTTGAAAGTGTGTTCAGCCTGGAGAGGAGAAGACTCTGGGGGGGCCTTAGAGCTGTCTTCCAGTACCTGAAGGGATCCTACAGGAAGGCTGCAGAGGGACTTCTGACAAGAGTGTCCACTGATAGGCCAAGGGGAAATGGTTTGAAACTGAGGCAGAGCAGGGTTAGACTGGAGCTGAGGGAGGAAGTTCTTCAGTAGGAGGCTGGTGAGACTCTGGAACAGGCTGCCCAGGGAGGCTGTGGCTGCCTTAGATAGTGTTGGATGATAGGTTGGACTCAGTGATCTCAAAGGTCTATTCCAACCTGGTTTATTCTATTCTATTCTATTCTATTCTATTCTATTCTATTCTATTCTATTCTATTCTATTCTATTCTATTCTATTCTATTCTATTCTATTCTATTCCATGCCATTCCATGCCATTCCATTCCATTCCATTCCATTCCATTCCATTCCATTCCATTCCATTCCATTCCATTCCATTCCATTCCATTCCATTCCAATCTGTTCTTCCCTGGGGGGTGTTGAAGGCCAGGTTGGATGAGGCCTTGAGCAGCTGAGTCTAGCTGAGAGGTGTCCCTGCCCAGGGCAGGGGATTTGAGTAGATGAACTCTGAGGTCCATTCCAACTTGAGCCATTGTAGGATTCTATGACTGTCTTGTTCAGACTCAGATTTGTTTCTAAAGTGGGAGTTGCAAGCAGACAAAGGTAACACATCTACCTTCAGCATCTCCAACAGCAGGCTCACTGGATCTTGTCAACATCCCTGTTTTCCCTAGATAGAGTTTAGAGCTTCTGAATGAATGCAGAGAAGGGCTGGTAGCACCAGAGTTCTGTGAGGACACCCCTGAAGGTGGTGTCCTGTGTCATTTTGAAGGTCATTGATCAGAGAGGTTTTTAAAGGAGACCTCTGGCAGCCCTGTAACAAGGTGCTAAGCAGCTCTGCCATCTAAGAGTGCAACTGCACAGGGACCAGCAAACTTTAGCCCTAACCTGCTAAGTCTGTTTGGTGCTGTTCTTGTGCAGATCATACCGGGACTGTAGTGTGGAAGACACTGTGCTCACTCTGCTTGCTTGGGTCTGGGACTAAGCCACCCAGTGGTAGCAGAGCAGGATCCAATTAGAGGGTTACAAACTGTTTCAAAAGTAGCACACTGTTTTTTATTGCTGGTAGAGGGTTTGAGTAGCTGCTGCAGATCAGTGGTTGAGCTCCCAGCCTTTGAATTAGAAGCAGGCAGGTAACAGGGACTGGTTAGGTGAAAGCAGGCAGTCTGCCTAATCTTCTATCTCACTAAGCTAATCACTCCTTCTGGTGCTGTACTCTATAGTTGTAACAGCTTTTGGAGGGTTGATACCTTCAGTAAACATTTCATAGATTGATAGAATGGTTAAAAGAATCACAGAATGGGTTGGGTTGGAAGGGACCTTCAAGATCATCCAGTTCCACCCCCCCAGCCATGGGCAGGGACACCTCCCACCAGCCCAGCTTGCTCAAGGCCTCATCCAGCCTGGCCTTGAACACCTCCAGAGAGGAAACATCCACAGCCTCCCTGGGCAACCTGTGCCAGTGTCTCCCCACCCTCACTGGAAAGAATTTCTTCCTAATGTGCACTCTCAATCTACCCTTTCCCAGCTCAAAGCCACTGGCCCTCGTCATAGCACTACAAGCCCTTGTCAAACACAACCAAGAGCTGCTTTGTGTTTTTTTGGCCCCCATGTGCCATGACCTCATCAGCTGGTGCTGGGAGCAGAGGCAATAAGCATTGTCATGGAGGTGATCTGTCTGGACTTCTGCAAGGCCTCTGACACAGTCCCCACAGCATCCTGATGGCCAAGCTGGAGAGATGTAGAGAGAGATTTGCTGGGTGGATTTGTTCAATGGATAAGGAAAGAGCTGGAGGTGGCATCCAGAGGGTTCTGCTCAATGGCTCCACGGCCAGCTGGAGAGCAATGACAGTGATGTCCCTCAGGGATCTGTGCTGGGACCTGTGCTCCTTAATATTTGTATCACAGCAGGGTGGAGGCACCTTCAGCAGTGTGCAGATGGCACCAAGCTGAGTGGTGCTGTTGGTATGCCAGAGGGACAGGAGGGCATCCAGAGGGGCCTGGGCAGGCTGGAGAGGTGGTGCCCAGGGGAACCTCATGAGGTTCAACAGGAGCAAGGGCAGGGTCCTGCACCTAGGCTGGGTCAGTCCTCACTGTCAGTCCAGGCTGGGGGAAGAGGTGATAGAAAACAGCCCTGGGGAAAAGGACTTGGTGGTGCTGGTGGGGGAGAAGCTGGACAGAGGCAGTCAGTGTGAGCCTGCAGCACAGAAGGCCAAGGGCAGCCTGGGCTGCATCCAAAGCAGTGTGGCCAGAGCTGGAGAGAGGGATCCTGCCCCTCTTGTTCTGCTCTGGGGAGACCTCACCTGTAGGGCTGTGTCCAGCTCTGGGGTACTCAGCACAGGAAGGACATGGACCTGATGGAGAGGGTCCAGAGGAGGGCCAGGAAAATGATCAAGGGGTTGGAGGGTTGGAACACCTCTGTTATGAGGATGGGCTGAGGGAGCTGGGGGTGTTCAGCCTGGAGAAGAGAAGGCTCTGGGCAGACCTAATAGCAGCCTGCCAGTATCTGAAGGGGCTGCAATAAAGCTGCAGAGAGACTATTTGCAAAGGCCTGCAGGGACAGGACCAGGGACAATGGCTTCAAACTAGAGCAGAGAAGATTTAGAATGGATGTTAGGAGCAAATTTTGCACCAGGAGGATGCTGGAACACAGCAACAGGCTGCTCAGGGTGGGGGTTGGGGCCCCATCCCTGGAGATATTCAAGGTGAGGCTGGACAGGGCTCGGGGCAACCTGATCTAGTGGAGAATGTCCCTGCTGACTGCAGGGGTTGGACTGGATGATCTTTGGAGGTCCCTTTCAATCCAGATCATTCTGTGATGCTGTGGTAGGAAAGGATGATCAACAGTACTGGGTATGCTGACCAGTGACTAAAGCTGGTAGGGATGCTCCTCATGTCTCGTGTCAGTCTTGCCTCCTTCCAATCTGTGCTCTAGGAAAACAAGCTGGACAGGCAAGACAGGTGGCCTGAAGCCACCCCCAGTGTTGCCTAAAAGAAGAGATGGTCATGTCTGTGGAAAACCACTTCACATTGCTTTGTGTAATGGGGCTACACCTTGGGAAGGTCACAGAATCACAGATTGACAAGTCTGGCAGCAGCTGGAAAGTTGTCTAGTCCCACCCCATGGCTAGAGCAGGCTTCCCTAGAGTAAATCACACAGGACCACATCCAGATGCTGCAAGCCAGCAGCAGAATTTTCTCACAGAAGTCTTCCCTGTTGCCATTCTTCTTTGCTTACCTCATCAGTGTCCTGAGCAGGCTTTTAGCTGGTGCTCCTGGGATAAATGGGTACCAGAGCAGTGCCTGCCCCCTGCTACAGCAGAAACAGAGTTCTAAACTACCAAGCTGGCTAGAAGTCCATTCTACATCTAAAGCAGGTTATAAAGCATCAGTTGTATGGCCTGCCCCATTCATTGTGCAGAAATGAAGGACCACTAGGCTGTGCCAGATGAAGGCCCACTGGCCTCTGCCAAGCAGAAGGTAGAGCAGTCACCTCTCCTCTTTCCAGCCATGAGCCTGGGGTTGGTGAGTGAAGTGACCTCTCCATCAGTACCAGGATCTAGCACATCCAGTGACGGCACTGTGATTGCCAGCTTGTGGAGGCAGGGGAAGCTGGTCAGAAAGGGACACCTAGCAGTTTGCTCCAGTGGTGATGGTGTGTTGAGCAAGAGGAAAGGCTACCTGAAGAAGTGTTGGATGAGATCCATGATCTAGGAGATCTCTTGCAGATCCTGCAGCTCAATGTGGCTTGACTGTGCATACTCAGATGTGTAGGCATGGTGCAGGCAGTTACTGCATCTGTTGACTTTCTCTTGTAGGACAGGTTTGAGACTGAAACTTTTTGAAATGCTGGTCAAAGGCAACTGCAGGAATCTTCCTGGCAGCTTCTCTGACTCTGCTGACATGAGAGGTAGGATGAAGCTGGCCTGACCTTGGCACGTTTGCATTAGTGCCATGCCAGCTTTGGATGGAAGGAGATGCAGCCCATCAGGTCTGGGCAGCTCTTGACCACAGTGGAGGCCAAATGCTGCCATGGGGCTGTCTATTTTGCAGGCAGTCTGGCAGCCTGGCCACAAGGCAGGGTTGCTTTGGATTCCTCAGCAGGAGAGTCAGAAGGACAGTGTCCTGTTTCACCACACTCGGATCAGCATCACTGCAGAGGCATGAATGCTTCAAACAAGGGCTCGTGTCCTGGGTCAGCTGCTGAACTAACAGAGCATCTCCAGTGACTTCTGGAGCAGGGCTCAGGAGGTTCTCCTTCCCCTCTACTCCGCCCTGCTGAGACCACACCTGGAATGCTGTGTCCAGTTTGGGGCTCCCCAATTCAAGAGAGATAGGGAGCTGCTGGAGAGAGTCCAAAAGAGAGCCATGAGGATGATCAGGGGACTTGAACATCTTCACTGTGAAGAGAGACTGAGAGCCCTGGGGCTGTTTAGTCTGGAGAAGAGCAGGCTGAGAGGGGATCTGATCAATATCTGTCAATAACTGAGGGGTGGGTGTCAAGTGGAGGGGGCCAAGCTCTTTTCAGTGATGCACAGTAATAAGACAAGGAACAGGGGATAGAAACTTGAACAAAGAAGGTTTCACCTCAACATGAGGAGAAACTTCTTTGGTGTGAGGGTGCTGGAGTCCTAGAACAGGCTGTCCAGAGAGGCTGGGGAGTCTCCTTGTCTGGGGACTTTCCAAACCCACCTGGATGTGTTCCTGTATGGACTACCCTGGGTGCTCCTGCTTTTGGCAGGGGGTTTGGACTGGATGTTCTCTGGGGGTCCCTTCCAACCTCTAACATGCTGCGATTCTGTGATCCTGTTTGGCAGGAAAGATTCTGTTTGGCAGGAAAAGGGTTTTGGTGTGATTTAGCAACCAGATGGCCTCAATCTTTTTGTTGTTGTAGAAAACACTCAGTTTTGGTTTGCTCTTTCTCTCTGCCCACACACAGCCCCTACCCCAGCTTGCTGTTTGCCTCACACTGCGGAGTGGACCTGGTTTGTTCACAGTTTTTAACAAGGTAGAGTTTTGAAACTAGATGTGCTTAGAGTCCAAATACTTCCCTCTCCTGGCCCTCCTCAGAGCAGCAGAATAGAATAGAATAGAATAGAATAGAATAGAATAGAATAGAATAGAATAGAATAGAATAGAATAGAATAGAATAGAATAGAATAGAATAGAATAGAATAGAATAGAATAGACCAGGTTGGAAGAGACCTTCACGATCATCGCATCCAACCTGTCACTCAACATCACCTAATCAATTAAACAATGCAACCAAGCACCTCATCAAGTCTCCTCCTAAACACCTCCAATGATGGTGACTCCACCACCTCCCCAGGCAGCCCATTCCAATAGGCAATCTCTCTGTGTAGAATTTCTTCCTAACATCCAGTCTGAACCTCCCCTGGCTCAGCTTGAGACTGTGTCCTCTTGTTCTGGTGCTGGTTGCCTGGGAGAAGAGACCAACCCCTGCCTGGCTACAACCTCCTTTCAGGTAGTTGTAGAGAGCAATAAGGTCTCCCCTGAGCCTCCTCTTCTCCAGGCTAAGCAACCCCAGCTCCCTCAGCCTCTCCTTACAGGGCTGTGTTCCAAACCCCTCACCAACTTTGTTGCCCTTCTCTGGACACGTTCCAGCAAGTCAACCTCCTTCCTAAACTGAGGGGCCCAGAACTGGACACAGGACTCGAGGTGTGCTGAGTCCAGGGGCAGAATGACCTCCCTGCTCCTGCTGGCCACACTGTTCCTGATACAGGCCAGTCTGTAGCTCAATGTTATGTCTGGGTCCATTCTGTCCCCAGCTCCAAATTCCAGATGTCCTTATGCAAATGTTTGAACAGATGCAGGGTTTGGTTTTTTCCCCTCTTCAAAGTTATTTTCCCTGCCCCGTGGCTGCATAATTAGAACACCACAAACTCTCCTGTAGCATTGCTATCAGGAATTAATTATTGCAACAAGAAATTGTCTTCTTTTTGTGTGTGTGTGTGTGTCTTTCCTAACTGCAGAGGTGAGTATGGCTTAAAATAGGGGGGGTGGGGAGAAGGTAGGAGTCCTTTTCATAGCAACCTGTTTGAAGATCATAAAGGAGTACAAAAGAAGAAAAGCTTTTTGTTTGTGTTTGCAATCAAATCTTTCTTTAAAGGAAGTCAGGCACGCAGGCATGGTAGGGTTTGGGGTTTGTTTTAGTGTTGCATTGTAGAAAGCAAGATACAAGTCTCACTGGATTAACTGGAATTCAAGTACAGCAAGCGGGGGGTGTGTGGAAAAACCCCAACAAACTCTACTTTAAAAGTAAATGCTCACAAACAAGAAGCTCCACCAGCCTTGGAGAAGGCTATTCAAATGGTAGTGAAGCTTCCTTTATTGCTTGCCTAATTTATTGCCTGCATCAAAACAAACCAGGAGAAAAATAGGTCAAGGTAAAGAAGCTGCTGGCAGTTATTTAAGTGGCAAAACGTTCTGGAAAAGAGGACAGGAAACCTTCACATGTAAAGGTGCTGTGGATCTAAAATGAATCAGTTTGTTCTAGTCCATTTATCCAGCCCCTGCAGTGGGCTCAGGGGTAGCTTTGTGTTTAAGCACAGCTGGCAAATGTACAGGCTTCATTACAGAAGCACACAGAGTTAACCAGCTTGGAAAAGACCTTTGAGATCATCAGGTATCACCCAGCACCTTCTAGCCGACTAAACCGTGGCACTGGGTGCCTCTTGCACTCTGTTTTGAACCACTTCCAGGGATGGTGACTCCACCACCTCCCTGGGCAGCTCATTCCCATGGGCAATCTCTCTGTCTGTGAAGAATTTCCTCCTAACATCCAGCCCAAACTTTGACCTGGCACACCTTGAGACTGTGTCTTCTCCTTCTGTCACTGGCTGCCTGGGAGAAGAGACCAACACTAAAGTCAAACCAATTTTGCCAGTGTGCTTTGGAATATATTCTTATCAATAAGTAATCAGTCAGGGTGTGGAGCAGGAAATGTGGAAGGCAAGAGCTAGAGACTGTGGTGGGAAATGTGTTGGTGCAGCACCTAAGCAAAAGGTGAAGTGAAGAGGTGTTCAGGCTATGGTGTCAGTGCTGCACTTAGAATTAACTCACCTCCTGGGCTGGTTAGCAGGGCCGTGCTGAATAGGTCTAGAGAGGTTCTCCTGCCCCTCTACTCTGCTCTGCTGAGGCCATATCTGGAATATTGTGTCCAGTCCTGGGCCCTTCAGTTCAAGAAGGACCACAGGGAACTGCTTGAAGGAGTCCAGCACAGAAACCCAAAGCTGCTGCAGGCAGTGGAGCATCTCCCTGTGAGGCCAGGCTGAGGGAGTTCTGGGGCTTGGAGCAGAGGAGCCTGAGGGCTGCCCTCATTGCTGGTGATCAAGATGTGCAGGGCAGTGTGGGGAGGATGGAGCCAGGCTCTGCTCAGGGATGTCCAAGGACAGCACAAGGGGCATTGGGGGCAAGCTGGAGCAGAGGAGGTGCCACAGGAGGGAAGAGAAGGGGAAACTTTGTCATTGTGAGGGTGCTGGAGGCCTGGAGCAGGCTGTCCAGAAAAGTTGTGGAGTCTCCTTCTCTGCAGACTTTCCAACCCCACCTTGGGCTGTGTTCCTGTGTGCTCTGCCCTGGGTGCCCCTGCTCTGGCAGGGGAGTTGGACTGGATGATCTCCAGAGGTCCCTTCCAACCCCTAACAGCTGTGATTCCCCTCATGTTGAGATGGAACCTCCTGTGATTGAGTTTCCATCCATTGCCCTTATCCTGTCACTGGGTGTCAGGAAGCTTGTTCAGGTGCAAGCAGAGTGAAAATTCACAGCAGGCTGTGGCTCACTCCTGGCTTTGGCCTCATTCTGCTCACTGCTCATTTAGCAGCAGCGGCCAGCCCGTGCCCGAAGTGCCTCTGCACAGAGGCCTCAGTGGAAGGCAACAATTGAGATGTGTTACTGTGAGCAACACTGCTGTAAAGCCACACATTTACATCATCAGCTTCCAGTGTGAGCTGGTTCTGTGGAAGAGCTGCTGGGAGACACCTCCCTCGTTGCAAGGAGGAGCTACAGCAGTGGCAGGGCAGCGCTGCAAGGACTTTCCTTGGGCTTGAATAATCTGCAGGTGCTTCACCTGCTGATGCTTGTTTCTGCTCAGCTTCAAAAAGAGAGGTTTTATTATCCTTTTTTGGCTGATGGCAAGCAATCAGTGTTATGAAATTTTATGGCCTGCTGACCCCTGGTGTTGCAAAGTGGGTTTATTTACACCCCCAGCCACTATCTGCAAGAACAACGTCGAGCAGGCTGACATTTAGTGCTTCTGTAATTGCCTTGTGTCATCTGTCAGTGCTGGATATCTGTGCTTGGCATCACTTATCTGCTGTCTCCTTTATAGAGAGGCCTGCAGGCTCTTTATCAAAATGTGTATATGAACTTTTCACTCTCTGAAGTAAAATCCCAGGTCAATTATAGCTATTTTCTGTGACCTCCTTAACTTTTCACACCCACTCTTGCCAGAGAGCCCTTACAGGCAGCTGCTGCTTGCCTGCAGCCCCAGCTGGAGAACCACTCCTGGCTTCATGACTGTTGTCAGAGAGAGGTGGGGCTGAGAGGTAAACCAAGAGTCTTGGTGAATGGCATGACCTCCCTCAAAGTCACACTGCTGCACTCTGCTTCATCTCCCTATCTGTTCAGGTAATCAGCAGCTGTCTTGCAGGAGAGTCAACCAATAGCACCCATGGGGAGCCTGCTGCTGAAGGCAGGGCAGGCACTGCTGTGGTTTGGACAGCAGGCACTGGGATGACAGCTCAGCAACAACTGTGCCTGGGCTTTGACATGTGAACAAGCAGTGAGGTGGCACCCAGGTGACTCTCTAGAGATGTTCTGTAGCATTTCTGCACAGACCCTTGACCTCCAGCATGCTGGAGCTGGCAGGTTCCAGTGTAGAGCTCAGAGCATGAACTGGCCAAGCTGTCTCTCATCCCGGGCACTGGCTTGAAGAGCCCACTTCAGAAAAGAAAAGAGCTGCTGTGCAGCACTGTGCCAAGAGTGCTTCTCAAATGTGCTGTGTTGGTATAATGTCCCCCTCCAAGGCTGGCTTCTGGTGGATTCTTCAGTTTAGTGAGAGAAGTTGAAGTCAGTGACCTGATGGCCCAATTATAACCACAGCATTGCAGGAAATTCCTTAGGGACTGTGTCTCAGAAGATTCCTGATGCTCCCTTGAACCACAACACATCCTCTGGTGGGAATATTCAGATGAGTTTCTCACAACAGCACAGGAGAGTTCATGGAACCTCAGAATTGGCTTCAGCTCATCCAGGACAGCCTTTCTCTAACCCTACCAAGGCTGGGGCTAAGCCATGTCCCTCAACACCACATCTCTGCCTCTTTGAAATGCTTTGAGGGGATCCTACCCATCATTAGGGCACCCTGGTGCAGTGTTTAACAGGATGTATGTAGAGGCATGTTTCTTGTCCTGGTCTTTCCTGTCTGTTACTCATTTTATTGCAGTCAAAAACTACAGCTTTGAGGTAACAAAACATTGCTGGTGCCAGGGTCTTCCAGCACTTAAAGTCCAAAATGCCTGCAGCTCCTCTGGGGATTCAGAGTCATGGATTTGCTCACACAGTTTCTTTCCTTCTGACAGTGCCAAGGCTCCATCTGCCACCAGATGTCTTTCTGCCTGACTGAGATGTTCCTGTGGTCTTTAAGGACTAACTTACGAGTTAAAGGTGAGCTACCCCTGGTTCCCAAACCAGCCCTGCAAAGCCTGCTGGTGGCTGTTACACTGCTGCTCACTTCTGGACACCAGCAAAGTGGGTATCACACTGAGAATGTTCAGCAGCCATACAAGGTGTCAGCTTGGTCAGCTCCTTGGCTTCTCTCATCATACAGCTGGAGCAGCCTTTCAGGGGTGCCAAAGTTGCATTTAATGGGCTGCATTTTCCTTCTCAGGGATCTGTGCCCTGCTTGATTGCAAGCTTCAGTTTCATGACTCTGAGTGAAGGAAGGTCTGCAGTCTTTGTGCTTTGCAAAGGGGCTGTGATTTGTTCTTAGCATGACAATATGAAATGGCTGCATGTTCTGGGTGCTTTGCATGATGACTTAGAAGTGTTATACTTGCACTGACACCGAGCTGTGTGCTGTGGCTGACATGCTGGAGGCACCTGGGCAGACTGCAGAGCTGAGCCCATGCCAGCCTCAAGAGGTTCAACAAGGCCAAGGGCAAGGTCCTGCATCTGAGTCAGGGCAGTCCCAGGCACTGATACAGGCTGGGCAGAGACTGGCTTGAGAGCAGCCCTGGAGAAAAGGCCTTGGGGGTGCTGGGGGATGAGAAGCTCAAGAGGAGCCAGCAGTGAGCACCTGCAGCCCAGAGAGCCAAGCAGAGCCTGCGCTGCAGCAAGAGAAATGTGGCCAGCAGGGCCAGGGAGGTGATTCTCCCTCACTGCTCCACTCTGCTGAGACCCCACCTGGAGCTCTGTGTCCAGCTCTGGAGCCTCTCTTACAAGAAGGATCTGGAGGTGCTGGAAGGTGTCCAGAGAAGGGACACCTCACACTACATCAGTTTGCTCACAGCCACATCCAGCCTCATTGGCCTTCTTGGCCCCCAGTGCACATTGCTGTCCCATGGATAACTTGCTGCCCACCAGCACTCCCAGGCCCTTCTCCCCAGGGCTGCTCTCCAGCAGATCCCCTCCCAACCTGTCCTGCTGCAGTTTATTCTTCCTCCCCAGCTGCAGGACTCTGCACTGATCCTTTTTGAGCCTCCTTAGGTTCCTCTGTGCCCAGCTCTCAGTCTGTCCAAGTCTCTGAATGGCCTAACAGCCTTCAGGTATCTCAGCCAAGCTCTGATGCTTCAGTCCAGCCAGCAAAAGTGGAGATGCTGAGGCTTGCTCAGTTACTAAGTTGTGTTTTGTTTCCAGTGTCACATCATTAACTGCATTTACATTCGTTTGTGCAGATGGAGATATTGGGATCCACCAGTACCAAGACAAGAAGGAAGCAGGTAAAATAAAAATAACCACAACTAGAGCTGAACAAAACTTGCCAAGGTCAAATCTTGAACACTAAATGCTTGCTCTGGAAAACACCATGGCCAAGGACATGAGTGTTGGGTGTCTGAGGGATGATGCACACCAAAAGCCGGACATCAGCTCCTGGGTGCTGGATGACTGAGGCACGGTACATCCCAGGAGAGATATCAGCTCCTGGGCACTGGGGGTCTATCTGGACATTTACCTGGGGGCTTATCTGGGGGTCTATTAGAGGGTTCCCCTGGGGGTCTATCTGGTAGTTACCTGGGGGTCTATCTGGAGGTTACTGGGGTGTTTCCTTGGGGGTCTACCTGAGGGTCTATCTGGAGGTTACCTGGGGGTTTCTCTGGGGGTCTATCTGGGGTTTACCTGGGGGTCTATCTGGAGGTTACCTGGGGGTTTCTCTGGGGGTCTGTCTGGGGTTTACCTGGGGTTCTGTCTGGTGGTTTATCTGTTGGTTTACCTGGGTGTCTATCTGTGGATACCTGGGGGTTATCTGAGGGTTCCCCTGGGGGTCTATCTGGCCATTGCCTGGGGGTGTATCTGGTGGTTACCTGGGTGTTTCCTTGGGGTCTACCCGGACGTCTATCTGGAGATTACCTGGGGGTTTCCCTGGGGGTCTATCTGGGGTTCACCTGGGGGTCTATCTGGAGGTCACCTGGGGGTTTCCCTGGGGGTCTATCCAGGGTTCACCTGGGGGTCTATCTGGAGGTTACCTGGGGGTTTCCCTGGGGGTCTATCTGGGGTTCACCTGGGGGTCTATCTGGGGTTTACCTGGGGGTCTCTCTGGAGGTTACCTGGGGTTCTGTCTGGGGGCTTACCTGGGGGTTTTTATGGGGGTTCCCTGGGGGTCTCTCTGGGGGTTTCCCAGGGGTGTCTCTGGGGCTTCCCTGGGGGTTTCGCGGGGGTGCGCGCGGGGGTTCCCTGGGCGTGTGCCGCAGCCCCAGCAGAGGGCATCGTGAGCGCGCTGAGCGCAGGCCCCGGCCGGCCGCAGCCCTGCCCCGTGTCCGCGACGGCCGCTGCGGAGCCAGCATCGATTTTCTGTCTGATCAGTCCCGTTAATCCTGGAAGTTGCAGCCTGGCGCAGCGGGGCTGCTCGGCCGCAGCTCGTTGCTCTGCGCGGCGGGAGCGGAGCCCGGCGCGGGCACCCCGCGGGCTGCACCTGGCGCTTGCGGCCACCCTGCTGCCGGCGGCTGCGGCGCACGGCATCCCCGAATCCCAGCGGGGACCTCTGAAGATCGTCTTGTTCAGTCCCCCTGCCCGAGCTCACTTCACTGTCTGCTGGGATGGGAGGCTGGGCAGCGGCAGTCCAGCCGCTGGGCTGTGGAAGCCTTTCCTCCGCTGCACATTTCATATCTGCCTCACAAGCTGACAACACCGGAGCTGTGGGAGCTGCTTGTGTGAATCCGCTCTCTAAGATTGCTATTTGCTGACAGCAGACTTTGGGATTGCCACTCATCCTTTCCTCCTTCCTTTCCCTTAGCATCACAGATGAAGCATGGTTGCTTGGAAGAGAAGCAAAAGCCAGCAGAATGTAAGGATGCTTCCTGAGTTTTATGTGGCAGTAAAACCAAATTATTCACTTGGGTTGGGGATGCCCAGGGAAAGCACTCAAATAACCACAGCCTGCTTCTGATGTAACTTTCTGCACCAGCCATCTGAGAGAGATGGTCACAGCATTCCACAGCACACAATTGGTCAGTTGGAGTTATTCCTTCCTGATTAATCTGTTTTGTGGCACTAAGCATGGTAGTGTGTATTGCTTCTCAAACCCCCTGGCAAGAGGAACCACAGAAGTGATCACAACCCCAACTTTTCCTTAGGAAGAGATGAGCAATAAGCATTTTCCCAATCAGCTCTCAAAATGAAATATCAGCTGCCTCAAAGCTGAAAGTTATCACTTTCAGCCAAATTAACATTCCAGGTAACAAACAGCTGTCTTCAGAGAATGCTTGTAGCTGTTGCTGCATTACCTGATTAAAAGCAATTTCAGCTTCTGGTGACACACAGTTACAGATTTTGATATGAGTGCAACTTTTCTTTAGCTCAGATGTTACAACTCCTGCACAGTTATTGTTGCTCAGAGCATTCAAGACAACCCTGAAAAATCTGATTTGATTTTCAGATGACTTCACAAGGTGGTATGTGTGCTGCAAGGATTGCCTTAACATGAGATCTTATCATGCTGATGGCTCAGGAGGGGTTATCACAGAATCATCAAGGTTGGAAAAGACCTCTGAGATCATCACCAAGTCCAACCTTATACCCAGCACCTCCATGAGCACTAAACCATTTCAATTCTTTGTCCTTCCTGGCAGTGAGGCCATACCAGTTCTTAAGACTTCCAGATACTTTTGGAGACCTTGTGCATAAGTTAAATTGTAGCATTCATTTAGTTAAACAGAAATTTAAAAGAAAAGGATCAAATGGTGCTTTTCACCTCTTGCAAAAGAGTTGATGGTTAAGTGACCTTCCTCCTAACCATATTCCACATCAACAGCACTTAGTGTTGCTCCCTGGCTGTGTGCTGACCTCCGTTACGCAGAAGCCCCAACTGTTGTCTTCTATATTTACTTCACTCTGCTCTGCTTAGACCCCACCTCCAATACTGGTCCAGTTCTGGCATCCCCAGCAGAAGAAGGACACAGAACTATTAGAGTGAGGCCAGAAGAGGCCACAGAGATGATCCAAGGGCTGGAGCAGCTCTGATGTGAGCACAGGCTTAGGGAGCTCAGGGTTTTCAGCCTGGAGAAGAGAAGGCTCCAGAGGGACCTTAGAGCTGCCTCCCAGTAGCGGAAGGGATCCTGCAGGAAGGCTGCAGAGGGACTTTTCTTGAGGGTGTCTAGAGACAGGCCAAGGGGGAATGGTTTGAAGCTGAGGCAGAGCAGGGTTAGGCTGGAGCTGAGGAAGAAGTTCTTCAGTGTGAGGCTGGTGAGACTCTGGAACAGGCTGCCCAGGGAGGCTGTGGCTGCCTCCTCCCTGGAGGTGTTCAAGGCCAGGTTGGATGAGGCCTTAGGCAACCTGGTTGAGAGGTGTCCCTGCCCTTGTCAGGAGGTTGGAGTAGATGATCTCTAAGGTCCCTTCCAACCTGAGCCATTCTGTGAGTCTATATGGGTGAGAGGCAAAAGGAACAGGAGCTGCAGCAGCTTGTTGTTGTAAATAGAGGGGTTGCCCAGCACAGAGCAGTGCCTGGCACAGCTGCTGCTTTGCCTGTGTAGTTTGGGATCTGTGCAGAGGCACTTCCCCATTTTGCAGTTGTGGATGAATATTGCAGTGTTTATGAAGGCACCCATTGAAAATGTGATCTTACATGTCTAATTAATATTATCAGAGCAGTTCCACCAACACTGGCTTCAGGCCAGTGAAATACAAAGAGCAGTTGTACGTTGGTGTGCTCCTCTGTTGATGTATGGAGTCCTGCAGTTTCTCACTCTGTGGCACTTCCATTGTGAGCTCCTGTTGTGCAGGGAGGTGTAAAGCCAGCTGTTGAGTCGCTCAGGCTGGAAGCTGGCATGCAGACTGACAGCTTGGAGGGCAAAACTTTTCATCAGGTTTCCTGTACAGAGGCTAGATTTGCAAAAGACAATGTGTTCCAGTTTCTCCTGGTTTTAATTGTCTACTTGGGAACGGAAAACTGCTCACTTTTCAGTGATGACATCTCACAAGTTCTTAGACCTTGATTCTAGGCCATGAAACAAGGCAGTTATTAGCAGCTCCAGAGGAAGCTTTGCCTCCTGTGTTCAGAAGTTCCATGCTAGGGGCAGGATCTTCACAGGAGTTTTCTGAAGATGAATCAATTGGCTAGGAGAGGCTTTGCCTCCGGGTTTCAGGGGTTCTGTGCTAGGGCAGAACCTTCACAGGAGTTTTCTGAACATGAATCCGTTTGCTGAGGGACTGCAGCAGCCATGCAGGTTCTTGTTTGCTTGAGTTCCCAGCTTCTGCAGAGCAACTTTTCAAGAAGAAATCCTCAAGCTAACTCTGCTTCATGCTGCAAGTTCAGGTGGTCAGTGTCAGCCTGCTGTTCACACCTCTGTAGGTCCAGATACTCTTGCAGACACCTTAGTGCCTGTGTTTTGTGCGCATCCAGAGAAGGGCAATGAGGCTGGGGAGAAGCCTTGAGCACAGCCCTGTGAGGAGAGGCTGAGGGAGCTGGGGTTGTTTAGCCTGGAGAAGAGGAGGCTCAGGGGAGACCTTATTGCTCTCTACAACTACCTGAAGGGAGGTTGTAGCCCGGAGTGGGATGGTCTCTTCTGCCAGTCAACCAGCACCAGAACAAGGGGACACAGTCTCAAGCTGTGCCAGGGAAAGTTTATGCTGGAGGTGAGGAGAAAGTTCTTCAGAGAGAGAGTTGTTAGCCATTGGAATGTGCTGCCCAGGGAGGTGGTGGACTCCCCATCCCTGGAGGTGTTCAAGAGGGGATTGGATGTGGCACTTGGTGCCATGGTCTAGTCATGAGGTCTGTGGTGACAGGTTGGACTTGATGATCTTTGAGGTCTCTTCCATCCTTAGTGATTCTGTGATTCTGTGAATGCTAGTAGCAAAGAATAGGGTCTGGGATTGGAGAGCTTGGATCTGAGTTAACATGGACTCACAGAATCACAGCAAACATCCTGTTAGAAGAGCCCCCCAAGCTCATCCAGTCCAACCCTCCACCCAGCACTGCAGGGTCACCACCAAACCATGTCCCCAAGCACAGCTCCACAGGCTGCTGGAACACCCCCAGGGATGGTGACTGCAGCACTGCCCTGGACAGACCATCTCAATGTCTGAGAACCCTTCCAGTGCAGAAATACTTCCTGAGCTCCAGCCTGAGCCTGCCCTGGTGCAGCTTGGAACCATTTCTTCCCCACAGATGTATACTATTTATATATATTTATTATTTGCATAGAATCTATTGATATAATATATCCATTTCTTATAGTTTAATGTTTTCTCTTTTTTAATACTTATAGTATACATTTATATAGGTGTGTACATTATAATAGAATTATTAATAATAAGAATTATGCAATTTTACATCTAAATTATAGAATTGCATAATTCTTATTTTTCTAATATGTGCACACAGAGACACTTATATATATATTAAAAAAATATATATATATAAATATATATATATATAAAAATATAAAGAGAGAGAGAACAGGTCTTAGAAGGAGTGGCTGAGGGAGCTGGGGGTGTTCAGTCTGGAGAAGAGGAGGCTGAGGGGAGACCTCATTGCTCTCTCCAGCTCCCTGGAAGAAGGCTTGGACCAGGTGGGGGTTTGGGCTCTGCTCCCTAGGAAAAGGTGATAAAAGGAGAGGAAATAGCCTCAGGTTGCCCCAGGGGAGGTTCAGGTTCGAGATGAGAAGAAACTTCTTGAGAAGAAATGGCCTGAAATTGTGCCAGGGGAGGGTCAGGTTGGAAACCAGGAAAAATGTCATTGCTGCAGGAGTGGTCAGAGATTGGAACAGGCTCCCCGGGGAAGTGGTGGAGTCCCCGTCCCTGGAGGTGTTCAGGAAACCTGTGGCCATGGTACTTGGGGATGTGGTTTAGAGACCATGGTGGTGTTGGGTTGCTGGTTGGACTGGATGATCTTGGAGGTCTTTACCAAGTGAAACAATTCTGTGATTGAATAGGCACATTTCTCTATCTTCTTTCTTCATGCTTCTCTTTGCCAGGTCGAGATTCTCCCTGGATCCTGAGAACCAGGCGCCCAGACAAGCTGCGAGATGCTCTCAAGGAGGCAGAGGTATGTCTCAGAAGGGGCTGATGTGCAGCAGCAGCTATTGTGGGTTCCATAGCCCTCTCAGCAGCTCTCCCCATGCTGCTCGGTGTGCTTTTGTCTGGCGGGCCGCTTGAAGCGGCCACAGCGTTGTTCTTCATCTCCCTGCTTGGTGCGCAGGAGCGCCAGCCGCCAGTGCCAGTGCACGCTGCCAGCCCTGCTCTCTGCTTTCTCTTCTCCTTTAGGACTTGATGCAGAGCGGTCAATGTGTACTGAGCAAGTGGAAGAGCAAACAGATCTGCCAGGTACGTTTGGAGAAGCTCTTGGAACGTTCAGTCAGTGGAGCCCACAAGCCATTGGGTGACTGCTGCAGGAGTGTTACAGTGTTCACTGGCCCAGAAGATCCTTGGGTGGTTTTAACGTGGGCTCCTCTTACCTAGGCAGAGTCACAGATTGTATCAAGGGACCCTCAAGGGTCATCTTGTCCAAGCTCCCTGCACTCAGCAGGGACACCTCCAACTACAGCAGGCTGCCCAGGGCCACACTGAGTCTGATCTTCAATGTCTCCAGGCATGGGACCTCAGCCACAGCCCTGGGCTGTGGTTATTTACATTTCTAACCTAAAGCAGATGCTACAAAACAAAAGGATGAATGGTTTTAGCAAGTAGAAAAATTGCATTAAACAGCCCTGATTCTGTGAGATTGTTTTGTGGGGGGAAACTGAAAGTGTCCTGTACCTCCAAATGGCAGGCTGAGGGAGCAGTTAATAGATAGAGACAGGTCTGAAATCTGTGTTGGGTTACATGTTTATATCTTAATTACTGACATGTTTGTTGCAACCCTCTGTGCTTGTGTAATGTGGGAGGAAGGCTGTAACTAAACCAGCTAGATCATTAATCATGTTGTGGAACAGGAGGTAGTGTGACACATGGCAGGCATGTGGCTGTCTTCTCTGTTCCACAAACAGCTCTTCGTACCCTCATCAGCACAGAGCAGGAGGGAGATCTGAACAGAGCATGAGCTGCTTTACTGTATCTACTTTTACACTGGGGGCTCCAGGACTGGATGTAGTGCTCCAGGACTGGATGCCATACTCCACATGGGGTCTCACCAGAGAAGAGTAAAGGGGCAGAATCACACTATCATAGTATCATAGCTTCTGAAAAATACCTTGTGTGTGCTAGAAGCTTCTGCAGTCTTCGGTGCTGGAGAGGGATGTGCCTTGTGGTGGAGCTGCTTCAGCAGGGGGAGTGCCATCAGTATTGCACTGGCTTGCTTTGCACTTAACTTTGAATCTGCTTTTCCAGCTTCAGAATTCATTCACTCATTCAGGTAGTTCAAAATGTGTATCAGCAGGGTGAGTATTAAATATTGGAAGAGTAGAGAGCTGAAATTCCAGGAATGGCCTGAAGAACAGCAAAGTTTCTAAAGAGCTGCCCTGCCAAAGAGTACATAATCCTTCTGGGTCAATAATAAAGATATTCCTGCTGAAGCTACATTTGCCTATCAGCTCTTATCTCTGGGCAATGTGTAGCATTCGTGTACAGATTACATGGCATATAGCTGTGAATGTTAATCTTCTAGAGCTGATTTCAATATTAATTGTATGGTGATTTAGAAGACTCCTTTTTTTTTACTCCTGTTATTATTGTTCTGAGTAGGAAAGGGATTTGGGAAAGGAATACTGAGTCAATTAGCCATGAGTGTATTCATCTGCTTCCCAGTTTCCTGGCCCTTCATTTCACTTCCCCACCCATTCTCCCTCTCACTTTACTTCTCCTCCCATCTGTCTGCATCCACCCCATTCCTTACCCATATACTCTGAACAGTGAGCTTCTTGCCAGTGTTGGATTATCCTGCCTGCAGAACACAGCACCTGTAGCTGACATCACTTCTGTGTACAGCTCTATTTTTGACTTAGCATCCGTCCTCTTGAGTAGTTCCAGCTTGCATAAACAAAAAGGAAAAACTACAGTTTAACTTGTTTCTTGTACAAGATGGATGTTTTTATCTCACCCTGCTAGGTCTGGCTCTATGTTGCATCACAGGCCGTTAGGGGTTGGAAGGGACCTCTGGAGATCTTCCAGTCCAAGCCCCCTGCAAGAGCAGGACCATAGAATCCAGCACAGGTCACACAGGAACACATCCAGACAGGGCTGGAAAGGCTCCAGAGAAGGAGACTCCACAACCTCTCTGGGCAGCCTGCTCCTGGGCTCTGTAAGTTCTTCCTCATGTTCAGTTGGAACCTCCTGTGCTGTAGTTTACATCCATTGCCCCTTGTGCTATCACAGGGCACAAGTGAGCAGAGCCTGTCCCTGTCCCTGCTTTCCTGACTCCCAGCCCTCAGCTATTGATAGACATTGATCAGATCCCCTCTCAGCCTTCTCCTCTCCAGACTAAACAGCCCCAGGGCTCTCAGCCTCTCCTCAGCAGGCAGTGCTCCAGTCCCTTCAGCACCTTGTAGCCCTTCCTTGGACTCTCTCCAGGAGATTTCTGTCCTTCTTGAACTGGGGAGCCCAGAACTGGATGTAATAGTTCAGGTGGGGTCTCAGTAGGGCAGAGTAGAGGGGGAGGAGAACCTCCCTGGATCTGCTGGGCACACTCCTCTGAATGCACCCCAGGACCCCACTGGCTGTCTTGGCCACCAGGGCACATTGCTGTCCCCTGCAGAATTTGCTGCCCACCAGCACTCCCAGGCCCTCCTCCACAGGGCTGCTCTTCAGCAGATTACCACCTAACCTGTATTGAGTCACAGAAAGGAATAGCTTGGCAAATTTAGGGGGTTTTAGGGGGCTTGTATTGCCAGGCTGCCAGTGGTAGCATAGCTTCTAACTTAGAGAAAAATACTCACTGCTATTTCTCTATCCTTAAATTCACCTTTTGGTTTCTCAATCACAAAACAAATTGTTTGGGGTTTTCTTTTTGTATAATAATTGCTGATAATTGAAGTCTCTAACAGACTTCAGAGTGTTCTGCCAAAAAAAATTGTATGACTCTGCTTTCTGTCTTCTTGAAAATAGAAGCTCTCCAACAAAAGAAAAGCAAACTGAGGAAGATGAATCATTGGAGAGTCTAGAACAGAAAAGCTGTCTTCTATCTATTTTTATGTCAAGCAATTTGGTTTTCTGCTGCTCATCTTTCTTTGAGCATTTTACAGGAATGTCATTTGATGGAAAGCTCCTGGGAAAGCTGTTGTACACTTGGGGTTTAGTTCTAAGGACAGAACAATTCACTCTATCAGCAGAAAGTGCTGATCACATCATGGTGCCATCTGTGTCACAGCTCTGCTGCAGTCACAGAATCACAGAATTGTCAGGGTTGGAAGTGACCCCAAGGATCCTCCAGTTCCAACCCCCTTGCCATGGGCAGGGACACCTCACACTACAGCAGGTTGCTCACAGCCACAGCCAGCCTGGCTGCAAAAACCTCCAGAGAGGAGGCTTTCACCACCTTCCTGGGCAACCTGTGCCAGTGTCTCACCACCCTCATGGGCAAGAACTTCTTCCTGACATCTAATCTAAATCTCTCCTCCTCTAGTTTTGCTCCATCCCCCCCAGTTCTATCACACCCTGACACCCTCAAAAGTCCCTCCCCAGCTTTCAGATACTGGAAGGCCACAATAAGGTCTTCTCAGAGCCTTCTCCTCTCCAGACTGCACAACCCCAACTCTGTCAGTCTGTCTCCAGAGCAGAGCAGCTCCAGCCCTCTGCTCATCCTCGTGGTCCTTCTCTGGACTCCTTCCAGCACCTCCAGATCCTTCCTGTAAGAGTGGCTCCAGAGCTGGACACAGAGCTCCAGGTGGGGTCTCAGCAGAGTGGAGCAGAGGGGGAGAATCCCCTCCCTGGCCCTGCTGGCCACATTTCTCTTGCTGCAGCCCTGGATGCACACACTGCTTTGGGCAGCTGCATGAGAGGCTGCTGGTAGAAAGGGTCCATGTTTGTATTAAATGTCAGTGCTAAGCAAACAGCAGGGAGAGTTTGGTGTAGTGAACTACCCTGACTGCCCTCAGTTTCAGTAGTTTGGACTCAAAGTGAGTCTGTGATTTATTTATAGTATCTGTTTTACTAGCTCTTTGGGGTTTAGTAGCAGTACAGAGTGAAATAAATCACTCTCAGGAAATGAAATTACTGAACTCAGAAACCATCACACTGCTCCAGAAACCTTCTGTGTGTCTGAACCTGCCATGCCTGTAGCTAAGCCAGGAGGCATTCCCTTTGTGTTATCCCAACACCTTTAGCAAGGCAGAACAAGTGGAAAACCATCTGCAAGGTGACATGAGGAGAATAAGACTGTCATTTGAAAGAGTGCTCTGATTCCTCTCTGATTTTACATAACTACAGAATCATTCAGGTTGGAAAAAAACATCAGGATCACTAAGTCCAACCACTGACCCTACTCTACAAGGGTCACCCCTAAACCATATCCTCAAGCACCACATCCAAACCACCTTTAAACACATCCAGGGTTGGTGACTTCACCACCTCCCTGGGCAGCTCAGGCCAGTGCCTGACCACTCTTGGTAGGGAAAAATTCTTCCTACTGTCCAGTCTGACCCTGCCCTGCTGCAGCTTGAGGCTCTTCCCTCTTGTTCTGTCACTAATTACCTGTGAGAAGAGCCCAACACCAACCTCTCCATAACCTCCTTTCAGGTAGCTGTAGAGAGCCATGTGGTCTCCCCTCAGCCTCCTCTGTTTCCTACTAACCTTCAGTTGATCCCTGGCACTTGGCCTTGTTGAAGCTCCTCCTGTTAATGCTGGCCATGGATCCAGTCCCTCTGCAGAGCTTCCCTACCCTGCTGCAGATCAACACTGACACCTAACTTGGTGCCATCTGCAGATTTGTCAGAAAAAAAGGCAGGGCTGCTGCTGGTGTGCCCTCTGCAACCTGACCACCGCTATCCCTGACCCCTCACTGCTTCCTCCAGCTTCTGACTAGCCTGCAGGCAGAAACTGGAGGCTACGGATTTCAGACCTGCATCTGCTGACAATGAAAGTACTGTCAGGTTAGCTGTGTGCAAGCAGCCAGTTCAGCCTCATGCATGTGCCCCAAGGTGCAGTCCAGTTCAAAGGCTTGCAGCTCTCCTGGCTGTTGCAGGAGTGGATTTCACAGAATTGGCTCTTCCACTTATCCTACTACTGCTCTAACGCTGGCCCAGCTTTCTGCCTTGCTCAGTCTTTCATTGTATGTGCATCCAGGTTTCTCCTATTCCTTTTTTATACAATCAGTGCAGTCAAAGTGTCCTGTTGACTTCCTTGTCTGTTGCCAAGGGAATCCATTGCCCTTGCTAAGGCACACATTCTAGTGATGCTTAGAGCTCCTGAGATGGATGGTGCCAATCCGGGGTTGGTGCCAGCCCATGCAAACCTAACCCAGACTGGAGGGAGATTTTTGTCAAGGAGCTGGTTCTCCTATTTATAAGAGCTAAGCTGAGCCCTAAAGGACTGAGGTCTGTTCTTTAGCTCTGTTTGAACTTGTTCCAGTAGGATCTAAGCTCACACCACTTCTTTATGGTACTTCTGAACCCCAACGTGGATGACCTGTGATGAGTTGGAACCCTAGAATCGCATTAGGGTTAGAAAATCCCTTTAAGCTCATCCAGTCCAACCAAGGCTGGGGTAAACCATGGCCCTCAGAACCTGAGTTGCTGAAATAATCCTCTAATCTTTAGTTAGTTCATAGATTCGTAGGTTCATGGAATGGTTTAGGGTTGAAGGGACCTTAAAAAGCATCCAGTTCCAAACTCCCTACCATGGGCAGGGAGACCTTCTTCTCAACCAGGCTGCTCAAGTCCTCATCCAACCTGGCCTTGAAAATGAATGGACCATAAAAGAAGGGTGACAAAAGCCAAGAAAGACAAGCAGTCTTTGCAAGGAGATGCCACTGCACTGTTTATAATGAAATCAAGCACTTACTCCTTGGCTTTCCCTGCTGGGGAATAATAACCTAAGGAATTAATTTTGTCAATATTCAGCTCAGCTCTGGCTGTTTCCCTTCCTTGTGGTCTCCTTCTCTAATTCTTTGGAATGCTTTTCATGTTTGCCACAAACTCCTGAAGAGAAGGCTCCGAGGTGACCTAATTGTGGCCTTCCAGTATCTGAAGGGGGCCTACAGGAAGGCTGGGGAAAGACTTCTCAGGATCTCAGGTAGGGATAGGACTAGGGGGAATGGAATGAAGCTGCAGGTGGGGAGATTCAGGCTAGATGTGAGGAAGAGGTTCTTCACCATGAGAGTGGTGAAGCCCTGGAATGGGTTGTCCAGGGAGGTTGTTGAGGCACCGTCCCTGGAGGTGTTTAAGACCAGGCTGGCTGAGGCTCTGGGCAGCCTGATCTAGTGTGGGGTGTCCCTGCCCATGGCAGAGGCGTTGGAACTAGATGATCCTTGTGGTCCCTTCCAACCCTGAATGATACTATGATACTAAGTCAGTCCTATGAAACGATGCCGCTGGTTCGGGTTTGGTTTTACCATGTGGGGCAGCAAAACTTAATGAGACTGAGCCGAATCGTTTGCTTCCCAACTTGCTTCAGTTTTCCATTTGCATTAGGGTGTCGAATTCAGCACTTGCCAGCACTGCATTATTCCATTGTCTGACAGCCAGGCACTAGCTGTGAATCGTATCTGTTCGCTGCTAATTAAAAAGGTTTGTCTGTTGCCTTCGCTTTGATTTCGTTTGGTTTGTGCTGCAGCCTACACTCTGTGACTGGGGTTTGCCTTCCCAGCGCCGACGCTGGTGCCGAGCTGAGACTCACAGCGGTTTGTGCTGAGCTGGCTCCTTAGATCAGCCCCAGCGCGCCCATCGGCGGCTGATGGGGCAAGCTGCGTGGTGCCATACGGCAGCAGGTCTGGTGTGAGAATCCAGGTGTGTGGCTAGGACACGTGAGGAGCTGGTAGCCACCACCAGCTCCTTAGGGGAGCGCTGCCCTGGTGCTGAACGCGTTGGGTTGTGTTTGCTGGCAGCCAGGAATGTGTTGTGCGGTTTGAGAGCGCTGGAGCTGGGAGGAGAAATGCATTGATTGTTGTGAAACAGGAACGTGTAACAACAATCACTGCAGCTGTAAGAAGGCATGCAACAAGGCAATTACGGCAGGATGGCTAGGAGAGCAAGCTGGAATGAAGAGGTGGGGAAAAACCCTGGGAACCTGCTGGAACAAGAAGTGCTTTGCAACCCTCTGCTTTTACATATCCCTTTGTTGGTTGGGCTCTGAGAGGGAAAACAGTTGGCAGCAGTACTTTTTACAGGCATACTTCCCTTCTCTTCCAATTTTAATCAGATAGAAGTAAATGCTACCTTTGCTCTGCAGGTATCTTTCGAGGGAGAAAGGCTGATAAGCAGCTAAGCTGCATGAATGAGGAGTCAAGGGCGAAGGCTTCCCAGGAGAGAGGAATCCACTTCAGGACATGCTTAAGTTCTACTCCAGTCCCTAAGTCTGGACTTAAGACCTTTGCTTAATACAAAGTAACTCAAATATTGGAGCACATTGCCATTTGGGGAAGGACTGAAGCTTCCCAGAGTATCCTCTGCTCCTTCCTAAGTCTTCCTTGCTCAGTGGAGAGCCATTTTTGGCACACAAAGGACATAATTCTTTCTGTCACAGCCTTCACATTCAGCAGCTCAGTAACACAGAAATTAAGTGGCCCTTATTCCCAGCATGAGGAATGCCCAAGGCCCAAAAGGTTTAGTCAGTGTTCAAGTACCAAGGCAGTGCCTGCCCTTCCAGTAGCTGTGCAGTGGTGCCAAGGCAGTGCCTGCCCTTCCAGTAGCTGTGCAGTGGTGCCAAGGCAGTGCCTGCCCTTCCAGTAGCTGTGCAGTGGTACCAAGGCAGTGCCTGCTCTTCCAGTAGCTGTGCAGTGGTACCAAGGCAGTGCCTGCCCTTCCAGTAGCTGTGCAGTGGTACCAAGGCAGTGCCTGCCCTTCCAGTAGCTGTGCAGTGGTACCAAGGCAGTGCCTGCCCTTCCAGTAGCTGTGCAGTGGTACCAAGGCAGTGCCTGCCCTTCCAGTAGCTGTGCAGTGGTACCAAGGCAGTGCCTGCCCTTCCAGTAGCTGTGCAGTGATACCAAGGCAGTGCCTGCCCTTCCAGTAGCTGTGCAGTGGTACCAAGGCAATGCCTGCTCTTCCAGTAGCTGTGCAGTGGTACCAAGGCAATGCCTGCTCTTCCAGTAGCTGTGCAGTGGTACCAAGGCAATGCCTACTCTGAAAGCAGTGGTGCTTTCATCTCTTGTTTTGAGGCTGTTAAAGCTGTAGAGGTGATTCCACTGCTTTCTGTTTTTCACCTCCCCAGTGCTTCACTCTGAGAACTGTGTGGTGTGTTTCATTACTGTGAGTTTCTGTCCCTGCTTTGGTGTCTGTCAGCTGGAATGACTTGGTGCCTTGTGTAAATAATGCCTCTTCTGTCTGCTTGTATTCCTTGGCAGTGATGGGCAATCCCCTGGAGCAGTGCTTTGTGGAGTTGGATCACTGTGTATCTGTGTTCAAGCCAAGTTTGCTATCTCCCCCATTTGCCCTCTACCCTTTCATGCCTACAATAGGACTGCCCCCAGCCACCAAAGCTTATCTGTGCAAGCTAAGTGTGACAGCAGCTAGACTTCACTGGCACCTGACAGTCTTTGCTTGAGGAAGGAACTGAGGCAGCAAAGGTTCCATTCAAGCACATGAATGTTTTCTTTTTTACAGAATATTTCTGATGGAAGATAAGACAGAATCATAGAATAATGTAGGCTGGGAAAGAGCTGCAAGGTCATGGAGACCAAGCATTGAGCCAGCACTACCAACTCACCACTAAACCATGTCCCTCAGCGCCACAGCCCTCCAAGGATGGTGGCTCCACAACTTCCCCCTTTGATTGAAATGCTTGTATTTCATGGTAAACTTATTATTTGGGTTGGAAAAGACCTTTAAGGTCATTGAGGCCAGCTGTCAGCCCAGCACCACCATGGCCTCTCAATCATGTCCCCAAGAGCCATGTTTCTTGAACACCTCCAGGAACAGGGACTCCACCACCTCCCTGAGCAGCCTCTTCCAATCTCTGACCACTCTTGCAGCAAAGATGTTTTTCCTAATCCCCAGCCTAACTCTGCCCTGGCACAATTTCAGGCCATTTGCTCTCCTTCTGTCTCCTTCTATACTGGACAGAAGAGACAAACCCCCACCTCACTGCAGCCTCCTTTCAGGGAGCTGTAGAGAACAGTGAGTTCACCCTTCAGCCTCCTCTGCTCCAGGCTGAAAAACTCCGTTCAGTACTTCAGAACTGGAGCATTCATCTAACTTTTCTTGATCATTTCTTGCCTCAGAGTTCATCAACTCCTGGCTTTCAACCCTCACTGTTTTTTTTTTCTAGCTAGGTTCTTTGGGCAGTTGCAGCTAACCAGAGTCAAACCTTGGCTGGGCTTAACATCATGAAGCTGGAAATAAATTGTGATTTTATCTAATCTAACTTCAACATAAAGATAAATTGAAGTGTTGAAAGGTTGTCCAAAAAAAGCTGCATGAGTGTAACTGTGTCTAACATCTTTACTAGGACAAAACCCTAAAGGACATCTGTGGTGTCAGGGAGCGTTGAAGCACAGGCATGGGCAGATGTTGGCAGGGTGGGGAGCCGTCATTTGTTCTTAACAAGTCCATTGCACATCACAGGCATTTTGTGAGCCTACCACAGGCATCATCAGAGCTTATTTGCAAACAACTGGATGACTTTTGGAGCTACCTTCCAGCCCAGGCCATTCTGTGTGACCTGAAAGTGATGGGAGGATAGACTGGGACAGTGTTGGTTAAACACATGAGGCAGGGCAAGGAGGTGACTCATTTTGTACCATTTTGTACCATCACAGAACAGTTTGGGCGGGAAAAGCCCTTCAAGATCATCCAATCCAACCGTTCTTTAACTCTGCCAAGGCTGGGGCTGAACCATGGCCCTCAGCACCACAGCTCTGCCTCTCTCAAACACCTCCAGGGATGGGCATTCAACCACCTCCCTGGGCAGCCTCTGCCACACTTTGAGAACCCTCGCAGTCAACAAGTTTCTTCTAATCTCCAACCTAAACCTCCCCTGGGGCACAATTTCAGGCCATTTCTTCTCCTTCTGTCACTCATTGCAAGCTAGAAGAGACGAGCCCCCATCTGGCTCCAGCCTCCTCTCAGGAGCCAGGAGCCTCAGCCTCCTCTTGTCCAGGCTAAACACCCACAGGTCCCTCAGCTGCTCCTCCCCAGCCCTCTTCTCCAGACCCTTCCCCAGCTTTCTTGCCCTTCTCTGGACCCTCTTCAGCCTTTCAGTGTCCTTCTTGCAGTGAGTGCCCCAGAACTGCACCCAGCACTGCAGGTGTGGCCTCCCCAGTGCTGAGTGCAGGGTTGGAAGGGACCTCCAAAGCTCATCCAGTCTGATCCTCTGCAGTCAGCAGGAACATCTTCCACTAGAGCAGGTTCCCCAGAGCCCTGTCCAGCCTCACCGTGAATATCTCCAGGGATGGAGCCTCAACCACCTCCCTGGGCAACCTGATGCAGTGTTCCAGCAGCCTCCTGGTGCAGAACTTGTTCCCCACATCCAATCTCAATCTGCTCTGCTCTAGTTTGAGGCCATTGCCCCTGGTCCTGTCCCTGCAGGCCTTTGAGGACAGTCCCTCTGCAGCCTTCTTGTATTCCCTTCAGGTACTGGCAGGCTGCTCTAAGGTCTCACCAGAGCCTTCTCTTCTCCACGCAGAACAGTCCCAGCTCCTTAGTCTTCAAGGTCATTCAGTCTGCCCTGGGGAGACCCCACCTGGAGTGCTGCATCCAGTTCTGTGGCCTCCAACACAAGGAGGACCTGGAGCTGAAGCCTTCGTACCTGAAGAGGCTCCAGGAGAGCTGGGGAGGAACTTTGGACAAGAGCTGGCAGTGACAGGACAAGTGACAATGGCTTTGAGCTGAGAGAGGAGAGATTGAGACTGGAGATGAGGAAGAAATTCTTGACATTGAGGGTGGGGAGACACTGGCACAGGTTACCCAGGGAGGCTGTGGCTGTCCCCTCCCTGGAGGTGTTCAAGGCCAGGCTGGATGAGGCCTTGAGCAAGCTGGGCTGGTGGGAGGTGTCCCTGCCCATGGCAGGGGGTTGGATCTGGATGATCTTGAAGGTCCCTTCCAACCTAAATCTTTCTATCAATCTATGACACAATTTTGATCTCCTCCAGACTTTTTCATCCCCTCCAGATAATCCAGCACATTTTCTGCACCATTTGGTGCCTCAGCATGCGTCTTCTTCGAGTGGGGCCCGGCAATTACAGTTCTTGTCCCCAAGTGATTGAGTGTTGGGTTACAGCTGTGCTTTCAGAGTCACCCTGAGCCACCTCCCCACCAACCAGGAGTCTGCCTTTGTCCTGAAAGTGAGATTGCTGTGTAATGGAAGCTGCTAATGTGCACCTTGGAACATTTTGCCTTATTAATGCTTCTCGATGTCTTGTTTTCTCACTCTTTGGGTTCAGCTCCTCTTTCACTCAGGTGTCTTGGTGTCCCTAAGCCTTTCTGGGCCACAGCTGGAGAAAGTGGTGATTGACAGGACCCTGGTGGGGAAGCTCATCTCCGACACCATCAGCGATGGTAATTACACCCAAGTGTAAATCAATTGCCTACGTTAACAATGGAGTAGAGAAAACAGTGTGTCAACAGGTAGACTAATGATTGCCACTGGGGACTTGCAAACACAACAAGTAATTGCATGTAATGCCATAGTTACAACCCTGAGGACTGAGAACACTTGAAGAAGGATATTTAACATCAAAGTTTTCAGGCTTGTCAAATGCTGAATGGGTTTCCAAAGTTCAGTTTCTCACACGTTTTAATCACTGGGAATGTGCCATTCGAACAGGACTGAAGGCTGGGCAACCAGTTAATGCCATGGGATAGCTGTCATTAAAATTGTCACCTATTAGGAAAGGTTGGATAACCTTAGGTAGGGGCAGATTTCATTTCTCAGTTTCCAGAGTCTCAGAGTTGGGCTAGTGACTGCTAAAAATGAAGTTTCAGCTTAGTGCAGGAGAAAGCTTAGGAGAATATTCCTGTTTTCAACAGCAGTAGGACACAACTGGAGCTTTCCCTATGTGTCTCCCTCCACAGAGCTCCACTCAGGCCTCAGGCCAGCTCTCTTGGCATCTGTATCAGCAAGAGCATGGCATTTCCTTGCCAGCCACCCTCTTCCAGACTCTTAAAAAGCAGACCCAAATGACATCCTTTCACTAAGAATCCATGCTGGGTTTAGCTTTGGTCCTTAAGGATTTCTTTTCTTCCATACCCAGCCATCTATTGCATATTGGCCTGATTGATTACTTCAGAGAGCTGCAGTGCTGCACCCTCTGAATCCTTCCTTACCAATACCCTGTAGCTTGGGAAGATAACAAGAATGCAGAATCTGTAGTATCCAAAACCGTAACCCTCGCCTCACTTTAAATCCACAGGGTGCAATGTCTTCACTCCTGTTTTCACTCCACTAAATTACCAGATTACCACTTCCATCTCAGCATTTTATGCCATGCTTTCCAGAGGGAGGATTTCATACTCTCAGCTGGCAAAAAGCAGGGAAGCTAAGGTTTACCCAGATGGAAGTTGTCTGTAGAACCTGTTTGAAATGCTCTGTCTTTCTGAAGTAATAAGTGTTACCTACGTGATTAATGATACCTCTCTTGCCTCGCATTGGCTTCATATAGCACAGAGATACAAATACTGGTTTACAAAACACTGCTGACTGGAAAAGCTCAGAAGGAAGGGAGTCATGAAGCAACAAATAGGGTTTCCTACAGCTGTATCACCCAAACTGATGTAGAAATGGAACATGATGGCTCGGCCTGATGGTGAAGAGTTAATTCAGCCTGCCTCTTCATAATGCTGGGGACTGCAGGTGGAAGAGAACCTCAGAGAATCACAGAATGCCTCAGGTTGGAAGGGACCTCAGAGCTCATCTACACCAAAGACCCCTGCCGTAGGCAAGGACACCTCTCAACCAGACTCAGCTGCTCAAGGTCTCATCCAACCTGGCCTCATCACATCCCCAGGGAGGAGTCAGCCACAGCCTCCCTGGGCAACCTGTTCCAGAGTCTCACCACCCTCCTACTGAAGCACTTCTTCCTCAGCTCCAGTCTAACCCTGCTCTGCCTCAGCTTCAAACCATTCCCCCTTGGCCTGTCTCTGGACATCCCCACCCTCTGCAACCTTCCTGCAGGATCCCTTCAGCTATTGCAAGGCAGCTCTGAGGTCCCCCCAGGGCCTTCCCCAGGCTGAACACCCCCAGCTCCCTCAGCCTGCACTCACAGCAGAGCTTCTCCAGCCCTTGGCTCGTCTTTGTGGCCTCCTCTGGCCTCACTCCAACAGCTGTGTCCTTATTTTGAGGGCTGCTCCTGGGCAGTAAAGGCAAACCCCTCTAGACCTGGCACTGCAATATGGGTTTTATTTTCACCAGCACCAAAAGGAAATAATTTTGCTACCCATGCAAACAGTGCTCAAAACACAGATTTTTACACTGAATTATTCTTCTGGGAGAGCCACAACATGATGTTGTCCTGGAATAAATTAATCCCACATAATTGCACATCTTTCCAAATCTAAGTCAGAACTAGGGTTGTGATTCTGAAACTGGCCACAAGAAATTCAATGTTCAGTGAAAGAAGTCTGTATAAAAATAAAATGGTCTCTGTACAGAAATGGATAAGGATTGCAGGGTGCCAAAATGGCTTAGGAGGTGGTGTAACTCTAACCCAGAGCAGTGTGTGAGTGCAGAGATCCATCCAGAAGGATCTTTACAAGCTAGGGCGTGGACCAGTGCCAGCTGCATGAGGTGCAAAAAGTCCAAGTGCAAGGTCCTGTACTTGGGTCAGACTAGCCCCAGGCACAAATCCAGGTGGGGTGCAGAGTGGGTTGAGAACAGCCCTGAAGAAAGAGGCTTGGGTGTGTTGTTTTGTGAGAAGCTCCCCAGGAGCTGGGCTGCAGCCAGAGGAGTGTGGGCAGCAGGGCAAGAGAGGGGATTCTGCCCTTTGCTCTGCTCAGACCCCCACCTCCAATCCTGCCTCCAGTTCTGGTGTCCCCAGCAGAAGAAGGACACAGAGCTGCTGGAGTGAGGCCACAAAGATGATCCAAGGGCTGGAGGAGCTCTGCTGTGAGCACAGGCTGAGGGAGCTGGGGGGGTTCAGCCTGGAGAGGAGAAGGCTCCAGGGGGACCTTAGAGTTGCCTTGCAGTAGCTGAAGGGATCTTCCAGGAAGGCTGCAGAGGGACTTTTCCTGAGGGGGTCTAGAGACAGGCCAAGGGGAAATGGTTTGAAGCTGAAGCTGAGGAAGAAGTTCTTCAGTAGGAGGGTGGTGAGACTCTGGAACAGGCTGCCTAGAGAGGCTGTGGCTGCCTCCTCTCTGGGGTGTTGAAGGCCAGGTTGGATGAGACCTTGAGCAGCTGAGTCTAGCTGAGAGGTGTCCCTGCCCAGGGCAGAGGGTTGGAGTAGATGGTCTCTGAGGTCCCTTCCAACCTGAGCCATTCTGTGATTCTGTGATATTTAACATTTGGAATGAAAGTCAGGTTGTCTGCACAAAATACAGAATTAAGGTTGCATTTATGATCCTCCTGCCTCTAAAGAAAATCCACGAGAGAAACAAACAAAAAACCCCAAACAAACCCAACCAAGCAACAAAAAAAAACCCCAAACCAAAACAAAAACCTAGGCCAACAAAATACCCACAACACTTAATTAGAAATGAGGCCAAAATTGCCTTCCTACAGGAAAAGTGGTGTCCTGTGTGCGCAGTGAGGGAACCACACTCAGTCACCTGGATGTTCTGTGCCTTTAGCATCCTGGTTCTGGTTTCTAAGGTACCAAGGCAGATAGTTCAGCCCCATTTGGGTTGGTATTTTTCTTTCTCAAAAGCCAGTGTTGATGTTACATTTCAAAGACAGTCGTTTGGCTCCACTCTTTCCCCTTTAGCGTTTGCATACTAGGTAACTCAGAGCAGTGCCAGTACCTGACTGCTAGAAAAGGCAACTGGGTGTAAACCAGACTAAGGCAAAGTGAAGCTGAGTAGCCATTTGTCAGTGCTTATATGTAAAGCTACACTGCCAGGCTACTTAAGGATCTGTGAAACAAGCTGGGATTTCAGTCACAAATGCTTTGGGGTTTTTGGTTGTGCTGCAGGGGTTTGTTTACTGGTTTGTTCTTAAATCAGAATCCACTTTGCTTGTCATTTCCCTGGGAGCAGAGGGTTCTGAGGGTGCTTTCTGCACACAGCTTGCTAGTGTTGCTCTCAGGCTGATTCTCACCAACAGTTCTTCAGTGACCTGGTACAGTTACCCAATCACTTCTCTTTAAAGGTAGGCACTGCTTGAATAACTGGGTAACACTTGGGCAACCCCCTAGATTCTATTGTCTAAGCCATTGTCATTGTCTCATTAATCACTTTGATATTGAACTATCATGGTCTAGCAGGTCCTTATAGTAACAGCAGCACTCCACTCTTCCAGAGCCCAAGGCAGTCTGTGCCGTCCTGGTTACCTGTATCGCTCAGGTACCCCCATGTGAAACTTTCAACAAGTTCATAGTCCCTCTAAACCTGATCTAGTTGAGCTTGCCATTGCCAGCTGCAGAGGGGGTTGGACTGGATGACCTTTGGAGGTCCCTTCCAACCCAGACCATTCTGTGATTCTGTGTAAAGCATAAGCCTGCCTGTAGCAGCCCCCTTGGTGTCTGCTGCAGCACCTTACAAGGTCAAAATGCCTGTTGCACCTGAAGCACTGATTTGCATTGCTCATCCCTGACACAAGCTGGGCTGTGTTGGGTGCATTTCCCAAAGAGTGGTAGATGTTGAATAAAAGATAAAACCAAAGGCTGAACCGAGATGAAAATGAATGTGGAAGGGCATAAAACTTGTACCTGAATGCTGTGGTGACTTGATAGGAGCTAATTTATTCAGGTTTGTGTAATGGGAGTACTCCCCATTTCCAAGAAAGTCCTGGCAGGGTGACACACTGATGGCTTTCAGGAGATTACAGAGGCTTCAGTGTAATATTGAAGATGCCACCTTGCCAAGAAAGGTGTTTTGCAATGTCTCAGCAGAGGCTTGAGTAACTTGTTTTGCTTTTAGGAGCAGGTATGAGAGTGGTGACCATTTTTTTGTTTGTTTTTCAGCTGTTCTTACAGACAATTTCATCATCTTGTCGTTTGAGGACCGTAACCAGCTCTGCTTTATTCAGTTTGCGAAGAAGGTGGATTCTGCTGACATCAGCAGGAGACTGGAGAAGCTCTCCTCTTTGGACTGGAAGGTAGAGCTGTCAATGGGGACTGTAAACACTGCAGCAACTTAACCATACCTGCCCCTGATGCTCACTGATGCCATGTAGCAATGCAGGTTGCAACCCTTCCTGTAACTGACCAGAACGGCTCCGATCCTAGAAATGGCAGTTCTGGAAAAGTGAAACAAAATTGCACGGCCTTCTGAGCTCAGGAGGTAAAATGCTGTGCCAAGAAGGATCCAATTTTCTACTGCATTGAGGTGAAGGGCTCAGCCACACAGCTGAGTAGCTCCTGCTTAGCAGCTTACCTTGTGTCAGCTGAGCAGCAGTGACTGACCCTTCGCACATTCTCGGCATCTAACAAGCATGAAGCCAAATCTGTAATGGTAAACCTCAGTGTAAAAGATTTCAGCTAATGTCTTTTACCTCTTGTTTGCTGTGGGCTAAAAACATACTGTGGCTCAGCTGAGATACACGAGCTCAGGAAGGGGCAAGAAATCAGGCAGCTGCTGTAATTCTTGGCAGAAACCTTAGTTTTCCCTCAAGTTATAGTCACTGTGTTGTTGGGAGAGTTGGTTTGGCACCACAGCCGCTGAGCTGGGACTCAGAGTAAAGAAGCTGAGTTTCACACTGCTGGCAAACCTTAGGCAAGTGACTTGGTGCCTCTGAATCTTATTTCACTACTTACACAATAAAGATTAAAGTCCTTCTCTTTTGGGCATGCGCAGCAGTCACCGGAAGGTGGTCTTCAGACAGCTGAGCTGGCTTTAAGCTAGCCAGCTTGGATTTCAGTACAGCCAGCTCATCCCAATCACAGAATGGGTTAGGTTGGAAGGGACCTTAAAGATCATCCAGTTCCACCCCCCTGCCATGGGCAGGAACATTTCTTACTAGACCAGGTTGCTCAAGGCCCCATTCAACCTGGCCTTGAACACCTCCAGGGGTGGAGCCTCCACAGCTTCTCTGGGCAATCTGTGCCAGTGCCTCACCAGCCTCATGGGAAGAACTTCCCAACTCCTATCTAAATCTGGCTTCTACCAGGTCAAGGCTATTACCTCTTGTCCTGTCCCTACATGAATTCCACCAAGTCTTGGATGGACGGGGCTGTGTAGACATAACCTCTATCACCCATAAGCTCCTTGGCATCAAAGCAGCAGCTGACATGAGGTGAAAGTGCTTGGCGCTACAGCGCTATGAAAAAATAATCAGCCAGAGGCAATTAACTTTGAACAGGCAGAGTGGGAACGGCGCTGCAGCCAATCTGCTGCAAGAAGGAGGAAGAGCCAACCTCTTGCCCAAGATGGAGTGAGCAAAAGAGAGGGTTTGCATGTGTTTCAGGCTGGAGAAGCACTGAGGAAAACGATCTCCTGCCAGCAAACTTTCTCCCCTCCACAGCCCCTCTACGATTTTCTTCCGTGCACACAGAAGTTTGCGTCTGCAAGACAAGCTGTGGAAGGCTGTGGCTAATTTAAGTTTTGCCACAGCACCTTTTAACTTGCTGGGCAGAAATGCTTTCTGCTAGGATGAATATCTCATCCATTTTCCAGGCTGTTTCAGTTCAGGGCCTCCTTTCAGCAGTGCCTTGTGTTTGCGAGATTGATCCAAGCTCTGTAAGGTGGATTTGAGACAGTTCACTGTTCAGCAGGAACCGAGCCGCCACGTCCCTTCCTTGGAAATGATGTCTGCTCATGCCTGGCCCCTGCTGCTTGCTAAGGCTGTGCTTTACCAGCAGTTGTGGTGTGCTTTTAATAGCACTGAACTATAATGAAGAAGCTGTGGTGAGCTGAGGACTTGCCTTCCTCGTTTAATTTTGAGAGGCATAGCACCTTACTTAATTTGTTTAGAGAAGAGATTTCCATTCTGAGAACTGCTGGGTATGTTTTGGACCCAATGCTTATGGCATCTCTTACTTGGGCAAGAAGGAAAGCCTAATCCAAGGAAAACTCTCTCTGCCCTAGGAAACCAGAAATATCTGCTGCTCTCCTTAATAGGGTTGTTATGTGTAGTCCTTTGTGGAGGCAGCTGAGCTTCTAGAAACGCCTCCACGTTCAGTGTTAACTTTGCTTTCTCATGAAATCAGTGGGAATCACTATGGATTATTTCTTTGCCAGCCAAGAAAAAAAAAAGTAAAGAGGCATTTGCATTTTTTAATTGAATGTTCTTTTGTGTGAGGCTTCCCAGTTAGGCAGCTAAATATAATTTTTATTATCTTCAAAACTGCACCAGTGTGAGCCAGCAGAAATTCTTATTCACTGCTGCAATGATACTGCATCAGCTCTCTGCGCTGAGTTAGGGTTCTTCGTGGCTGGTTTTGGTCCAGCTTAGAAAAACCAGAAGACCTGGACCTGGTGGAGCAGAGGATGGCCATGAAAATGGTCAGGGGTTGGAGCACCTCTGCTATGGGGACAGGCTGAGGGAGCTCGGGGTGTTCAGCCTGGAGAAGAGGAGGCTCCAGTGGGACCTTAGAGCAGCCTTCCACTGCCTGAAGGGGGCTACAGGAAGGTTGCAGAGGGACTGTCCTCAAAGGCCTGCAGTGACAGGACCAGGGGCAGTGGTTTCAAACTAGAGCAGAGCAGATTGAGATTGGATGTGAGGAACAAGTTCTGCACCAGGAGGCTGCTGGGACACTGCAACAGGTTGCCCAGGGAAGTGGTTGAGGCCCCATCCCTGGAGATATTCAAGGTGAGGCTGGACAGGGCTCTGAGCAACCTGCTCTAGTGGAGGATGATCCTGCCGACTGCAGAGGTTTTGGGCTGTATGACCTTTGGAGGTCCCTTTCAACCCAGACCATTCTGTGATTCTGTGATCAGACACAGGCAATATTAATGCCACTGCCAGCAGTAACGAAAGAAACCAAACACTCTCCTCCACTGCAAATGTACAAACTTGAAACAATGCACACTTCAGAATAAAAAACACTTCCTTTATGCTGATTTGTTTTCCAAGAGAAATGAAATCGGAAGGTAGCTTGCACTGGTGTGGAACTGTCATAGGATTAAAACACAGAGCTAAGATCCAGGACATTTGGCTGCAGCCTTCATTTCTGCCTCTGCCTTTTGGCATAGCCTGGAGAAATGCACACAGCCCCCTTGGCCTTTGATTCCCACTTCTGAAATGAGGCAGGGGCTTGTTTACAGTCCAGAGTAATGCAACTAAATTGCTGTCCTGTGAGCATCCTCATTGCTTTGCTATCTGGAGAGAAGCAGCTTCACAGTGCTCAGTGTCCATCTGCATGGTGGGCAAATTTGGCAGGGAATTGTCAGGGACAGGCTGGGTGCTGTAAACGCGTCACCCATGCTTTCCTCCTGCAGCTGGACACTCACCCCAGTGCTGGGGGTTTTAATATATTACAAACCTGAATGGAAGAATTCCTTCTTCTGGCTTCTTTCTTACATGGTACCACCTTGGATCTTATTTCCCCTGTGGAAAAGCAAAGGAACATTACAGTCTGGAAGCTCTGCGCAGGGTAAACCCAACTCTTACCTTTTGCCTTGCCTCAGTAGCACTAGCCCAGGTTTGAGTGTGCCAGGACAGACAGGTTTACAAAAGATGTGTGGCTGATATTCCACGTGAAATGATGGACAGTTAACACTGCCATGCAGGGCTGGTGAATATCTGTGCAAGCATTCATGGCTTTCCATCCTAATGAAGTAATAATGGCACCAAGTTAACTATTTATATGGAGTTTCAATGCCAGTAGCAGCTACCTGGCGACTTCCCTGTCTGTTTCCTCTGTACACCTCAAGAGTGTTTTAACAAGTAAAAGGTGGGATATGCTGAAAATATTGACCTGTGGTGAGGTTTTTCCCATCTGGGTTTTTCAATCCATTTCAATTTACTGAAGGAGGGGACGGTAGAAGGAGTTAAATGTTTACCATGAGAGAACAACATTGGTAATTACTTTGATTTCAGCTCCTTTTGATGTGTATTCAGGGGATGAAGAGGTCAATAATATTATGACCATGCAAATAGAAAAGGGTTCTTTTTGACCATATAAAAACCAGCAGAGGATTATTAAAGCATTAACCTTATTTTTAATGGCCTTGGTTGAGTGGTGAGATCACAATTTGGATGAGCCTGATTATTTACTAAATACAATACATAAATGAAGCGGGTTCTTAACACCCATTGCACTCTGGCATTATCGCATTACTGCCAGCCTTTGTTGCCTTGCAGACAGGAATATGAAAGCAATCTGTCATGTAGTGAGACTGGCTCCAGAAGCATTTCTCTGATAAGAAGACCCCCTGCCCTTTGCTAGTGTCTGGTCCAGTAGGCTTAGCCATGCGCTTAATCCCCAGAAAGTGGTTCGATTATTGCTGACCAGCAATGGCAAGATAGTTTGGGTTGGGGTTTTTTTTTTCCCTCCCTTAGCTATCAACCTTCCATTAATTCCTTAAGCAGAAATGCGGTGCAATCTATATTTCCTTGGCATATGTCACCCAGATGGTGCACTGCTCATGTTTTCAAATCACCCTGCTCCAAAATAAGGGAGTTTGAATAATAAATTCCACAAATCCTCTGTGAGAAAGAGGCACAATTCTCAGGAGCTGCATAAACTTTACGCATGATGCTGTGGCTCAGCTACATTATGCAGAGGGAGTGAATATTCTCCTGCAGAGCAGGGGGTTGTAGCTGGCTGCCTTGCTTCGGGGGGGGGGCAAAAGAAAGAGAGATGTTTGTTCAAACGCTGCAGAATATGTTTAATATTTGATGATGTCTTAAACGCCAGCCCCAGCTCCCCCTCAGCTCTGCAGAACTTGTCATTTAATATGGCTAAGCTTAAATCCTGTCTGTAGGTCGATGCTGTCAAGCAACCATGACTGTACATTTTGGTATTGATTGGAGTCATTGCAGTAAATTCCTTCTTAACTCACATTCCTTTCCTTGCCAATCCCCTCCCCACAGATCAAAGTGTGAGCAGGGCTTTCTCTGGCCAAGTCAATGCTTCTCACGTCGCAGCCAGCCTGCGTGAGTGGCTCGGTGTGCAGACCTCTCTGGCTGTGTGCACTTCTCCTTCACATACCCAAAGCAAATGCTCCCCACTTGCTCCTACTCTGCTCTTTCGTGACCTCAAGTATTTCCTGCCTTTTTTTTTCTCTTCCATCAGGTTTCATACACTGATATACTTGGACCAGAAGCTAGAAGGGTGAAACGTCGCCTGACGATAAACTGTACGCAAGACATGGTCGTTTGCTGGTGGCCAGCAGCTACTGGTGGAGCGTGGCCTTGGTCTCCTATTTCCTGTGAGAGGGACAGAGCCAACCTCTTTCTTTTAGGCTGTGCACATGGCAAATTGGAGGTAATGTGCTGAGCTCTGTTGTTGTGGGATCTGTTTAGATTTGCTAAAGAAATAACTATTCAGCTTAAGAGGGATCTAAAGAACAGATGCCCTAACAAATCATCAGAAAGGAAGAGGAGCAATTCTCATCTCATAAGCAAGGGGTTGTTGTTTGGTGAAGAAAGCACCTTGCTGGGTATGTTTGCTATCTTCCTCCCAAAAGCAGTTTGGGAGATGGAGCAAGAGTTAGGTCATCGAAGTGGAACAGCTTTGGAGCTGCTGAAGCTGAAAATGGAAGTGTGAGAGCACCACTGGCAAACTCCGAGTTGGAAACTGGAGCGGCCTTGTGCTTGTCTAATGCCATGATTTTCAACGGTTAGCTGATGTCAGCAGTGTTCACTGATGGGCATTTGACATCTGTTTGAAGTGGTTTAAGTGTTTTAAGGGCTGGAGCACCTCTCCTATGAGGACAGGCTGAGAGAGTTGGGGTTGTTCAGTCTGGAGAGGAGAAGGCTCCGAGGAAACCTTACTGTGGCCAATATCTGAAGGGGGCTACAAGAAAGCTGGGAAAGGACTTTTGAGTGTGTCAGGTAGTGACAGAACTTGGGGGAATGGATTCAAGCTAGAGGAGGGGAAATTTAGATCAGGAAGGAGTTCTTCCTCATGAGGATGGTGAGACACTGGCACAGGTTGCCCAGGGAGGTGGTGGATGCCTTTTCCCTGGAAGTTTTTAAGGCCAGGCTGGATGTGGCTGTGAGCAACCTGCTGTAATGTGAGGTGTCCCTGCCCATGGCAGGAGGGTTGGAACTGTGTAACCCTTGGGGGTCTCTTCCAACTCTGACAATTCTGTGTCTGTGGTTTGTTACAACATTTTAGCTGCACCCAGAGGCTGCTTCAACTGCTGCTGTTTAGGAGTGATGGCATTGGGTGAACCAATTTCTTCCCTAAAGAAAAAGTCCAAATTCCTCATCTGCAGGTGGAAGTGGAATACATGAATTATGACAAGGCTACAAGCTGACCCTTTACCTGGCACTTTGCTTAGCTTCCCTTTCTAGGCAGATGCTTCCATTTTGCCTCTTCCATTTTTAGTTCATCTGCTCAAGAAGGCTTGTATCCAGTTTCTTCTGTTAAGTGAAAAACTCTGAAAAATAAGCTATTTGGGCTTCCTCTGAAAAGAGCTGCAGCCTGAGATCAAAATGTCAAAGATGCTCTGGACTAACCTCCTGTGGAGATGCTCCTGTGTTAGCTTAAACCACTACTAATATGGGGTAAAAAGGCAGTGAGGGTGGGAGAAGAGCACAAAGAGAGGATCAGCTGTGGAGTAGCTGTTGTGGAGTAGCTATTGCAGGATGTTTCCCTTGGGGAAAAGCCCCAGGTAAAACTCTGGAATAAGCTGCTCTTACAAACAACATCCTGCTCTCTCTAATTAGGGGAGGTGAACACATCTGGGTGTCTTGCAAGTGTTCCTTTGCTAAGTATTACTCCTGAAAGGGAGTAACATTCCTTTCAGGGACTCGGTTTCTTCTCTGGGGATGTTCTCTAAAGCAAAAGAGAGAAGGTGGTTGAGACAGTTTTCCTTTTTGATTTGAGTCATTAGTCACTGGAGAATTTCAGTTTAAATCACCTTGAGTTCTGCCTGTAGTTGTTTCTGTTTGACCTCTCTCCACCTGGCAGTCATCTTTGAGTGATGTCTCTCCTCTGCCCGATACACACCTGCAGTTCTCAGTTCCCCCTGCAGCTATGCCCAGTCACACAGAAAAATGACTGGTAGCTAAAACCTGTGTCTGCTCTTTACAAGCTTTCTCCACCTGCTCCCTGTGCCACTCTGATATTCTGATACTCCATCCTGCTAATCCTGGTCCAGGTTTTATTTCCTTCCATCGCTTCCCTATGCCCTGGTTCTGACAGCAACGTTCCCATGCCTTTTGTCTCTTCCCATGGCCTCCAGAAATCTCCTCAGTGCCAACCTAGCAGTTTGCCATCTCGTGCTTTCTGAGATGCTTTGTAGAGACTCATTTCAGACTCAGTTTAAAGCTTTCATTTTATCATATTATGGGGAGATTTCCAAATGGCAACATTGCTCTGCATCTTCCAGTACACCTTGTTTTAGATCACAAACACAGCAATTCTGTGACTCCATGGCTCTGTGATCCTTTTTCTGGTTTAGACTCTAGATTGCTCAGGGCTGAGACTGGTATAGTCCCAAGGACATCACTGGTGCTGAACACCATCATGATAATAAGCATTCACTGAGCCTTTAGGCCTAAACTCCTTATCCTTTTCATTATGGCCATATTGTTATATAAATAGAAGGAATTCACTTGTAGAAGCAGAAGCACCAAATTGAACTGCTGAGTTGCTCCCCCTTTTGGGCTTCTTTACCTCTGCTTGGCCATTTTCATTCTCAGCTCTTCACCTGGAATATCTTGCCCTGTGTTTGTCAGCAGAAGGCTGAGCAGAAGCATGGGAAGCATGGCCAGCTGGAGGTAACAGACTGCTTCTCTGGGTGTCAGTCCTTCTGCTCCCCCTGCTTGTCTCTGGGGTGCTCAGGGAGTTGCTGCATGAGGCTCAGGACCCTGCCTGAGTGCGTTGCTTATGCACCAGCACGTGTAACACACGGTGCTCTTCCGTTTGGTTTCTTGCCTGGTTTCTCCAGTGCTCCTCATGGGCAGTGATTAAGTTCCATTTCATGGATGGGAAACATCAGAACCCAGCAGCTCTAGAAGTAGCATCACCCCCCAGCCTGCAACTGACTGAGGCACATTTTTTCCCCCGCAGAGTCTTGTAGGGGAACTTTAACACTTTGGACTTCTGAGGGTCATTTGATAGCTCAAGCATGAGCAGCGTTGTTAGTGTTCCTAGACAGCTTCTAAAGAGCAACTCTGAGCCAGGCACCACTAAAACACAGAGCTTTTGTGAGCAGGCTTATGTGCCCCCCTTTGCCTCTGCTGCCTTACCATTTATAGAGTCATGGAATCCTAGAATTACTAAGGCTGGAAAAGACCTTTAAGATCATCCAATCCAACCCTAACCCAACTACCATGACCACTCAACCATACCCCAAAGCACCACATCTACAGTTTCTTGAACACCTCCAGGGATGGTGTCTCCACCACCTCTCTGGGCAGCCTGTGCCAATCCCTGGCCACTCTCGCAGCAAAGGAATTTTCCCTTGTGTCCAACCTGACCCTCCCCTGGTGCAACCCGAGGCCATTTCCTGACAGCCTGTCACTGGCCCTTCTGCAGTGGGCTGATTGGTGTTGCACATGCAGTGTGGGGGGCATTCTGTGCTTAGGCAGCCCTTCAGCTTCCCAGGGGCAGTGAATTTTACCTCTTAAACACACTTTCCATTTGAGTGGAGTCATGCTGTGTGGCTTTATCTTTTAACATTTGCTCCTACTAAGGCTAAAGGCAGGCATGATTCCTCTCAAACCCCAAATCACTTTTTCCTCCTTGCAAATCTTGACTTGTTTGACTCCCATTTTTTTTTCTTCCCTTGGAGTTCAGTGTTTAACTTGCTGAACGCTGTAAGATTTGATGAGGAGCTGTCCCCCGAAGACATAAAAGTGCTTTTCTGTCTGACACAGGACTTTGGTGTGCATTTGTGTACATGCAAGCAGGTTGCTGCAGGAGTGTTTTGTCTGCCGAAGCTTTGCCTGCTGTCTTGCGGGCAGTGAGCTCATCGCTTCTCCAATTAACCGATCTCGTTCCGTGGGGTTTGTTTGTGCCTTCTTTGTTACGGACCTCCACCGGCTGGACAGATGGGCAGGGTCCAACGGGATGGCATTCGACAAGTCCAAGAGCCAGGTGCTGCACTTTGGCCACAACAACCCCATGCAGAGCTACAGGCTGGGGTCACAGTGGCTGGAGAGCTCCCAAACAGAGAGGGACCTAGGGGTGCTGATTGACAGCCGCCTAAACATGAGCCAGCAGTGTGCCCAGGTGGCCAAGAAGGCCAACAGCATCCTGGCCTGCATTAGGAATAGTGTGGCCAGCAGGAGCAGGGAAGTCATTGTGCCCTGTACTCTGCACTGGTTAGGCCACACCTTGAGTCCTGTGTCCAGTTCTGGGCCCCTCAGTTTAAGAAGGACATTGAGACACTTGAATGTGTCCAGAGAAGGGCAACAAGGCTGGTGAGAGGACTTGAGCACAGCCCTGTGAGGAGAGGCTGAGGGAGCTGGGATTGTTTAGCCTGGAGAAGAGGAGGCTCAGGAGTGACCTCATTGCTCTCTACAAATACCTGAAAGGTGGTTGTAGCCAGGAAGGGGTTGGTTTCTTCTCCCAGGCAACCAGCACCAGAACAAGAGGACACAGTCTCAAGCTGCACCAGGGGAAGTTTTGGCTTGAGGTGAGGAGAAAGTTCTTCACTGGCACAGTCATTAGTCATTGGAATGTGCTGCCCAGGGAGGTGGTGGAGTCACCGTCCCTGGAGGTGTTCAAGAGGGGATTGGACGTGGCACTTGGTGCCATGGTCTAGTCATGAGGTCTGTGGTGACAGGTTGGATTCGATGATCCTCGAGGTCTCTTCTAACCTTAGTGATACTGTGATACTGTGGTACCAGCGATCAGGGGTGTTGTCTGAGTTGTCTCCCTGTGGAGATGATGCTGGTGTTTTGATTTCAAAACCAGCAGAGGAATCTTCCAGAAATCATTTCACACAATTTGCTGTGAATAAACAGGCTCTGAGGGGAAGTCATCCTCGGATTAAATGCTTTGAGAGAAAGTCATGTGAAGATCAACTTGGACTTCATTCTGCAAACAGAAATGAGCAGGAGGTGCTGCTGCCAGGGCTGAGTTCCTGTGGCACTTTGCACTTCCCTTTGCCCTGCTGCTTTTCACGCCGGTTATTGTTAGTGCAAATCACCCAAATGAGGCTTCAATCTCGTGGAGAAAAATAATTTGCCCTGAGAGAGCACATCATTTTCCTTTCTCCCAAGAGAGAATATTTCATCATCATTGCTTCCACATTGTGCCTCAAAGCTTGTGAAACGAGAACAGGAGCTCTTCCTCGGGCCGGCTGTCCTGCGGTGACTGCGGCACTCCGGCGAGCATCCGCGCTCCGTGAGCGAATAGCTGAAATGCCTCTCACAGCAAAGAATGCGAAACCCTGGATGTCACAGGGGGTGCTAAAAGTTCAGTGAATGCTATGGGATAAAGGTGATGGTGATGATGATGATGCATTTTGAAAGAAGAGAAGAACAGCTTTTGGCTGCAGATCTGAGGAGCAGATTGCACGTGGGGCTGCGAGCGCAGCAGCCAAACCGGTGCCCTGGAGCCGCAGTCTGCCATTTTTATTTCAGATATGCTTAGGAAAAGGCTTGGGGGAGGGCTGGGTTGGGTAGGTTTCCAACTTCACAGGGCTGTTTGTAAAGCTCTCTCGCTCTGGCATGCACTGCACTTCCCACTCCACGCTGCTGATGAAGGTGTTGCTGTGATTTGGAGCTTCCCCGTGTGAAATTAAACAAGCAGCTTTTCAACGGCCGGAACAGAAATCAAACCTTTCTCTCATCTGCCAGCCACACAACTCAGACACAGCAAGCTGCTTGCTCTCCTGCTTTTGTTTTCTTTTCCTTTCTTTTTTTTTTAATCTGCCTGGTAAGCCAATTTTCTGCATAAGAACTACTGGTTACAACTCTGAGTTGTTTTGATACATGGACTTTATCCTTTCCTAGCACTCTATGCAAAATACTTCAGTTTTAAGTGTTCAAAGGATCTCCACTGAGGAGGGTGATGCTGCCCACCCCAGCTCAGTGCTGCTCTTTCCTTCCAACTTGAAATAAAAGGAAGTCTTTTAACCAGCATCATGCAGGTTCCTTGCTTACAAAGCAGAACAGATTCACAGTCGCAGAATCAGAGAATGGTTTGGCTTGGAAGGGATCTCCAAAGCTCATCCAGTCCAACCCCTCTGCAGTCAGCAAGGACATCCTCCACTGGATCCAGGTTGCCCAGAGCCCTATCCAGCCTCACCCTGAACACTCCAAGGATGGGGCCCCAACCACCTCTCTACACAAACTATTCCAATGTTCCAGCACCCTCATGGTGCAGAGCTTGTTCCTCACGTCCAACCTCAATCTGCTCTCATTTCAAATCATTGTCCTTCATCCTGTCCCTACAGGCCTTTGCAAACAGTCCCTCTGCAGCCTTCTTGTAGCCCCCTTCAGGTACTGGAAGGCAGCTCTAAGGTCTGCACAGAGCCTTCTCATCTCCAGGCTGAACACCTCTGTCTCCTTCAGCCTGTCCTCATAGCAGAGCTGCTCCAACCCTCTGATCATTTTCCTGGCCCTCCTCTGGACCCACTCTGGATTCCTCTGCTTGGGATTGTTAGGATTTCTGACTACAGGATTTGAGCCCTTGACATGGGCAGTGTCCCTTGTGCTGTGGATTAGCTGGTGCAGGACACAGGCTGGAACAGCCAGGGGACCAGACTCTTGGGGTGCATGACTGCCACCTCCATAAGAGAAGTAGTCACAAAGGATGTGGAATAGAGTTAAACATTATCATTATCATGGCTTTGGAGCTTACCTGTCACGGAACTAAAAGGGACTTTCATAGAATCCCCAAATGGCTCAGGTTGGAAGGAACCTCAGAGCTCATCTACTCCATCCCCCTGCCATGGGCAAAGACACCACTCAGATAGCCCAGGCTGCTCAAGGCCTCATCCAACTTGGCCTTCATCATCCCCAGGGAGGAGGCAGCCACAACCTCCCTGGGCAACCTGTTCCAGAGTCTCACCACCCTCACACTGAAGCACTTTTTCCTCAGCTCCAGTCTGACCCTGCTCTGCCTCAGCTTCAAACCATTCCCCCTTGGCCTGTCTCCAGACACCCTCAGCAAAAGTCCCTCTGCAGCCTTCCTGCAGGATCCCTTCAGCTATTGCAAGGCAGCTCTGAGGTGCCCCTGGAGCCTTCTCTTCTCCAGGCTGAACACCCCCAGCTCCCTCAGCCTGTGCTCACAGCAGAGCTGCTCCAGCCTTTGGATCATCTCTGTGGCCTCTTCTGGATTCACTCCAATAGCTCTGTGTCCTTTTTCTGCTGTGGACACCAGAACTGCACACAGTATTGCAGGTGGGGTCTCAGCAGAGCAAAGGGAAGTATCTCCTCTCTTTAATTATTAGTTTAATTGTCACTTATTTAACAGAAAGTAGTTTGCTTTGCTTCATTCAGAGTAATTCTGGAAGTCCTCCCTTGAAATCCTAGGCTAAGTGCTTAGAGCAGGGTTTAGGGAAAGCCCTCTGTGGTGAGTGGATAATCCCATCCACCCCCTCTGTGAGCTCGTGGCTTTGTCTTTTAAGATCCTCTGTCCTGTCCCTTCCTCTGCAAATCCCAGAGCTGTCTCACCCACTTCCATAGGAGCTCCTCCAGCTTCTACCTTCCCGTTCCCCACACCGATGTGTTGCTGTTGTCCTGTTCCGGGTGAGGGCTTCAGGGAATGCTGCTCAGCAGTTTCCTTTCCTGCACTGCTGCAGCACTCAACGGAGTCACAGCCTGGATTGGAAATGCCCCTCAAGGGTCACCTTGTCCAGCTGCACTGCAGGCAGCAGGGACACCTCTGAGCAGAGCAGAGCAGGTGATCCTCCCCCTCTACTCAGCCCTGGTGAGACCCCACCTGGAGTACTGTGTCCAGTTCTGGAGCCCCTATTACAAGAGGGATGTGGAGGTGCTGGAACGTGTCCAGAGAAGGGCCACGAGGATGAGCAGAGGGCTGGAGCACCTCTCCTATGAGGACAGACTTGAAGGAGTTGGGGCTGTTCAGTCTGCAGAAGAGAAGGCTCTGAGGTGACCTAATTGTGGCCTTCCAGTATCTGAAGGGGGCCTACAGGAAGGCTGGGGAAGGACTTCTCAGGATCTCAGGTAGTGATAGGACTAGGGGGAATGGAATGAAGCTGGAGGTGGGGAGATTCAGGCTAGATGTGAGGAGGAAGTTCTTCACCATGAGAGTGGTGAAGCCCTGGAATGGGTTGTCCAGGGAGGTGGTCGAGGCCCCGTCCCTGGGGGAGTTTAAGAGCAGGCTGGACGAGGCTCTGGCCAGGCTGATCTAGTGTGGGGTGTCCCTGGCCATGGCAGGGGGGTTGGAACTAGATGATCCTTGTGGTCCCTTCCAACCCTGACTGATACTATGATACTGTGCCCAGCATTTCCTGGCATGTGGCTGCTCAGCAGGCAGAAGAAGCCTTGGCAGGGAGTGGAGTGCCACCTTCTTGGGGAAGGAAGAAGAGGTGATTGGTAGACTCCTTCTCTTCCAACAGCAGGATCCCAGCATTCCTGACGTGTGTCTGTAGCTGGTTGACTCTTTCCAGTTAGCTGCATGAAGTATTAATTGTGAAAGTGATTTCTGGCAGAGGAACTGAGCTCTTCCCTCTCAGCTGGAAAAGAACATCCTTTCTGATCCCCTTCAGAGTGCCACATCCCGCTTACATGCAGTGTAACTGGAAAGCAGAGCATAGAGATCTCTGGGCTGGGTGCTCTTCCTGCAGGAGGCCAGTGGTGCAAGAGAGGCAGCTCATCTGTGCCAGTCTGAGGAGAGAAGTTTCCCTTGTTTTCAGCTACAGTCTGAGCAGTGCCTGTCTGGAAAGGTTGCCTTGAAGCCTCATTTGTTTGAACACAGTGTCAAAACTGTTTCTCTGAAATGCAGCTAACAGCCTCTCTCTCCTTACAAGAACTTTTCCCTGCTTTAAAACCCAGTTATATGCAGCACCCAGCCCAGCCCTAGGCTTCAAGGGTTTCCTCTCACAATGTTGTTAAACTAGTGAGCTTCTCATCTCAAGGCCTTCCAAAACCCAAGTTTTTACTTGCTTAGCAAATCGGAGTAGTGAGCAATGTTTTGTCCCACAAGACAGAACAAAATCAGGAGCTGGACTGGGTTTGCTTGCCACCTTTCAGGCACTCAGGTGGCAACATTTCACAGAATCACAGAATTAACCAGGTTGGAAAAGACCTTCGACATCACCAAGCCCAACCTATCACCCAACGCCTTCTAACCAGCAACGCCACAGCCCTGAGTGCCTCATCCAGTCTTTTCTTAAACACCCCCAGGGATGGTGACTCCACCACCTCCCTGGGCAGCACATTCCCATGGCCAATCTCTCTTTCTGGGAAGAATTTCTCCCTAACATCCAGCCCAAACCTCCCCTGGTGCAGCTTGAGACTGTGTCCTCTCCTTCTGTCACTGGCAGCAGTGACCAACCCCCACCTGGCTACGACCTCCTTTCAAGTAGTTGTAGAGAGCAAGAAGGTTTCCCCTGAGCATCCTCTTCTCGAGGCTAAACACCACCAGCTCCCTCAGCCTCTCATCACAGAGCTGTGCTCTAGATCCCTCCCCAGCCTTGTTGCCCTTCTCTGGACACCTTCCAGCATCTCAACATTTTTCTTGAACTGAGGGGCCCAGAACTGGACATAGGACTCAAGGTGTGGCCTAACCAGTGCTGAATACAAGGCAGAATGACTTCCTTGCTCCTTGCTAGCCACACTGTTCCTGATGCAGGCCAGGATGCCTTTGGCCTGCTTGGCCACCTGGGCACACTGCTGGCTCATGTTCCTCTGCTGTGTCTGTTTTCCCTGCTGGTCCCCAGCAGTCAGCCCTATGCAGCTGTAAAATCCATGTGTTTCTTGTGTTTTTCTTTTCTGTTGTGCTACCCTTCAGGGCCAGTGCCTGTTCAGAGTTTGACAGTCTGCTCAGTCTTTTGTTCCTCACACTTTTGGTAATCATGGTGGACTCCAGGACTCTCTTGTGTCTTACGAGGAGGTGTTCAGAGAGGGGCACTGGGTTTGGATGAAAATATGTAGATGAATAATGCAGGGCATTGAAACCTGCCACAGGAAGACAGAAATCTGAGTCCCAGAGGGCCTCAAGGCTCATTTCACCGAAGTTATGGAAGCTTTGAAGACTTGCTTGGGCAAGATTTCTATTTCACATATTTGAAAGGCAGCTAACCTGGGTCTCTGTTCAGGCTCTGAGGGGAAACTGCAGAACAATAACACTTCACCTTGTCTGTTTTGGGGCTTAGAGCACCCTCTGGTCACAGCAATCCTTTGTCCACTGTAACCTCCTTTACAGGTTTCCTTGCTGTGCAACTCAACACACCCTCCAAAGCTGCACATTTCAGCAGTTCCAGCATCTGCATGGCAGCCACTGGACATAAATGCCTAGCTGCAGAGGCTGAGTCACTGCTGAGGGGATGGTGGAGGTGAGGAAAATGTTTTGCAGGCTCTGTATGTAATTTGCTGTTGTGTTTCCTCCCTGTGGTTTGTACTTCCACTGCTCACTGCTCGGGTGGAATTCCTTCACCTGTTTGTCACAGGTTGGTTGCACTGGCTTCTGGATTAGACACTTCTGCATTAAGGGGCTCTTTGCATGTCCCTAACTACTCATCTTAGAGGAGCAGCTTAAGATTTTTTTGTGTTAACTGGCAACTGATTTGCAGCCACAGAATTGCAGCAATCTCTTTTTTTACTTCCATTTGAATGAGGAACCCTTTTGCTGACAAAATAAGTAAACTGTCAGAACAAAACATCCTCATCAGTCTGATCAACAGCCCAAAGGGCTCCTTTGTGAATTCATCAGCTGCTTCTGGAGTGATGAGTGGTAGGCCAAAAAACCAAACTGAAAATCTTCATTTCACAGAATCCTTTGCAGGATAAAAAGCTGAATTATGTCTTCAGTTGCTCTTGTGATCTGTGGAAGTCAAATTGAAGCTGCTTTAACATTATGACACCTTTCCTGTTTTCAGCCTGACACGGCCAGTTTCCTCCCTCACCCTCTCTCTGCCTTTTAATCACCTCGGTTTCCCCTTTCCATGTCAATGGCACTTGCATACCACCTGGAGTCAAAAGAAGGGGCTTCCAAAACCAAGTGGCAGGTCAGCAGCTGTAGTTCCTAGCCTGAAGAATGCTGTGGATGTACCTGAGGGTGGGGTTTGGCTCCCTTTGACATTTTCTTTTCACTCTTTAGTTCTGCATGAACAAACAGCAGCAAGTTTCTGACTGACTCCCACTGCTCTCATTCCTCCAGAGACATTGGGTTTCTCTTTCAGAGAAACAGCTTCACATAAACTGGTCTGGAGCTGATTTCCAGCTGGTATTTCTCCCATAGCTTCCTGCTTAAGTCCTGTACACCACCTCTCACCCAGGGCAGGAATCTTCACTGGTCTCCTCTGTTTCCTGCACCACTTTCGGGTACTTCCCAGTTTCTACACTACAAATTCTTGCCCTTTGCCAGCTGCCGTCTTTGTATGGCGCTCTGCCCCTGTGCTCTTCTTCCAGTCCATTCAGCCTTCAAGTACCCCTAAATGGTTCCCCTTTTCTACTCTCACAGATCCATTTTTCCTGCATCTGAAGCTCTTTGGCATCAAAGAACATCTCTCACCTAGCCCTTTGGCAGTGTGTTCAAACCTGCCACAGTTTCTGCCCCTGCGGTGTAGGATTCTCTGTTACCACAGCCAAGGACAGATGACAGAAGTCCTCTCTCTGTCATGCTCAGAGTAACCTATTGTCCATTTTTCTAGGAACTTGGGATTTTCCCCCACCTCCTTGTGAACAATCACTTACTCTTTTGGATTGGTCATGGAATCACAGAATGGTTTGAGTTGGAAGGGATCTTAAAGATCATCCAGTTCTGAACCCCTGCCATGGGCAGGGACACCTCCCACCAGCCCAGATTGCTCAAAGCCTCATCCTGCCTGGCCTTGAACACCTCCAGGGAGGAGGCAGCCACAGCCTCCCTGAGCAACCTGTGCCAGTGGCTCCCCATCCTCACTGTCATCTCTCCTCACTGTTAGTGCCATCCCCTTTTATCTTCTCTTCTGCTAACCTATTGCATAGCCAGGACAAAAAACCAATATGGCTCAGAGCATAGTGCAGGACTTTTAAATGGAACCAGACTAATGGATTTTAGAAGTCCATGTCCAAAAGGTGTTTGTTTCAGCTTACTGAGCCATGAGAAAGCCTTTGCAGCTTTTTTGCTCCTCAGTCAGGCTACATGGTTAGAGATGACCAGCAGCACCTCTGGATGTGTTTCAGGTGCTGAGTTACGTCCGCATGGAGTGGGACCCCCTGGCTGTTGGCTTCAGCAGGAGCCAGCCTCAGCAGGTGTACACTGTGGAGTGCTCCCTCTCTGCAGACAAGGAGCCCATGGCTGACATCTGCCTCTACAAGTGCCTCAGGAACAAACTTCAGTGTGTGGCAGTCACCAGGATACCGCTGCCAGCCAAGGCCATCAGCTGCTGCAGAGATGTTACAGAAGACAAAGTGGTCTTGGGCTGTGCGGATTCCTCACTAGTCCTCTACGAAGCTTACAACCAAGTGACTCTGTCGGCCCGAGCAGAGCTGCTGCCTGCTTCCATCGCCTGCCACCCTTCTGGAGCTGTGCTGGTGGTGGGCAGCTCTCAGGGGGAGCTGCAGCTGTTTGACACTGCACTGTCCCCACTTAAAATTCAGCTCCTGGCACAAGAATATTCCCCCGAGGCCACTCTGCAGTTCAGCAAGCACTTTGATGTGCCTAGCAGCCTCATCCAGATCCAGTGGGCTGCTCCTCAGGTTCCACCTGCCAGCACTGATGGCACAGATGTTCATGATCTGTTGTTGGTTAGATTTGACAAAGGACCCTTGGGAGTGCTTCACTTCAAACTCGGTAAGTTACTGAACACCTCTACCAAACCTTGAGCTCTCAAGGGGGCACAGAACCACAAAGAGTCACTCCATGGCAGGGCTTGGAAAGATCACCTAGTCCAACTTCTCTGCTAAAGCAAGGTCACCTAGAGTGGGTTGCCCAGGCACATGGGCAGGTGGGTTTGGAAAGTCCCCAGGGAAGGACACTCCACAACCTCTCTGGGCAGCCTGTTCCAGGGCATCAGCACCCTCACACCAAAGAATTTTTTCCTTAAGTTGTAGTGGCACCTTGGAGAAGAGAAGACTCCAGGGGGACCTTAGAGCTGCCTGAAGGGATCCTAGAGGAAGGCTGCAGAGGGGCTTTACATGAGGGTGTCTAGAGACAGGACAAGGGAGAATGGTTTGAAGCTGAGGCAGAGCAGGGTTAGGCTGGAGCTGAGGAAGAAGTTCTTCAATGTGAGGGTAGTGAGACTCTGGAACAGGCTGCCCAGGGAGGCTGTGGCTGCCTCCTTTCTGGGGGTGATGAAGGCCAGGTTGGATGAGACCTTGAGCAGCTGAGTCTGGTTTAGAGGTGTCCCTGCTCATGGCAGGAGGCTGGAGTAGATGAGCTCTGAGGTTCCTTCCAACCTGAGTCATTCCAGGATTCTCTCAAAGCTATGGAATTAGGATGCATCCTGGCTTTAGGAAAAGCTAGGGTACAAAATCTGCTCTTTCCTTGCTTACTGAGCCACACACTTGCTCTCCTGGGAGGAAATCCTGCCTGCAGGAGCTAAGCATTTAGAAGGCTGGCTTTGAAAAACTTAGCTAAGTGTGCCACTGCAAAAACATCCATTAACATTATGGGATGTTAGTGACAGCAGCTTTGGGTTGACTCCTAGCTGTAGAGTTTCTAGAGGAGTGATCCAGATGATTGCTGTTGGCCACAACAACCCTGTGTGCAGCTCAGCATTTCTTGTGAGAGTCTTCAGCTGCATTCTGTTCAGTGGCAGGTCCATGGTGGAAGAGTTCCCCAGACCACTAATTAGCACAGCTATGTGATGTGTTTGTACATGCTGGCCATTACAAAAAAACCCTCTGAATTACCTCTTAGCTGTCAGGCAGAAGGCACTCTCCCCACATCTACCTTGCTTTTCTCCGGTCCTCCCTTGTGGGGTTTCCTCACAACAGCTTTCCAGCAGGCACAGCTTTCCTCTTGCTATCTTTAGCCCATTTATGCTCTTATGAAGGCAGGCAGGCTCTCAGTGCAGGGATTTAGAGGCCTTTCCTGCTAATTGACAGCTTGTAAACTTAATTGGACTGTCTCCCTGGGCACCGTTCCTAAATCAATTAGGCAGTGAGTTGGCCGTCACCTCCTTTCCCGAGCAGGTTGCCTGGAAGCGCCTGCCCAGGAGAAGTCAGGCATCCAAATGGGAAGATGTTGACCTCTACAGCTGAAAGTTATCACATTTTAAAACTCATTCTGTATAATTGCTGTCAAATGTATTTGAGCAAGAAAGCAGAATTCTCTCTGTCCCTCCTCCCTCCCTCTCTTCTTCTTCATGGTCCGCTGTGCAAAAATATTCCCTACAGCATCCTGGTTCCCAGCCTTGTCCCTCTTCTTCTCAGCTCTCCATGCTGCCAAGGGGATGCTGTGTGGATTGACCAGCCTCTCTTCCCAGCCTCACAGGACTTTGGGGGGCTGCTCTTTTGCTAGCAATGCAGATATACCTTTGTATAACTTAGGTTGGAAAGGACCTCGAGGATCATCAAGTCCAACCTATCAACACAGACCCCATGACTAGACCGTGGCACCAAGTGCCATGTCCAATCTCCTCTTGAACGCCTCCAGGGATGGTGACTCCACCACCTCCCTGGGCAACCTGTTCCAATGATGAATGACTCGCTCGGTGAAGAACTTCCTCCTCACCTCCAGTCTAAACTTCCCCTGGTGCAGCTTGAGACTGTGTCCCCTTGTTCTGGTGCTGGTTGCCTGGGAGAAGAGACCAACCCCTTCCTGGCCACAACCACCCCTCAGGTAGTTGTAGAGCGCAATGAGGTCTCCCCTGAGCCTCCTCTTCTCCAGGCTAAATAATCCCAGCTCCCTCAGCCTCTCCTCACAGGGCCATGCTCAAGGCCTCTCCCCAGCCTTGTTGCCCTTCTCTGGACATGTTCAAGTGTTTCGATGTCCTTCTTAAAATGAGGGGCCCAGAACTGGACACAATACTCAAGGTGTGGCCTAACCAGTGCAGAGTACAGGGGCATAATGACTTCCCTGCTCCTGCTGGCCACACTATTCCCCACACATCCTCACACATCCACACACAACCCTCGCACAAGCACTGTAGTGGTCGGTGGCAGCAAAACCCAGACAGACCTTCAGGACTGAAATCAAATCCCTGATGGCTTGGAATTGTTTGCCACAAAAGTCCTGTAGAATTGTTTGGGTTGGAAAAGACCTCTGAGGTCACTAAGTCCAACCATCAGCCAAAGACCACCAAGACCATTAAACCATGTCCTAAAGAGCCATGTCCACAGATTTCTGGAACCCTTGCAGGTGTGGTGACTCCACCACCTCCCTGGGCAGCCTGTTTCTATCTCTGACCACTCTTGCAGCAAAGACGTTTTTCCTAATCTCCAACCTGAGCCTCCCCTGGGGCAACCTGAGGCCACTTCCTCTCCTCCTGTCACTTGTTCCTTGGGAGAAGAGGCCAACCCCCACCTGGCTCCAATCTCCTTTCAGGGAGCTGCAGAGAGCAATGAGGTCTCCCCTCAGCCTCCTCTTCTCCAGACTGAACACCCCCAGCTCCCTCAGCTGCTCCTCCCCAGCCCTCTTCTCCAGACCCTTCCCCAGCTCTGTGAAGAAGCCCTCTCCATGAGAACAGGCAAATCTGGTTTGAACTTCCAGTAGATGTATTCTGATTTTGGCTGAGTTCTGTGGATTCTCCATTCTCATTTATTCCAGGAGCAGACTCTTACTCAGTTTCTCCTGGAAAATCGATGGCACAGGTTTTTGGTGCCTAATGGCAGCCTCATTTTCAAAGGCATTGCAGCTTCGTGTCCTCGATGGCAACCCAGACGTGGAACAATGCCAGCCTTGGTATTGGTGGCAGTGGTTCAGCACTGCTGGCCTCCAAAGGCATTCTCAAGATAATATTAGGTTTAATTAGCATGCAAATAAGCATTTTCATCTTCACTTAGTGATTAAGGTGAAGGTTGCCCAACTTATGTAACACCTGAAAAACACAAAACACTTGGGAGGAGCGCAGCCAAGCACGGCAGTGAGATATTCAAGGGGAGGCTGGACAGGGTTCTGGGCAACCTCAGCTAGTGGAGGGTGCCCCTGCTTGCTGCAGATGGAGTTGGACTTGATGACCTTTGGAGGTCCCTTACAACCCAGAGCATTTTGTGATTGTGTGAAATGTTGTGGCCCATGGCCAGGTGAGGCATGGCTATTGCATAGTGTGGTGTCCACTGGCTTCCATCTGTGCAGATGTCAAGTGAAATCCAGGAGCCCCATGGCTTGTCTCTAATGACACTGAAAACCTGAAGTGTTTCTCTGTCACAAAACTGAATTCTATATGAGCTGCATTCTTCTCAATGCATCTCCTCCCTGTGTGCAGGTTCTCAGCAGGTCCCTTGGCCTCAAGCTGCAGTGAGATCTTCTCTACATTTTTTCCCCCATTCCTATTTACATGACAACCAAAGTTACCAACACCATGGATGGAGATGTTGTGAGCAGGGCTGCCTTTCTGTCTTACCAGACATTTTTGCCTCAGCCATCCTATGTCTTTGATATCAATGTGGAAAGTCAGCTTATTCCCCTTTCTCATCAGAAGTGTTGCCTTAAAATGAGTTTTGACAAAGCAGATCAGGATATCAACTGAGCCAATTAACTGCAGAGCATTGTGTTTTCATTCAAAGAGAGAGGAACTCTACATCTCTTCTGGTCTCCTTCTGTTACCTGCAGCAGTAGTGATAAAAATACTCCAGCACAGTGAGCCAAAGCAAGCAAGAGCTGCTGAAGGTGTGTCACACTATCAGTGGGTCAGCAGGGACAATGTCTGCTTAACATCTTCATCGGCAAGCTGCAAAAGGGACTTGAGTGCACCCTCAGTTTGCAGATGACTCTGAGCTGTGAGGGAGTAGGGAGCTGATGGAGGGTAGGAAGGCTCTGCAGAGGGACCTGCACAAGCTGCATCCATGGGCTGAGGCTCATAGGATGAGATCCAAGAAGGCCAAGGGCTGTGTCCTGCACTTGGGGCACAACAATCCCATGAGGGCTCCATGCTTGGGGCAGAGTAGCTGGAAAGTGCCCAGCAGAGAAAGCCCTGGGGGTGTTGGTGGGCAGCTGGCTAGAGATGAGCCAGGGGGTGCCCAGGTGGGCAAGGAGGCCACCAGCAGCCTGGCCTGGATCAGCAATGGTGTGGGCAGCAGGAGCAGGGCAGGGATTGTCCTCCTGCACTCAGCACTGGGGAGGCCACACCTGCAGTGCTGGGCTCAGTTCTGGGCCCTCAGTGCAAGAAGGACATTGAAGGGCTGGAGAGGGTCCAGAGGGGGGCAAGGAAGCTGGGGAAAGGTCTGGAGAACGGGGCTGGGGAGGAACAGCTGAGGGACCTGGGGATGTTCAGTCTGGAGAAGAGGAGGCTGAGAGGAGACCTCATTGCTCTCTACAGCTCATTGAGAGAAGGCTGGAGCCGGATGGGGCTTGGGCTCTGGCCCCTAGTATCAAGTGTTAGGAGGAGAGGAAATGGCCTCAAGTTGCCCCAGGGGAGGTTTAGGTTGGAGATTAGGAAGAATTTCTTTGCTGCAAGGGTGGTCAGAGATTGGCAGAGGCTGCCCAGGGAGGTGGTGGAGTCTCCATCCCTGGAGGTGTTCAAGAAATGTGTGGCCATGGCACTCGGGGCCACGGTTTAGTGGCCATGGTGGTATTGGGCTTATGGTTGGACTGGATGATCTTGGAGGGGTTTTCCAACCCAAACAATTCTCTGGTTCTATGATAATCAATAGCAGGATTCTGCAGGCTTTCAGTTACCTTTTCAGTTCACAAGCTGAGACCTACATTTCAAGGAAAGTTTGGAGGCTTCTCATTCCTCCTGCTGGAGTGCTGTAGGTCAATCACGTTCCCTTGCAGGCAGCAACACACTGCTGCCATTTTTGTCTTATGGCATATTCTTGGTTTCATCTGCAACTGTAATTGAGATGTCCCTAACTGATGATGTCTTGCAGTAAGTAATGCTCAGAAAGTCAGTCTCAGAAGTAATGCTCCACTTGGATAACTTTGCCAAGCCTGAAGGAAGTTTTAGAGCAGTTCCAGTAGTGCACCTTTCTATGTTTGAGCTGTACTCATAGGTTCATTCCTGGGGTTTCCTCCTGGGTTTTGGTGTTGCCCAGCAGTATTTTGCTCCAGGAAGGAGGTGCTTGGAACATGAATTTGTTACCTGCAGACTGGGAATAAACTTTTCCTGCCACTGTTTTAACCAAACCTAGCTGTGTGATGTTGGTCACATCAACTCAAGCCTCCAGGTGTGAGGTTCAGTGGTGATTGTGCTTTGCGTCCAAAGCACCTTCAGCTCAGTGTCCCAAGAGGAGGAGGAGGTATCTCACCTAACAGTTTCAAGGTGAACCCATTAACTTAAACCTGCCCTTTTTAACCACCAGCAATCATTTTTTCACCTGTGCTGGTTTCCATCCTCACAGCAGTGTCTTTGGTTTGGATGTTCCCTGTCAAGGTGTGATGACCAGAGGACAGCTGGGCCCTGTGGAGATCATCCAGCAGTACATCCGTTACGATGAGATGCAGGAGGCAGTCAGTCTCCTGAACACCATGAACTGGAACACAATGGGCCCCCAGTGTTACATCTGCTTGACTGCCATTGTCAATCACCTCCTCAAACAGAAGCTGACACCAGACAGAGAAGGTAAGGGGCTGGTTGGATTTCAGTGTGGTTTTGTGGTGTCTCTGTAGCCCCAACATGGGTTATGAGGATACGTTGATTATATATACATATACAGGAGGCCAGGCTGGGCCAGGCTCAAAACCAGGCTGGCTGCAGAGTGGGTTGAGAGCAGCTCTGAAGAAAAAGGCTTGGAGGTGTTGGTTGCTGAGCAGCTTGCCAGGGGCCAGCAGTGTCTTCATGCAGACCACCAGGCAGCTGTGTGCTGGGCTGCAGCCAGAGGAATGTGGGCAGTAGGGCAAGAGAGGGGATTCTGCTTTTTGACTGTGCTCTGCTGAGACCCCACCTGCAATCCTGCCTCCAGTTCTGGTGTCCCCAGCAGAAGAAGGACACAGAGCTGCTGGAGTGAGGCCAGAGGAGGCCACAAAAATGATCCAAGGGCTGGGGCAGCTCTGCTGTGAGCACAGGCTGAGGAAGCTGGGGGTGTTCAGCCTGGAGAAGAGAAGGCTCCGGGGACCTTAGAGCTGCTTTCCAGTACCTGAAGGGATCCTGCAGGAAGGCTGCAGAGGGACTTTTCCTGAGGGTGTCTAGAGACATGACAAAGCAAGGGATGAGTGAAGAGACAGGACAAGCTGAGGGAGAGCAGGGTTAGACTGCAGCTTAGGAAGAAGCTCTTCAGTAGGAGGGTGGTGAGAGTCTGGCACAGGCTGCCCAGGGAGGCTGTGGCTGCCTCCTCCCTGGAGGTGATGAAAGCCAGGCTGGATGAGGCCTTGAGCAGCTGAGTCTGGTTGAGAGGTGTCCCTGCCCATGGCAGGGGGTTGGAGTAAATGAGCTCTGAGGTCTCTTCCAACCTGAGCCATTCTGAAGTTCTATGAATAATGATGATAAAACAATGCATATTTTATTATGTGTGTGGCAGTGGTGTGACTTCTATTTCCCACCTTCTTGTCACTTTGCTACATGACACCAATGCAGCTGGTGTTGCAGGCTGGTGTGAGTGAGTGCAGCAGCCAAGCATCTGTGATGTGTTTGCACTGAGCCAGCAGCAGCCCGAGGTGGGACGTTTGCTTGCAGCAGGGGCAACAGATATCAGCCTGGTTTGTAGGTGGTTTTGAAGGGTCTCTCTTTCATCACAAGAGCCAAAGGATTTGAATAGACTATCCTCTGCTGCCTCCTTTAGGATTACAGCATCTGTCCTCACTGTAATCTTCTGCCCCCCTGCAGCAGGAGTTGGGTTCCCACGCAAGAAATGATAAATTTTAGGTTGAGCCTCATCTCTGCTGAATCCTGGTGTGATGCCTTCCTCTTGATTTGCTGTCTGTCTTGAAACTCAATAGACTTCCAGATTTGAAATGCCTTGATTTATTGAAGGTGTTATCCTCCAGTCTAGCAGGCAGACAGCTGGGGATCAGGCATCTTTTGTGGCAAGAAAGAATACTTAGGATTCTGGTGTGTTTGATGATAGAAAAACTCCGAGGTGTCCTGCATGGCTGCCAAACCATCAGCTCTCCCGTTTGGGGGGATCTGATTAAAGAAGCAGCTCTGCATTGCAAGCACAGCCTGGCCACTCGAAATGGAGCATGCTTTTAAAAGGACTGGTTTGCAAACTCTGCTGAAAATATGCACATGATAAGCAGCTGTCTGTGTGGTTCCCCCCGTGTAGCTCCCTGCTTGCAGCAGGTTGAATTTCACTCTGCCCAGAAGTTACTCGAGGTGGATCTGACAGATTTGGCATGGTAATTTGTTTGCTTCCCTTTTAGATTAACAAAACCCAGTGGGGCCTTTTATTTATAGCAATGGGGCAGTTCCCTATGAGATCTGTATTCTGCCTTCAGCAGCAAGCTGGGCTGCCTAATGAATCCATAACTGTGCTGGTAGCTCCTGGTACTCCATGCGCACTGAAATATCTCCCAAGGACAAACCATGCTGCTGCCACAAGCATGGCACCGGCAAGGCAGCCTGGCTTGAGTTTGCTCCACTCTGTTTTAATCTAAATCACTGCTGCTTGGAAAGAAAACACCTCTAAAGTTCAGCTCACCTTGCTGTCTAAAGATAATGCAAACCCTCCTTCCCCAGCAGCTTTCCTAACACAGCCCTCTTGGCACTTTTAAGTCCTCTCAGGCCTCATAAAACAAAAGGTAAGCATTGCCTGGAAATACAGAACCCTGATCATAGAATTGTCAGGGCTGGAAGGGACCTCAAGGATCAGCTGGTTCCAATCTTGCCTTCCATGGGCAGGGACACTTCACACTACATCAGGTTGCTCAATGCCACATCCAGCCTGCCCTTAAAAACCTCCAGGGATGGGACTTCCACCTCCTCCCTGGGCAACCTGTGCCAGTGTCTCACCACCCTCATGGGGGAGAACTTCTTCCTAACATCCAACCTGAATCTCCCCACTTCTAGTTTTATTCCAGATCACTAACAGGAATGGCTGCTGCAAACAGAAGCCAGCAACAAGAAGTCAGTGAGGTTTTGTCTGCCTAAGGAGACATTAGGTTCTATTTTGCATTTATGTTCTATGTTAGGTGAAGCTTTTGTGCTGCTCTTTGTGTCCACACAAAGTCTGCACACTCGCTCTGGAACTGGAAGCCATGGCAAATTCTGCCTGTGCTTGTGCCAGATGTTACCTCTCAGGGAGAAGTCACTTATTGATCATTGGCTTTCCCTCCAGCAGAGCCTGTCTTCTGTCATTTATGATTTTGTCTTACAAACCTGCAGTGGATCACACCAAGGGCTCCAGCTGTGGAGTGTGGCAGCATTGAAAACAGAGACAGCTTCTGTAGCAAAAAGGCTTGCTTTTGTTGGTTATAGGAGAGGTTATCCTGCTTCCCACCACTGCACACTGGAGGAGAGTCAAACCCTTTGGCCTTCTGCACCTTTTCATTTAAAGCTTTTTAAAGAACTGTGTGCTGAAGGAGCTTCCTTAGACCTCAAGGCCATCACTGGAAGGGTTCTGTCACCTGCTGACCTAACAGAGTAATCCCTGCAAAACTCAACTTCCTTGTTGTTTGCCCAAGAGGACAAAGGCAATTTGAGCTAATTGAGAGTTGATCTCTACTGGACAAACTTGTTCAAACTGTATACCCCTTTTGAGTCACTTTTAATTGTACACTGCTGATGAGAACTCGATGTGCTACAGTCCTCAACCTTCTGACAGCTTTTGTTGCTCAGAGTCACTGTCAGCTCGGGCTCCCAGTGAAAGTTTCTGTGCGGCTCTGTGTCGGTACAATCTGTCACGTTTTCCTTTCCTCTGTCCTACAACCACATCACATTTCATCAGTCTGAGGAATTTTGACTGACTGCAAACATGAGCAACCTGTTGTAATTGAAACAGTTCCACATGTTTTCATTGCTGCTCCGTTTGAACTCCACAGCACAGCTCCAGGCAAGCCTTGGAACCTTTTATGCTCCAACAAGACCCCTCTTGGATTCAACCGTGCTGGAGTACAGGGACCCCGTCAGCAGATATGTAAGAAGGTTCTTCCACCACCTGCTCAGGTGAATGACAGTTTCAGCCTCTATCAACTTCACATTAATTGCATATTTCCATAACTGCCTGCTTTCATGTGGTTAACATTTTCCAGGAGGACCACCCCTGAAAAAAATGCATTCATTGTGACTGTTTGTTTGACTTGCACTTGGTGCCTTTCATGTAGAGCATTGCAGGTAAAACGCTGTGCAGAGCTCATCTATCGTCAATACACTTAAAGTGAATCACCCTTCCCCTTGTAGCTTGATGGAAAAAGGAAGGCATGCCTCTGAGAGATTGCCAGCTGCTTGCAGATGAGCTGCTGAAACAGCTTACAAAGTGGGAGAAAACTCCAGCTCTAAAGAGATGTTCAAGCACCAATGGCTGGTGCACAGTCCAAGGCATTTCTGACTCTGCACCACCAAAATCTGAGCATGGAAAGCTGCAACTCACAGTGGGACCTGGGAGTGTTGGCTGTGTCCAGGTGGCCAAGAAAGCCAATGGCATCCTGGCTTGGGTCAGAACCAGGGTGGGCAGCAGGGACTGGAGGTGACCATCCCCCTGTGCTCAGCACTGGGGAGGCCACACCTCGAGTGCTGTGTTCAGCTCTGGGCCCTCATTCCAGGAAAGACATTGAGGGATTGCAGCCTGTCCAGGTCAGAGCAGTGAGGCTGGAGAAGGGCCTGGAGCCCCTGGGCTAGAGGAGGGGCTGAGGGAGCTGGGAGTTTTCAGGCTGGAGAAGAGGAGTCTGAGGGAGACCTTCTTGCTCTCTACAGCTCCCTGAAGGGAGGTTGGAGTGAGGAGGGAGCAGCCTCTGCTCCTTAGTGGCAAGAGACAGGAGCAGAGGCAATGGTTCCATGCTGCCCCAGGGCAGGCTCAGGCTGTATCTCAGGCAGAATTTCTGCACTGGAAGGGATCTCAGATGTTGGAATGGTCTGCCCAGGGCAGTGCTGCAGTCACCATCCCTGGGGGTGTTCCAGCAGCCTGTAGAGCTGTGCTTAGGGACATGGTTTGGTGGTGACCCTGCAGTGCTGGGTGGAGGGTTGGCCTGGATGAGCTTGGAGGCCTCTGCCAACCGGATACATCCTGTGATCCTGTGATTTTGTTATTCTCACCCTCAGAGTTCTTACACAGAAATTAATGTGTCAGTAATTTTCAGTGAATTTTCAATGCCAGTAAGATAAGAGGAGGGAATTAAATGCTGCCTTTATCTGTGGATTAGATGGCAGTAGTCACAATACCAAGTTCAGCTGGAATTTACTGGCTGCTGCTTTATTGCTATCTTTTTCCTTCTAAATCAATCAATAGCCTAAATCTCAACCAGTTACAAGTATCAATATACAGCAGTTTGTGTGCTCAACCACAAGTACAGCTGAGAGCTATCCAGGGGAGATGTCTCCTTCTGAATGAGATCCTGTGTGTGGGACCTTCTTGAAGAGTGTAGATGGGCAGAGTGAGAAGACCTGCACCTTTTTATCAGTGATTCATCCAGACTAGATATGTAAGATGAAAGGAAATGGCCTTAGAACAAGAGGAAATGGCCTCAAGTTGTACCAGGGGAGGCTTAGGTTGGACCTCAGAAGAAACTTCCCGACAAAAAGAGTCCTCAGACACTTGCACAGACTGCCCAGGGAGGTGGTTGAATGCCCATCCCTGGAGGTGTTTGAGAGAGGCAGAGATGTGGTGCTGAGGGCCACGGTTCAGCCCCAGCCTTCGCAGAGTTACAGAATGGTTGGGCTGGATAAGCTTGAAGGGCTTTTCCAACCCAAACAATTCCCTGCTTCTGCACAGGCTGTCTGCATATGCAAAGCTAGGAACTGCAGGTTGCTGTGCTTGTCCCAGCCTGAAAGAGAAATATTTTATACTGCCTTCTGCATTTTGAATCCCAATAGGATCATCTTTCTGCTAAACAGGTCTATTCTGATGGGCAAATTACTGAGCAGGATGCTCCAAATAGCTGCATAATATGCAACAGCCTTTCACTGGAGTCATCTTAACAGTTGTGGCCACAATAGTGGTGCAAGCTCTGCTTTTGCCTTTCTCCTAGAAACCAGCAGGGAAGATCTGTTGCTGCCATGGCCAACTGCAGTGGCTGTGGGCCAGTTGCCTGCAGAGGACAGATGTGGAAAGAATGCCTCAGAGATTGCTGAGAGGTGTAACTCTAGTGCTCTTACATCTGCAAGTGAAAGGTGTATTCCCTCTGACTCAGGATTTGCTTCCAAATGCTAGCAGGCATGCAGAGGCATGGGGCCCTGGCTGAGCTTCCAGCCCTTGGGGCTGCTGAGCACAGCTGAGTGCTGACTCAACCCCCCCTAGCGCACAGGGAGCTGCCGCCTGGGCAACGTGGGGCACGGGCAGGAGGTGTGCGGCTGATGTCCCTGTGGCTTCTGGCTGTCCCCCGGAGCAGCTCTTGAAGGGGCCAGGGTGGTCTGTGGGACACAGGACTGCTCCTTGGCCATTCCCCTGCTGTCAGAGGGATTTGTCATCAGCCGAACGGCAGCGATAGGATCAGGCGGTGGCTGCGGAACAGATGGCAACGCTTGGAGCTTATCTGGGAAGACATAATCTAAGGACAGGATGGAATGCTCAGAAATGGGAGATTTGTCTGATAGACAGCAAGGAAACGATGCCCAAAGCTGATCCTTACTGCATTAAAGTGGCTCTGCCTTAATTGGTGTTTATTTTCTTTCAGATGGTTTCTTAAGTGACTGGAGTGGTTTGAATGTAGGCTAAGCAGGGGGCACTCCAGGAGTGCTGCAGGAAGGGTGAGGAGTGTGTGGCCCTGTATGAAGGGATGCCAGCTGGGCACGCTGCAGTGTCCCAGGCACAGTGCTGTCCTGGGCACAGCTGTCTGCCAGGAGCCAGCCAGCCAGGGCTCTGCTGCCAGCCTGCATTTACAGCTCTGCATTAGAGCGGGGAGAAGAGTGAGGAGGGAATCAAGCTCTTGCCTTTTCAAGTGCCCATATTCTGCTCGTGAGGACACTGGCAATGGAGTAGTCCTCCCACAAGCTGCTTGTCAGGAGACAGCAGCTTTGTCCGAGTGTCAGGAAGACTGCACCTCAAGCCAGCTGCAGGCTCTTGGTCTCAGCCCTGGTTGTTTGATTTACTCACTGTCTTTTTTTCCCTTATTCATTGAACACCAGACACTTGCAGGCTAATCCCAGGTGTTGGAGAAATCTCCTCAGAGTGAAGTTTCATCGTGAAAATGAGGAGACCAAAGCAAAGCGATCACTTGCAGCCTGTTGCAGCAAGAGGGGGAGGAATCATGGTGCTTCCTAAACTATGTGCACTGCTAAGTGTGGCTGGTACTAAAGAAGTGTCCTTTGCAATAGGGTAGGGCCTACTGCAAGTCCTTTGGCCTTCAGAGAAAGCAAGCAGTACATGCACAGAAGTTAAAGCTGGAGGATAAGGAGCTAAACTCAGCAGTGGGAGTAGGAAGACTGAGGAGAGTGGCTTTAGGATCATGAGTAGAAGACAAGGGACTGAGGACAAAGGCCTAAAAGCAGGGGTGGGGACAGAGAGAGTCCTGCAAAAGGGACTGAGAGTACAAACTAGAAGAGGGGAAGACAGCTTGGGGTGTGCAGTGGGCTCTGGAGGAGACCAGACCCATAAGGGCTGGACAGGGGTGGAGCCTTTCATGCAAGATTAAACCATTAAAAGGCTGCAGTGTTTCTAGATCTAAATCTGAAAAATGTTCATATAAACAACAGCTGCCCCCACCCCCCATCCCCAGCTTTCCTTTGCATGCCCCACCAATCTGCCTTAAGCCTTTTCTAGAAGGACCCACTCTTGTGAGAGAAGGATTCCTTCTACATGCTGAGACAATCTTTGACCTGCCTGCTGAGTCTGCCAAAAAGGTGCCAGTGAATTGTGGTACTTTTAAAGGTGTGAGTTGTCTGTGTGCACCAGAACTGAGCAATGGAGCTAGCCTTTCACAGAGCCTAGCTTCACCTCACAGCCGTTCCAACCTGCCCTCTGGGCTGAAAGGTTCTCTGCCCACTGGCAAAGAGCTGGAGAATGCATTTTCACCTCTTTTTCTGCCATCAAGGAGATCACTCTCTAGAAAAGTCCTGAAGACTGATGGTAGGTTGCCTTCAGGAAAGCTGCTCCACTCTTCCTGTCTGCATTCCAAGTCCTGGGTTAAGAAAGTGGGGGGCTGCAGCCTGAGGTGGGCCAAGGAGCACAGCCAGCAGGGTTGAAGGATGATCAGAGGGCTGGAGCACCTCTCCTATGAGGACAGACTGAAGGAGTTGGGGCTGTTCAGTCTGCAGAAGAGAAGGCTCCGAGGTGACCTAATTGTGGCCTTCCAGTATCTGCGGGGGGCCTACAGGAAGGCTGGGGAAGGACTTCTCAGGATGTCAGGTAGTGATAGGACTAGGGGGAATGGAATGAAGCTGGAGGTGGGGAGATTCAGGCTGGATGTGAGGAGGAAGTTCTTCACCATGAGAGTGGTGAGACCCTAGAATGGGTTGTCCAGGGAGGTGGTCGAGGCCCCGTCCCTGGGGGAGTTTAAGAGCAGGCTGGATGAGGCTCTGGCCAGGCTGATCTAGTGTGGGGTGTCCCTGCCCATGGCAGGGGGGTTGGAACTAGATGATCCTTGTGGTCCCTTCCAACCCTGTATGAAACTATGAAACTATGAAATGGGCGGCAACTGGAAGGGAGGAAGGTGCCTTGCAACTTTCTTTGGTGCAGCCAGGTTATTTGTATCCATCCTTATAAAATAAACAGGTTCTGAAACTTGCAAACCATGCAGCATCTTCAGCTTCCACTGCAACAGAAGCATTGCAGGTACAGGCCCTGGATGCAGCGTGTGGAGCACCTCCAAACCCAGGCATTCAAGGATGCTAAATTAAAATTAAAGGGCTCCTAATTATATGCCAGGGATCCATTACAACAGTGTTTATGGAATGAATAATTATTTTCCCTTTAAAGTCTTATCTGTAATTTTAAAATGCTGAATTACAAGGAGAGAAACCTCTCTGAGGTGTTCCTGGCCACTTGAGCAGCACTCTGGTGTTTTATGATGATGTCACTGCTTCTAATCACCTAATGCATTAGATCGTTATGTAAAGTGTTGAGCAGAGGTGGATTTATTGGGATGCCTTGGGGACCTGTAACCTTCTTGCCCCCACCCTCTCGTTGGGAGCTCTGCCGGCTGCTCAGTGCGTTTGCGTGAGGGGGGAGTGGCTGCAGGGCTGCCTGGCCCCGCACAGAGCAGGGAGCGGGGCGGGAGGACTGCTGCCGGCCCGGCGCTGGCACCGCTGACTGACGGCTGCCAGCGAGCATTCCTCAGTGCCTCTCCTCAGCCCTTCTGGTGCACGGAATCGCCGTGTTTGATTGGCACACGGGCAGCCACGGACGCACCTCTGCTCTGCTTGGCTCCTGTGTGCCCTCTCAGACAGCGAAGTAATGCAGCGGTAGCTGGAGCTAAGTCTGGGCTGGAGAGGAGAGGCTGAAATGCAGCTTCTTCTGGGCCCTTTCTACCATTGTGGCTCTGTCCTTGGGAACATGCAGCTGCAGGATCTTTTTGCCTGTTATGTTGGTTTGTGGGGGGGTTTTCACATGGAAAAGTACTAAGGTTCAAGATCGTTGAGAATCATAGTATCATAGTATCATTCAGGGTTGGAAGGGACCACAAGGATCATCTAGTTCCTGCCATGGGCAGGGACACCCCACACTAGATCAGGCTGGCCAGAGCCTCATCCAGCCTGGGCTTAAACACCTCCAGGGACAGGGCCTTGACCACCTCCCTGGACAACCCATTCCAGGGTTTCACCACTCTCATGGTGAAGAACTTCCTCCTCACATCTAGCCTGAATCTCCCCACCTCCAGCTTCATTCCATTCCCCCTAGTCCTATCACTACCTGAGATCCTGATCATGGAATTGTTTGGGCTGGAAAAGACCTCTAAGATCATCAAGTCAAACCTTCACCCTGAGATCACCATGGCTTTGGACCATGGACCATCTGATAATTCCATTAAAAGAATGTAATCGTGGGGTTTTCCCCCCAAGGTGCAAATGTGTGTCCCTCCAAAGCAAGCTCTGCTCTCAACAGCAAGGCAGTGCATTTGCTTCTCAAGAGCAAAGTGCAGCTCTGAGCATCCTCCCTGGCATAGGCTGCCCAGGGAGGTGGTGGAGTCCTCATCTCTAGAAGCATTCAAGAAACCTGTGGCCATGGCACTTGGGACATGGTTTAGTGGCCAAGGTAGTCTTGGGTTGATGATTGGACTGGATGACCTTATAGGGCTTTTCCAGCCCAATCAATGCTGTGGTTTTATGGTAGACCTTTGGATGAATTAGTGAAAGATTCTCTTTGTTCTGAATCCCAAACCCAAAACCCTCTGCCACATCATTACTGTTCGTGTTCTTACTCCTCCTCCACTCTCCTCAGAAGGGTTGTGTGCCCTTCCCAGCATGCAGGGCAAGGTGCTGCTGTTAAACACAAAGACTTGAGCTGGGTGTTGGACAGAGGTTGCTGAAGTGGTGTGACTTCACACACAGAGCTTGCCAGAGCAGAGCTCCTTTGGAAGCATTCACCCAGGAGCTGAGAAAGCAGGGGATCATTAGCATCAGGGGAGACCTGCTTCCAGCCAGGACTGCTTTTTAGGCACCACTGCAGTGTAGTGCTCCACTCTCCGACACAATGCCTTCTCACCCAGGTCCAGGGCAGCCTTTGACAAGCTCCACTAAAGCTCTGTGTCCCTGCAGGTGCCTGGTTTGTGCAGGACTGACTGCCCCTGGGCAAGCAGGCTGCTGTAGCATTGCACCGCAATCTGCAGAGTGAGAATTCCATCCTGAACGGGGCCCTGAATCACAGCTGAACTGATGCCTCAGCTCCATCAGGACAGTTCCCAATCCTGTCTGCTGCCAACTGGATGGAACTGAAGGGCAGAGTGAGCAAAGAGCTTTTATGATCCTTTTATAGAGCACCCTAGAAGTGGGATCTGTAATTACATTGGTACATAGTGTGTCAGCAAACATGGATAAACAGTAATGATGCCATGGCTCGGTACTCAGAGGCTCTTTTATATTCATAAGGTCACCCATTAGGCATTCAATGCTGCCTTTAGATGAAATGCCCACTGATGTCAGCCAGATTCTCCACATGAGCAGGATCCATCTCTATGGGAGCAAGTTCAGTGGCAGCATTCTGACTAAAGCAGCACCTTCTGGAGAAGACTTTGAAGAGTCATTTCCTGTCATCTTGTGAAAACCATCAAAACCAAAGGCTTTCCTATTTTACCGTGGCACTGATAAAGGAGAATTTCAGTTGCTGCACATGAAAAGATTCCTCTGGTCATGATTCTTGACCTGCTTTAGAAACAAGGAATGAAGGCACCTATTTAAGGGAACTAGACTATTTTTGCAGTGAAAGAGGCTGAAGAGCTCAGGCAAAGTTCAGAATGTCTTTGCTTCAGTCCTATGTTGGAGGTGATTGTTTTGTCTTAAACCAGCTGCACAGCAGCTCTCCGATTCAGCCAGATGCTTTGGTGCCTGGGCAGGGGGGAAACCAAATTAGGTGACATAATTGCTAGAGAATAAAATCCCAGGAAGAGAAAGCACAAGGAATCTGTCAGAGGTTTGGGCCAAACTTTCTGCTGAGCCTCCTGGGAGACATTGCTTGGAGCATGGGGAGAGGGGCCCCTGCCACACCACAGCTGGCTGCTGGGTGGCCCAGAGTGCCGTAAGTCCTCCAGTTCTCTGCTGTGTCCCACCCATGGGACAGCTCTTGGCGAGCAGGAGCACAGCACAGTGGTGCTGGACTAAGTTGCTTGTGCCAAGGCTATTCCCACACGCCAGCTAATCTGACTTTGATATTGCTGCCTTTAGAAGCTGAGCCCACGTAAAGACCATTGTGGTGGTGTGCTGTGTAACCGATCATTTGCCCTCAGAAGGTGACTTTTTACCTGCTGTAGCAGCTGTGCAGATCCCCTGCAGTCTGAGGGGCTTTGGGTGGGCATCAAGTGCAGAGGCAATGCAGATATGCCATGCTGATGGGCAAACCTTCAAGGGTGAGTTCTGAACAACACATCTCCACCCTTGAGCATCCATAAGAAGTCAGCCTCATGGTTCCTTTGAAGGTCATCACTTGCTCCCTCTCCATCAACTCTCCCCAGTCACTGGTGGTTATCTCCTTCTGGAGTGGTCCTCACAAATCTCTTCCTCAGGTCTTGACCAAGACCCTGAATTTAAGGTTTGTTTTTTTCTGCACAATCTTTGCAGGCTGGATGATGTTTCATCTCTTTGCCAAGCTACTTTTTCTCCATTAGTCTTGAGAGTCTTCCTGGGGCCCCCTCTTCCACTTGATTTTTCTGTATAGGGAAAATCTGGAGCTCAGCTTGTCAACTCAGACCAGAACGTGGCTTGGCAATCTGTAATCCATTTGTGCAAAAATGGTTTGGTTTCCTCCCTGAAGAGCTTTGTGCTTCTGACTTTTCTCCCACTTCCATCCAGTACCCTCAAGGAAGAGCTAACTGAGCAGGTCAGACAGCCCTTGGCTTCCTGTCTTCAAGTGCACAGCTTCCTTTTATGGTTCAGAACCAAAGAGCCTGATAAGGAAAGGCTGCTCTGAGTCAGATTTAGAGCAAATGTCAGCCATATCCAATGGTCCAGTAATGGGATGTAGTGTTTTGGTGGTGCCCCTCACCTTTCATAGTGTGGAATTGAGATGTCCTTCCTACTCCTCTGGGCTTCCTCCCATGCTGGTATAAAGATAGAATAGAATAGAATAGAATAGAATAGAATAGAATAGAATAGAATAGAATAGAATAGAATAGAATAGAATAGAATAGAATAGAATAGAATAGAATAGAATAGAATAGAAGCATCCAAAAGATGAGTGACCCCACCAAAGGGGCATGTCTAAGTTAGGCATGAAGAATCACATGTCAGCACCTAGCCCTATCAACTAACTCTAGGGGAAGCCTAAATTAGCCTGATTAGCCTCAATTAGTCATGTGAAGGGGAGCTGTTTGAAGATGGGGTGATCTGCACTGGAAATGCCCAGCTCCTCTTTCACATCAGTACTGGCCAGCTAACAGACCTTACATGCTCAGATGTGGTCCTGAAAGAGAGGGAGGGAAGCACAAAGACCAGATGTATGAAACTCACAGTTACAGAATGGTCTGGGTTGGAAGGGAACTTCAAAGCTCATCCAGTCCACCCCCCTGCACTCAGCAGGGACATCCTCCACTAGATCAGGTTGCCCAGAGCCCTGTCCAGCCTCACCTTGAATATCTCCAGGGATAGGTCCTCAACCACCTCCCTGGGCAACCTGTGGCAGTGTTCCTGCAGCCTCCTGGTGCAGAACTTGTTCCTCACATCCAATCTCAATCTGCTCTGCTCTAGTTTGAATCCATTGCCTCTGGTCCTGTCCCTGCAGGCCTTTGCAAACAGGCCCTCTGCAGCCTTCTTGTAGCCTCCTTCAGGCACTGGCAGGCTGCTCTAGGGTCTCCCTGAAGCCTTCTCTTCTCCAGGCTGAACACCCTCAGTAGAGGTGCTCCAGCCCCCTGATCATTTTTGTGGCCCTCCTCTGGACCCTCTCCTTCCTGAATTGTGAGTGCTGGGGAGAAAGACCACAGCAAATCACTGCTCAGTGCTTCCAACACAACAGCCAGGGGTCATCAAAGGAAGCTCACAAGTAGCAGTTTCACAATGCAGGGATTCTTCACCTAACTTGTAACTAAACCATGAGGCTGCTTAGCACAGGATGTTGTAGACCATCAAAGTGGATGGGAGGTGAAAGGGAAGAGAAATTCTCTGAGGGATTCCAGCATAGAAACCACCTCTGGCTCAGCAAGTCCCTGAACCACAAATGGTTGGAGACTGCCTGGGGAAGTATCACCATATCCTTGCCCTGTGCTTACTGCCCTTCCTTGGCGCCTGGCTGTTGGCACCTTGTGAGCTTGGATGTGCCTTGGGGCTGGCAAAAGCTCCTTCTTACCTTGGGTGTCCTTGTGCCTGATGTTGTGCAGAAAAGCCCTGAAACACTCTCTGGGTTTCCATCTGCTCCCTCAAAAATGTGCCCAAATTTGTCTGATCAAAGTTCTAAGAGTTTCTGGTCTGACTCTCCTCTGGCTGGGTTTGCTGTGGTGTGTGGGAACCTTAGGAGCTTCGCTGCTGCATACTATTATTGTAAAGAAATTATGTTGGCTAGATGGAAAAAGTAAAGATGCTGTAGGGGAGCTGTAAGTCAAGAAGTCACAGAATCACAGAAAGCATCTGGTTGGCACAGCCCTCCAAGCTCACCCCGTCCAACCCTTCACCCAGCACTGCAGGGTCACCACCAAACCAGGTCCCTAAGCACAGCTCCACAGGCTGCTGGAGCACCCCCAGGGATGGTGACTGCAGCACTGCCCTGGGCAGACCATTCCAACATCTGAGATCCCTCCCAGTGCAGAAATAGTTCCTGAGCTCCAGCCTGAGCCTGCCCTGGGGCAGCTTGGAACCATTGCCTCTGCTCCTGTCTCTTGCCACCAAGGAGCAGAGGCTGCCCCTTCCTCACTCCAACCTCCCTTCAGGGAGCTGTAGAGAGCAAGGAGGTCTCCCTCAGCCTCCTCTTCTCCAGCCTGAACACCCCCAGCTCCCTCAGCCTCTCCAGGCCCTGCTCCATCCTCACTGCCTTCCTGCAGTGTGGGCCCAGAGCTGAGCACAGTACTCAAGGTGTGGCCTCCCCAGTGCTGAGCACAGGGGGATGGTCACCTCCTGGCCCTGCTGCCCACCCTGGTTCTGATCCAAGCCAGGATGCCATTAAGTGACTCTGAACCAGGCCCTGCACCACCACTTTGTGATTGGATATTTATCTTTGTACAAAATACTGAGTTCTGCTGTCACTGAGAAGCCATGGCACTAAAGCCCCACATCTCGTCCAGTGTCAGGCAGGAGGGAGACCTGGCCCTGTAGCTGCTGGAAAGCGGAGGAGAAAAGGGCCTGCTCATCTCCAGTGGAATGCCAAACCTCCTTCTGCTGCAGTTTGAAATTGCAGAGCTCTCAGCCATGTGCAGCAGGGATTTGTGATAGAGGCAGCAACTCATCCTGAACGCAGCCACGACGCTGCGCCTCTCCTACAGAGCTGTCTGGAGCGTGTAGACATGCTGATATGTCTGCTCCACAAAACCCAGCTACCCAGACACACTGTAAAGTTTACATGATCACCAGAGTGAGAGGGATAAAGCTGGAGGAGAAGAAAAGGAGAAGCAAATTAATGCACTAAAGGCTGGGATTTAACAGACGGGTCCCCAGTAAAGTAAATGTGAAACAACAGGTGTCACTGACTCTTATCAGCCTGCCTAATTAACACCTGCTGTAGCCCACAGTACTTGGGAAGAGGCTGTTGGAGTGTGTCTGTGTCTAAAGATAAAGATAGGCTGTGGAGAAGTTACTGAGTGGTGAGAGGTTGGGTGAACAGAGAGGCTTGGGGGCGAGGGGGAGGCTGAGTTTGCCGGGTGGGCGTTAGCTGCGGCTGGGAGAAAGCTGAAGGAAAGGCAACTCTGATGAGACTGCAAGGTAGGGAAATATTGCTATGGCAACACAACTTCTTCCCTGGGAGGAAAAAGGAGTGCAGAGATTGGGAAATTCAAAGGAAGCATACAGGCAGGAGAAGGAAAGACTGAACCTAGTTTCAAAGGAAGTAAAACACTGTAGTATCGACTGACATCATCATCCTCTCCACCAGCAGGCTTGCCAACCCCACTAAGCTGTGTGGTGTGCTGGACTCACTGGAGGGCAGGGATCCATCCAAAGGGACCTCAACAGGCTTGAGAAATGGGCCAGTGCCAGCTGCATCAGGTTCAACAAGTCAAAGTGCAAGGTCCTACACCTAGGTTGGGCCAATCCCAGGCACAAATATAAACTGGGTTCAGAGTGGGCTGAGAGTCCTTGAAGAGAAGGACTTGGGAGTGTTGACAGAGGAGAAGCTCCCCAGGAGCCAGCAGTGCCCTCCTGCAGCCCAGCAGGCAGCTGTGTACTGGGCTGCAACCAGAGGAGTGGATCGAGCAGGGCAAGAGAAGGGATTCTGCCCCTTGGCTCTCCTCTGCTGAGACCTCACCTAGAATCCCACCTCCAGTTCTGGTGTCCCCAGCAGAAGAAGGACACAGAGCTGCTGGAGTGAGGCCACAAAAATGATCCAAGGGCTGGAGCAGCATTACTGTGAGGACAGGATGAGGGAGCTGGGGGTGTTCAGCCTGGAGAAGAGAAGGCTCTAGGGGACCTTAGAGCTGCTTTCTAGTACCTGAAGGGATCCTGCAGGAAGGCTGCAGAGGGACTTTTGACAAGAGTGCCCACTGATAGGACATGGGGAAATGGATTGAAATTGAAGGAGAATAAGTTTAGACTGGATCTTAGGAAGAAATTCTTCACTATGAGGGTGGCAAGGCTCTGGAATGGATTGTCCAGAGAGGCTGTGGATGCCTCCTCCCTGGAGATGTTCAAGGTGAGGTTGGATGGGGCCTTGAGCAGCCTGGGCTAGTTGAGAGGTGTCTCTTCCCAAGGCAGGGGGGTTGGATTAGATGATCTCTAAGGCCTCTTCTAGCCTAAACCATTCCAGGACTCTCTGATTCTATGAAATTGCTGCTATCCAGACTTTATAGCTCCTGCCACTGGAAATCTCAGGCATGGAAGAGTGAAGCTGCCCAGAATGAGCAGGCTGCTGCTGCTGCTGCTGCCAACAGCCATGAGCCCTTGCACAAGAGCCCAGGCTAAGGCAAGGACTTGGTGCCATGTAGGACGTGTGGCACAGAGACGTTGACAGAAGCAGAGCCTTCAAACTACTGCAGTGTGTGGTGCTGCTCAGAGTCACTTCTCTGGTCTTTACATGGTGCTGAATTGGAGCTGATCTGAGCAAAGGAGTGCCCCAGCTTTCTTTAGAGCTAGACCCACTGCTTTCTCCAGCCCTCTAGACTGTTCCCTACCCAGTATGTATTTTGAAAGTGCAAGTGCTGCCTTCTTACTAAACTTGGGTCAAAATTCCCTTGCTTCACTTGAGAGCCTGCCTGAAGGTGCCTGGACAGCTTTTCTTTGAGCAGAGAGAGCCTGTCCTGAGAAGCAGCTTGTCAGTGTTAACAGCGAGTATCATAGTATCAGTCAGGGTTGGAAGGGACCACAAGGATCATCTAGTTCCAACCCCCCTGCCATGGGCAGGGACACCCCACACTAGATCAGCCTGGCCAGAGCCTCATCCAGCCTGGTCTTAAACACCTCCAGGGACGGGGCCCCAACCACCTCCCTGGACAACCCATTCCAGGGCTTCACCATTCTCATGGTGAAGAACTTCCTCCTCACATCCAGCCTGAATCTCCCCACCTCCAGCTTCATTCCATTCCCCCTAGTCCTATCACTACCTGACATCCTGAGAAGTCCCTCCCCAGCCTTCCTGTAGGCCCCCTTCAGATACTGGAAGGCCACAACTAGGTCACCTCGGAGCCTTCTCCAGACTGAACAGCCCCAACTCCTTCAGTCTGTCCTCATAGGAGAGGTGCTCCAGCCCTCTGCTCATCCTCATGGCCCTTCTCTGGCCACGCTCCAGCCTGTCCCCTGGACTACCTCACAGAAGGTCACATTTGTGTTTCCTGGGCAAAATCTCATCCCAGAAGACCGGAACCACATGGGGAGAAGTCTCCTCTTTGTCAGGTTGGGAACGTCTCCAGGATTCACAGCGCTCGAGGGCTTTCTCTGGCCAGGGAGCCATACTGTCTGGCTCCCCTTATTAGCTTTTTCTTTCCTCCTATTCTTTAATTTGGCTTCTTTCTTTGTTTTCTTGCTGCATACCACAGGGTACCCTTTGATGTGACGGGCATCTAGCTCAGCACCCCAAGGATCTATAAAGCTATCGGTGGACTGCTCTGCTCTAAGTGCCATCTGACAGGATACTCCAGTAAGAGAGCTTTGGAGTGGCTTGGCATCCTCGTGCCCATTTCAGAGCTTCTCATGGTTATTCACACCAGCTTTTCCTTGAGCCCTCTTTGTCTGTGACCTTTGAAAGGCTCCATGAGGGATTTCTTTTCAAACAAGCCCAGCACTGCAGTTAACATGCCCATATAAAATTATAGGGTCACAAAGCCACACGTTAATGCTCTGCTAAATTTGGGCCCGAAGGGATGTATGGATTATACCTGGTCACCCCTGAGAGCTTCTGCATCTCAAATACAATTTAGAAGATTATCCCTTGACTCACACACATGGTTGGACCTGGTGGCTGTTTCCCCAGCAGCCTTTGGTGTGCTCTGCAGCACTTTCTCTTCATCAGGACCAGAGTCCTGCTGAGTAAAAGTGTGGAGAGAGAAGGAAAGAGAAGTTCTTTAGAGTTCCTGGTCTTCAGGCTGCATTTAGTGGTCTGGGTTTCTCTGCAACTATCTTCTTTAAAATAAATAGTCCTGCTGAGCTCATCAGCATAAAATAGGATCAGCTTTTGGCTGACTTCTGTTTAAAGTGGCTTGGGTTTGTTTTGTGGGGTTTTGTTCTTTAATGAAATATAAGATCACAGCATCACAGAATGGGCTGGGCTGGAAGGGACCTCCAAAGGTCATCCAGTCCAACCCCCTCTGCAGTCAGCAGGGACATCCTCCACTAGAGCAGGTTGCCCAGAGCCCTCTCCAGCCTCACCTTGAATATCTCCAAGGGTGGGGCCTCAACCACCTCCCTGGGCAACCTGCTGCAGTGTTCCAGGTGCAGAACTTGTTCCTCACATCCAATCTCAATCTGCTCTGCTCTAGTTCGGGGCCATTACTCCTGGTCCTGTCCCTGCAGGCCTTTGCAAACAATCCCTCTGCAGCCTTCCTGTAGCCACTTCAGGTACTGCCAGGCTGCTCTAAGGTATCACTGGAGCCTTCTCTTCTCCAGGCTGAAGAACCCCAGCTCCCTCAGCCTGTAGCAGAGGTGCTCCAGCCCCCTGCTCTTGAGGTATTTATTCCTCTCCAGGAACTCTAAGTAAAATGCCAGGATTTCAGCATTTTCTCTTCAATGCAGGATGTATCTTTGCCCAGTGTTGCCTTTTATTGTAGGAAAGGTTACCTCCTGAATGTTTACTTTCACATCTTTCCTTGCAGGTAGATAGAATTTCAGGGCTGTCATTTGAAGGATGCACTGGGGTTGCACTATCTGCACCTGACTTCATTACACATCAATATTATTCATGTGAGACACACAAGACCTCAAGCCCTGGATCAAGTGGCAGGAGGAGGGGGTGTGTTGGGGGGGGTTTCATGTGCTCTGGAGCTGTCTTCTGAAATCCAGCTGCATGCCTAACCCAGTGGTGCTACCTTCAACAGCTGGTTGGAAACCAGCCTGGCCACAATTAAATCAAACACTTAGCAACCTAGCCACCAGGTTTTTGCATCCTTCCACCTGACAGTACCTGAAGGGAGGTTGGAGTGAGGAGGGGGCAGCCTCTGCTCCTTGAGACAGGAGCAGAGGCAATGGTTCCAAGCTGCTCCAGGGGAGGCTCAGGCTGGAGCTCAGGAAATATTCCTGCACTGGAAGGGTTCTCACATGTTGGAATGGTCTGCCCAGGGCAGTGCTGCAGTCACCATCCCTGGGGGTGTTCCAGCAGCCTGTGGAGCTGTGCTTAGGGACATGGTTTGGTGGTGACCCTGCAGTGCTGGGTGGAGGGCTGGCCTGGCTGAGCTCGGAGGGCTCTGCCAACCGGATACATCCTGTGATCCTGTAAGCTCTAATTACTCTGCCTCAGAATTCCACTGCAGCAGGGTGCAGAGTCAGTTTGCAAATGTTGTTCTTTCTTTTAATTTTGCCTAATGTAAAAAGGAAAATATTTCAGATAATAGCAACGTTTGGGGGGGGGGGAGGGAGGGGGAAAGAAAGAAAGAAAAGGCCCTGAAAAAGGCCTGAAAAAGCAGCGTTTCTGCACCACAAATTGCTGATACCAGAACTTGTGGGGAGCAGCTTCTTTTATGAATAATGATTATGCTTGTGCCTAAGAAATGGGCAAGCTGCCTAGAAATGGGCTGAAAGAATGAGCTATTAAATTGAAATATTAAACTGAATAACTGAATTAAAAGCGAATCCTTGTAAAGCCCGCCCTAAAACCGGGAGGAGCTGCAAGCCTGCTGCTTGGAACACATTTCCCCCCCCCATCTGTTGTTTTATTTGTGTCTGCCTAAATACAATTGCCTGATGTAAGTAAACACTTGACTGATAGGCTGGGTGCTTTGAAATCTGCCTATGCACCACGGAATGCCGAACAATTAAAACTCCATTTCACTCCGGTTTGATGACATGGAAATGCTTTGCAATATTCATTATTTTCCCAGCACCACCACCACCACCCCACCCTATTCTGTTTGCTCAGTGCATATTTCACAGTCACCTTTTTTTTGGAATGCATATCACCCTTGATTGGCCTGGGAGATGAGGGGGACTTGGAAATTCCTTGCACTGAAACGATTGCCTTAGAAAGATTATTTGTGCCACAGCTCTTCCCCCCCGCGGATTGTTCTCTAAATGTGGTGTGCCCTTATTGAAGAGAAGGGGGGAAGGGGGGAAGGGGGAAAAAAAGAAGCTGCTGCAAACCCCCCCCTTTATCAGCCCAGCACAAGGAATATGCTTACATGGTTGATGGGCATGTCTAAGAAGGCTTGTTGGTTGTAACTGGTCCCTAAAGAAATGTTCCCGTCTTTCCTGCTCTGGATTTCTCTCTTGCTTGCGTGAGCCCCTTCCCTTCCCTTCCCTTCCCTTCCCTTCCCTTCCCTTCCCTTCCCTTCCCTTCCCTTCCCTTCCCTTCCCTTCCCTTCCCTTCCCTTCCCTTCCCTTCCCTTCCCTTCCCTTCCCTTCCCTTCCCTTCCCTTCCCTTCCCTTCCCTTCCCTTCCCTTCCCTTCCCTTCCCTTCCCTTCCCTTCCCTTCCCTTCCCTTCCCTTCCCTTCCCTTCCCTTCCCTTCCCTTCCCTTCCCTTCCCTTCCCTTCCCTCCTCCTCCCTCCACTTGATATTTTTTTCCCCTTTTTACTGTTTCCTGGACTTCTGATGAGACAATGTAAATCTGATGGGTTAATACTGCAAATGTTTTCCAGCTGACCATTTTCAGCCTGATAAAACTTCTGTCTAGCTTTAAGTGACTACCTGCAGTTGAGGTGGTGTGGAATACAGGTGACAAAATTCAGCCCTTTGCTGGATGTGTAGAGCCTCTCCTGAAAACTGAGGACACTTCTTGTCCCTTCCTTCTCTGCAGGCTGCTTATAATCACCTTGCTTCTGAACATCCAGCAGGAGCAAAGTCTGGGCACTTGATTCTTTTTGTTTATGCCAGTGGAAAGAATAGAATCACAGAATGTTAGGGGCTGGAAGGGACCTCCAGAGATCATCCAGTCCAAGCCCCCTGCCAGAGCAGCATCACTCAGGGCAGGGCACACAGGAACACAGCCAGAAGGATTTTGAAAGTCCCCAGAGAAGGAGACTCCACAACCTCTCTGGGCAGCCTGCTGCAGGCCTCCAGCAGCCTCACACCAAAGAAGTTTCTCCTTATGTTGAGGTGGAACCTCCTGGGTTCCAGCTTGGACCTGTTGTGCTTTGTCCTGTCCCTGGGCACCACCTTAATCCTGACACCCATCCCTCAGATACAGAATGGAATGGAATGGAATGGAATGGAATGGAATGGAATGGAATAGAATAGAATAGAATAGAATAGAATAGAATAGAATAGAATAGAATAGAATAGAATAGAATAGAATAGAATAGAATAGAATAGAATTAACCAGGTTGGAAAACGTCTTTGAGCTCATCGAGTCCAACCTATCATCCAACACCATCTAATCAACTAACCCATGGTACCAAGCCATGGTAGACATTGGTAGACATTGATCAGATCCCCTCTCAGCCTTCTCCTCTCCAGACTAAACAGCCCCAGGACTCTCAGTCTTTCTTCATAGCAGAGATGTTCTAGTCCCCCAGTCATCTTTGTAGCTCTCTGTTGGACTCTCTCCAGTAGTTCTCTGTCCCTCTTGAAGTGGGGACCCCAGAGCTGGCCGCAGCATTCAGAGCAGCCTCTCTGGAGTTAACAGGGCTGGAGTTAAAATGCTTTCCTGACATCTTGGCAGTCAGGTCACATTCTCAAAAGGGAAGCAGGCAGCAGGTCTGCCTCTCCACCAACGAAGGCAAGGCTGGATTCTTGTCTGCCTTGCCCACTTCTGACCTGCATGACCTTTGCCATGTCACTGACGTTTCCCCGTTGTTTCTGTGTCCATACAGCAGCAGTGCCAAGAACCATCTTCTGCAATGCTTGTAGGATACCTGGGACAGCTGCATGTAGGAACAGGCTTCTTTTATCCCAGGAGAATCTGAACTTGCCATTGTGGATGCTGAAGAGCTTGCAGGGGAATTCTTTTTCCTGTCTGTCCTCTAGAGTTAATTGCAGTTTGGGACTTTGAATCCTGAAGGTCATATTTCTGTTGGCTGTCACTTGGACCAAGCAAGTGGCTGGGCTTCATGGTTTGCAGGCAGATTTCCTTATCTCTCTTTTCCAAGAGCCACATTAAGGCTTGATTGCTGGAGTCAGTGTGAAGCAAACTGGGAGTGACAAAGTGAAGGAGGAGTGGGGAGACCTTCAAGGGCAGTACCCCCTAGATGCTATTTTAGAAAGCAAATATTGCACCTTGCAATGGTAGCAAAATAGAAGGGAGGGTGTTTGGCTTCGGGGTTTTGGGTGGTTTGTGGTGGTGTTTGGATTGTGTGTAGCTGATGAGCTGTGAGTGGAGTCTGCTAGCAGTAGCAGGAGGTCTTCCCACCACAAATCACGCTGCTAAAACAGACATTGTTAGCTTGAGCCTGGCCTCATGCTGTACAGAGCCCTCTCTAATTGTTCTTGTAGAACAAAAGCAACACAACTTCCACACCGAAGAGACTCACAAGGCAGAGCTGCTTTGAACAAACCTGGACATTCTTAACTGATTTGGTCTGCTTGCCTAAGCAATGCAGACTTGTCACTCTTGTTTGAAACCTCCCCCTTCTTTTACAGAAATCCCAGTGACCCAGCTGTGATTATTTCCACCTCTCTTGGTATGTGAAGAGCATTTCTTGGAGAATCCTTTTTCAGCCTCCTTTTTTGCCCCCCCCCTCCTCATCACAGATCTGAAACTCATGAGCTAACTTCCCAGTTTTATGAACAGGGCCCATAATGACACTGAAGTATGAAAGTTCATTAGAGGGGGGAGGGGGGGAGGGATAAAATAAAATTGCAATCTTTGTGAAACAGCAAAGAAATGACAGCTTTGAGGCCAGGGTTGTGTTCTGCGGGTCAGCCACACAAAAATGGCACTTCACATTTTCCTGTCGCGGGCGGTTGTGCCTTGGCTAAAGCAAATGTCACTCCAATCATCTGCAGAGTTAGCACTGTGGGTGCTGGTTGGTTTCCAGTCTCTCCTCTTAACATACTAAGAAAGTGTTTTTAATGCAGAATTGAGGAGAGGAAGAGATCAGTGATAGCTATTCCAGAGACACCTATTTTAACATCTACCTACTGGCCTTAATTAAAGCACCGCTTCAGAATCAGCATCACAGCCTGAGATATTTTGGTGGAAAACCTTTGATGGAAAGCCTGTGGAAAAGCTTCAGCCAGCTGTGCATGACAAAGCAGTGGTGCTCTGCCTGCTCCCCAGCGACCAGGAGGTTAACCTCCTTAAACTGCTTCTGCCAGGAGGGCTGCAAATGAGTGCTTGGAAGACACTGCAGCAAGATGAGCTGTGGGGAGGAGAGGACTCCCCGCTCCAGCTCTTAGGAACCTCACCCAGAGAGTGCATTTCCCTTCCTGCTGAAGCTGACCTGTGATGCCTCTCTGTCACCAATGTGATTGCTTGAGGAAGAGTCCTCCACAGCTCTCCCTCACAGTCTGCTGAATCATTCCAAGTGTGAGGTAGAAGAGAAGAGAGCAGCAAGGCTGTAGCAGGAGAGGGGCATAAAGCATTTAGGCTGGGGTCAGAAACAGGAATCCCAGTAGAGTACTGGGACTCCTTCACCCACACGGGGAAGGAGGATTTCTATGGTTCTTCTTGTTCACACTGGCCTGAGGAAGGGCTGCAGCACTGACCACTGCTTCCTAAGGTACTCTCAAAGTACAGAGCTGTCTAAGCCCTGGCACCCATAGGGTGCTGAGTGACAGCATCTGCTGGGCAAACACAGACTGTGGATTTCTAACAGTAACAAACCACAGTGCTGCCTGTCCCCCTTTGGGGCAGAGAAGTCATCTACTTTGCTCCCAAATTTCAAGCATCTACAACTGATCCTGTGTTGAAATTGGTGAAAAGGGGGAAAGGTTATCAGTAAGGGAAACAATGCAGAAATCATCCTGTATGGAACCCAGCTTTTACTTGGCAACTGAAATAAACCAAGGCTATTTTCAGAGAAACATAGCATCACTTCAGTTGGAGAAGCCCTTCAAGGTCCTCCAGTCCAGCCATTGTCTAGCTCTACCAAGGCTGGAGCTAAACCATGGCACTCAGTACCACATCTCTGCCGCTTTGAAACACCTCCAGGGATGGGCATTCAGCCACCTCCCTGGGCAGCCTGTGCCAGGCTTTGGGAATCTTTCAGTCAGAAAGTTTCTTCTCATCTCCAACCTAAACTTCCCATGGGGCAACTGGAGGCCATTTCCCCTCCTCCTGTCACTTGTTCCTATGTGAAGAGACCAACCCCCATCTGGCTCCAACCTCCTTTCAGGGAGCTGGAGAGGGCCATAAGGTCTCTCCAAAGATAAAGATAATCACCAAGTCCATCTTTGTAGGTATCTTTAAACAGCTTTAAATGTGCAGTACAAGAAAATGTCCCTTCCAAACCGATGGATCCTGTGATTCTATACTCAGGTGACACCTTCCAGAGCACAGTGAGAAGGAGTTTTTGCTTGGGAATGTTGCTCTTTTCCCCCTTGTTTTACCTCACTGACACAGAATTGGAAACTTCTTCCCTGAAAGGTTCTCAAAGCCTGGCAGAGGCTGCCCAAGGAGGTGGTTGAGTGCCCATCCCTGAAGGTATTTGAAAGAGGCAGAGATGTGGTACTGTGTGCCACAGTTCAGCCCCAGCCTTGGCAGGGTTAGGGAATGGTTGGACTGGATGAAGGGCTTTTCCCCCCCAAGCCATTCTGTGATTCTCTGGTCTTCAGAAAACTCTCTGGAGTCTGTGCTGATGCTGGGCTGAGGCAGTGAGGAGGCAAAGCAGTGTCACCCTGTGTCTGCTCCAGCCCATGGGGATTCATGACTGCTTAGCATGACTGACCTGGGTTGTCGCCTTCAGAGAGCTGTACTGAGGGGTCTGTGAAGACAAAACTCAATGCAAACTTCTACAAGGAGCTCTGAAGTCTGGTGAGATTTGGGATTAGTCTTTTCTGTAGGGGATTTTGTGGTTCCTGCCAATAATTTATTGAGGCTGGCTTTCATCTCTGTTGTGGCTGATGCCCTTCACTTCAGCTCCCTCCAGGTGCAGCTAGATCTGATGGGACTCAGAACTGAAGGTGACACTTGCTGAAGTTTTAAACAATAAAGTTAAGGGTTGTCACTGTTCCAGCTCACAGGTCTGCAGTCTGAGTAGGGGCCTACCAAGCTTCACAGAATCACAGAAAACATCAAAGATCTCCAGTCCAACCCTCCACCCAGCACTGCAGGGTCACCACCAAACCACATCCCTAAGCACCAGCTCCACAGGCTGCTGGAACACCCCCAGGGATGGTGACTGCAGCACTGCCCTGGGTAGACCATTCCAATGTTTGAGAACCCTCTCTCCTGTAAAGCTAACCCTGTAAAGGTAACCCTTCCCCTGTAAAGCTTTGGCATCACTTTGGATGAGAGTTGAAGGGCTTCATCTGCCCACTGCCAATACCTGGTGCAGCTGCCAGGGGCTGTGCTCAGCAGGTGACATGTTTCCTGTTTCTTGCAGGTACCAGAGGTTTGAAAAAGCTTTTCTGCTGGCGGTGGACATAGGTGCTCGGGACCTGTTCATGGTGAGTCCTTGCTGAAGGCAGAGGCTGCTGCCAGGATGCTGGCTGCCAGCTTTTGTGCACATTAAAAGGGATCCCTGTCTTTTGCAGCCTCAGACACATGCTGCAGGCAGAACTGTTCTACCTGCTTTGCCCTTTGCCATCCCGAAACTCCTCAGCAGGAACCGAGCGCCTTTAGAGTCATGGCCTAAAGGCTGCTCTTTATTTTCCAGGAATTACTCTGTGAGTTTTTGAACTTTCCCCTTCCTCCTCTGCCCTGATGTGAGTGAATGTCATCTTTCACTCTTAATAAGCTTATACCTTTCTAATCCCTCCCTTTAAGAAGTGCAACTGCTGAGTGCCGGCCACAAGAGCTGGCCACGTCCTGGGGATCCTGAATGCTCCGAGTTTGTCTCTCGGGGCTTTGTGCAAAGTGACAAATTATGAACGCTTCTGCAGGTACTTTTAAAACAACAAAGCATCAACACCAGGGTTTTTACATTCCCTGCACTCTCTGCCCCCTCCCATTTAATTAGCCACAAAAGTAAAATTAACCAGCTCTTAAAAGGTCCTCTGTGTGAGCTCGGCGGGAGGCTCTTGTTTTATAAGATCTTGCACCACAATGTCACAGGGAGGTCAGGTGGACAAAGGCAATCCCGCTTCCCTAGTCTCTCTCAGCATGTTGCTGCTCCACAGCTGATTTCATTGTTTTCAAAGAAACAATAGGAAAGGGGCTGGTTGTTAAAAAAAAGAAGAAGAAGAAGAAGAAGAAGAAAAAAAGCCCTTTGAAGGATTCCTTGGCTTGGCTCTTTTGCATAATGAAGACATTCTGTTGTTTAAATTAAGCTTTGACACTGGATGTTAATATCATTTATCCCATTAAGTCACTTGCCCTGCTAGTTCCATCTTGATATTTAAATTGTATGTTAAATGACACAATTAAACCCCCTGCTTTTATGGGTTATGAAAATTCCCTTCTAATTATATAAAAAGTTGTGTGAGGCCTTTGATGTTTTTTCCCCGGCTCTAATCATCTGCCTTGTTCCATCTCATTAGAGAGATGTGAACGCGGCGATAAACTTTTCCAAGTGTGCATCAAAGGAATGTGATGGAAATGTCAGACTTTTAGGAAATTCATTCCGTGTTTTATGTTTACTCTTCTCAGTCTCCCCTCCTTCTAGCTCATCTCTTTCTCCTTCTCTTCTCTTCCCGAGCGGGGCTGCCGCCACGCACATGGTACGGCTAAGCGATGCGGCGGCCGCCGCCGAGGTTCGGGCCGTAAGGTGGCCGTGGCAGGTGGCAGCTTTCTGCCAGGGGTTCTCCTGCAGATGGGGGAGTTCTCCCCGGGTCATTTCAGCCCTTCTGGCAGAACAAATGGCCCAGCCTTTGGGCTGGCATCACAGGAACCCTGGGGCTGAGAGCATTTCCTACGTGATCTCTTTTTCTTTCCATCCTGACAGCAGGACTGAGGGAGCATCCTCTGTCCCACCGCTCTCTGGCCTAGAGATGGATTCAAAGCTGCTGACAGGAGGGAGGGACTGTCAGTACCTGGCTCCACATGTGCTTACATGTCCCCTTCTCAACAGAGAGATTCTCCAGCTTGCTTCAAGAGCAGTCTCACTGTTCACACTCTGTTTTGCCCTGCTCTTCTTTGTTTTCCCTTTCCTCTCAACGCTTACTCTCCGTTTCCCACCTCACTCAGACTGCTTTTCAGCATAAAGAGATACTTCCACATAATTCCTCCTGGCTTTCATTCCTGTGAGATCAAATCCAGTTCTGTGTTGTCCTCATTCTCTCTGCATTACATTTGAGATTCCTCAGGGTTTTCCCTAAATGCTGCAACAAGCAGCACATACAACCACCTCTCTGAATCCTCTGCTGTGGCCACACCTGGAGTGCTGGGTGCAGTTTGGGGCCCTCACTCCAAGAAGGACATTGAGGGGCTGGAGAAGGTCCAGAAAGGGCAAGGAAGCTGTCTGGAAAACAGGGATGGGGGAGAGCAGCTGAGGGAGCTGGAGGTGTTTATTCTGGAGAAGAGGAGGCTGAAGGGGAGACCTCATTGCTCTTTACAGCACCCTGAGAGGAGGCTGGAGCCAGGTGGGGGTTGGCCTCTTCTCCCTAATATCAGGTGATAGAAGGAGAGGAAATGGCCTGAAATGGTGCCAGGGGAGGGTTAGGGATTGGAAGAGGATGCGCAGGTTGGTGGTAGAGGCACCATCCCTGGAGGTGGCACATGGGGACATTGGTTGGGCTGGAAAAGACCTCTAAGATCATCAAGTCAAACCTTCACCCTAAGACCACCATGGCTTTGGACCTTTCCATCTGATAATTGCGTTAAAAGAATATAAATGTGGAGTTTGTTCCCCCAAGGTGCAAATGTGTGTCCCTACAAAGCAAGCTCTGCTCTCAACAGCAAGGCAGTGCATTTGCTTCTCAAGAGCAAAGTGCAGCTCTGAGCATCCTCCCTGGCACAGGCTGCCCAGGGAGGTGGTGGAGTCCTCATCTCTAGAAGCATTCAAGAAACCTGTGGCCATGGCACTTGGGACATGGTTTAGTGGCCATGGTAGTGCTGGGTTGATGGTTGGACTGGATGACCTTAGAGGGCTTTTCCAGCCCAATCAATGCTGTGGTTTTATGGTAGACCTTTGGATGAATTTGGATGAGCAGCTCCAGAGGAGGCCGTGACAGCAATCAGGGGGTTGGAGCAGCTCTGCTACAAGGAGAGGTTGAGGGAACTGGGGTTGTTCAGCCTGGAGAAGAGGAGACTCCAATGAGGCTTTACCTGCCAATACCTGAAGGGAGCTACAAGAAGGCAGCAGAGGGTCTGTTTGCAAATGCCTGCAGGGACAGGACGAGGGACAATGTCTTCAAACTAGAGCAGAGCAGACTGAGATTGGGTGTCAGGAAGAAGTTCTTTACCATGAGGATGGTGGAACACTGGAACAGGTTGCCCAGGGAAGTGGTTGTGGACTCATCCCTGGAGCTATTCAAGATGAGGCTGGACAGGGCTCTGGGCAGAGGGGGTTTGGACTGGATGACCTTTGGAGGTCCCTTGCAAGCCAGACCATTCTGTGATTCTGTGTGATTCTGGAATTCATCCTGAGCATCCCTTCCGGCAAACAGGGTTCGGCAGTGTTCCTGCTGTTTGTTTTGAGATTGCAAAGCAGCTTGAGGGAATGCTGTCTGAGGGCTAATTTCTTTTATAGAAAGGAAAAAGAAGGGGGGGAAATGAAAGGGGGGAAAAAAGGTGGCTTAAAAGCTGTCCCTGCAGCTCTGGCCTCGCCAGGATGATGCCATAGCGAGACGCCCGCCCGCCCGCTGCTGTGCCGCACCCCGAGCTCTCCCCTCGCCACAGAGCTCAGCCTGGCAATTATTGCCATCTCCTACAAAGTTCAACAAAGAGATCAACCTGCACAAGCCATCCTGGCACGAACAACAGCTGCTTTGATTGGGCAGCAGCTGATCCAATCTGTGGCAGAAAAGATCAAGCAGCAGAAGGGGTTGTTAGCCTGCAAGCCTTTTGTAGTGCACTCGGGCTCTCAGCTGCTGAGAATTCAAAAGGCACATCCACCTACCAAAGGTAGGGAAAGCATGCAAGGAAAAGGCACTTTAATCAAACTGTCAGATCTTAGGAGAGACACTGATGAGGAAAGGGCGTCTGTGGAAGGAAGGGTTGGAATTCTGCCCAGAAATATCCCATAGACAAATGCACATCAGTGCTCCAAAGGACTCCTGCTCACCGAGGGCCGGCTCTGTGAGTCACAAAGAGGAGGGGGGTTGGGGAAAAAGGAAGTAGGCAAAAAGTAATCAAACTGTTCAATGATAAAATGCAGTCCTTTCAGCAAACTTCTGATGGGCAGCTGGGGATTGTTTTTATTGTCACCGTGGGTTTTGAGGGGGCTGTGATCTCTGGGCTGCTGAACTCTTCTCAGGTAATGGTGTGGAAAAAAATACCCTGGCATGAATATTCAGCTCATGTAATTGTTTCTTTCTGTCCTTCTGGAAGGCACCCTGTAGTCAGGTGTTCCTTCATCCTCTCTTAGTTGTTTTCTAGTTTTATTCTACTCAATTCCAAATTCTTAGCCCAAATCCAGATTGCTGAGCACCTAGATCTCATCACCTGAAGTCATCTTAATTAGGAGGTTCTAGCTCTGTCATCTTTGCTTTCCCTGAATCTTGTTTAGAGACAGAGACCAGAGCTGCTTCTCTTTCTTAAATGCTCTATAGAAGCAGCTTGAAGGCCACTTCCCAGCTGACTGCTCTATCTTGCTTTCTTCCAAGACCCTTATTAGATAGTGATGGATACAGAGCACCTTTACATTTCTTCCCTCAAAACAGACAGCAGGGGCAGAAGCAAGATCTCAGAGCAGCAGCTCTTTGGACAGAGGCAGCATGCACAACCCCTTAGCTGAGGGATCTTTGGTCTTCCGGTATCTGAAGGGGGTTGGGGAGGGTGTCAGGTAGTGATAGGACTGGGGGGATGGAGCAAAACTAGAAGTGGGGAGATTTGGGTTAGATGTCAGGAAGAAGTTCTTGCCCATGAGGGTGGTGAGACACTGGCACAGGTTGCCCAGGGAGGTGGTAGAAGCCTCCTGCCTGGAGGTTTTTCAGGCCAGGCTGGATGTGGCTGTGAGCAACCTGCTGTAGTGTGAGGTGTCCCTGGCCATGGCAGGGGGGTTGGAACTGGCTGATCCTTGAGGTCCCTTCCAACCCTGACAATTCTGTGATTCTATGAATTTCTGTACTTACTTCTATCCCCTCCCCAGGTTTATTGCTGAACACTGAGTGAAGAGTACAAACCTGAGCTTAAACTGCACAAAGGCAGCCACTGAGCACAGCCAGGATGGGCTTTAAGTCAGTGAGCGCAGTCTGCCTATCCGCTCAAATCTGTGTGCGTTCAGACTTGTTTCAGGGACCTTGGCTTTTCTAGTGTTGTCTAAATAAGCTGACAATATCTGCTGCTGAATCTCCACAGGACTCAGAGCTGGCTGCTCAGGCCCCTTGCTGCTGACAGCCCTGTGAGATCTGCACAGGGAGGAAGCGCAGAGTTCACCAGGAGTTTGGAGCTGGTTGCCTTGCTCCGGGACACTTGCACATTTTTCAGTCACACCTTGTGTCTCAGCACAAAATGTCCTGCAGACTGCTGGGATCCTGCAACAAGGCAGCACCAGCTTGTCCCACGGGATCAGGCTGCTTCCCTCATGTTCTCACTTTGCTGCTTTTTTGCTTTTAATTGTTGTTATTAAAAGGGATTGGGGGGGGGGGGGGGGGGGGGAGGGGAGGGGAAGCAGCATCTGCATTTCCTGCTGCTGTTACTCTCCCTTTTGTTCATCTAGTTCCTCTTTCTACAGTCAGGTCACTTGTTGCTTAGGACTTTCTGTCCTATTGGTGAAGGTGGCAGTGAACTCAAAGTTGAGGGCATGTTCCACTGAAATGATACATGCTGGTCTCTGAAATAAAACAGATGATTAGAGGACTGGAACAGCTCCCTTACAAACAGAGTAGCCCCCTTCCAGTACCTGAAGGGGCGCCAGGGGAGCTGGGGAAGGACTTCTGACAAGGGCTGGGAGTGACAGAATGAGGGACAATGGCTTTGAGCTGGGAGAGGGGAGATTGAGACTGGAGGTGAGGAACAAATTCTTGACGTTGAGGGTGGGGAGACACTGGCACAGGTTGACTAGGGAGGCTGTGGATGTCCCCTCCCTGGAGGTAGAATAGAATAGAATAGAATAGAATAGAATAGAATAGAATAGAATAGAATAGAATAGAATAGAATAGAATAGAATAGAATAGAATAGAATAGAATTAACCAGGTTGGAAAAGACCGTGTTCAAGGCCAGGCTGGATGAGGCCTTGAGCATCCTGGGCTCATGGAAGGTGTCCCTGCCCATGGCAGGGGGGTGGAACCAGATGTTCTTTCTTCCAACCCAAACCATTCTGTGATTCCAATCTATGAAGAAAGGCTGAGGGACTTGGGGCTTTTTAGCCTGGAGAAGAGTGAGGATCTCACCACCGCTTGTAAACATTCAGGAGATGGAGCCAGGCTTTCCTCAGTGGTGCCCAGTGACAGGACGAGAGGCAATGGGCACAAAGTTGAGCACAGGAAGTTTCATCTAAACATGAGGAGGAACTTCATTACTGTGAGGGTGGCAGAGCCCTGGAGCAGGCTGCCCAGAGAGGTCTCCATCTGTGGAGTCATTCAAAGCCCACACAGATGCTGTTCTGTGCAATCCCTTCCGTATGACCCTGCTCTAGCAGGGCGCTTGGACTGGTTGATCTCCGGAGGTCTCTTCCCACCCCTACCACTCTGGGACAGTAAAATCTCCTGCATTAGTGAGAATGCAGGGTGGTGGTCTGCAGAGGGCTATGTTGCCAGCAAATGCTCCTTTCCCCATTGAATTCCTGCATTCAGCTGGAGAGCAGAGCAGCATCCAGGAATGAGTTAAATCTTTGGATGCCAAATGGCATCTTCAGCAAAGAAGTGGGAAGAAGAGCCTGTGCCAACTGTCCTTGGCTTACCCTCACCTCATATGTCTAAGTTCCTGCACACAGCAGCCTGTGGCCACAGCACCAGAAGAGAACAGGGTTAATTGTCTCTTAGTTAATGGTCAAGGATGAAACTTTACTTCAGGGGCCAAAACCAAGTGAGACTGTAATTTGTCAGCAGGAAGAGATTCTCCCACAAATTGTGCTGTATGCAGTACAGGTGGTTTTCACCTCAAAGGTTAACACCTAACAGAGAGCCATGCAATTCAGCATGTAATGGCATGTCCCTGGTGCAGCCTTCTGCTGCTCAACGACCAGATCTGGAGTACTGGCAACTCTGCACACAAGGCAACATCATCTCTGGAAAGCCCTCTGTGGTCTAAGAGTGGCACAGGAGCCATGTCACCTGTGTGGGTGGTAAAACCATCACTGCTCTGCCTGCCTCCAATTTCAGCACAATAAGGACCTCCATCACTTTACTCAGCAAGTGTAACATGACAACCTCCAAACAAAAAGTGGTCCCAAAGGAGCTTTACCCCAAGACTCAGGTACTAAGAAGGAACCACATCCAGCTGGCAGCCAGTCACTAGTGGTGTGCCCCAAGGATCAGTGCTGGGCCCTGTGCTCTTTAACATCTTTATTGATGATCTGGATGAGGACATTGAGTCCATCATCAGTAAATTTGCTGACGACACCAAGCTGGGGGCAAGAGTTGATCTGCTGGAGGGTAGAGAGGCTCTGCAGAGGGACCTCGACAGGCTGGACAGATGGACAGAGTCCAACGGCATGAGATTGAACACATCCAAGTGCCAGGTTCTGCACATTGGCCACAACAACCCCATGCAGTGCTACAGGCTGGGGTCAGAGTGGCTGAGAGCAGCCAGGCAGAGAGGGACCTGGGGGTGCTGGTTGATGGTAGGCTGAACATGAGCCTGAAGTGTGCCCAGGCAGCCAAGAGGGCCAATGGCATCCTGACCTGCATCAGGAACATTGTGGCCAGCAGGAGCAGGGAGGTCATTCTGCCCCTGTACACTGCACTGGTTAGGCCACACCTCGAGTCCTGTGTCCAGTTCTGGGCCCCTCAGTTTAGGAAGGAGGTTGACTTGCTGGAACGAGTCCAGAGAAGAGCAACAAAGTTGGTGAGGGGCTTGGAACACAGCCCTGTGAGGAGAGGCTGAGGGAGCTGGGGGTGCTCAGCCTGGAGAAGAGGAGACTCAGGGGTGACCTTATTGCTCTCTGCAACTACCTGAAGGGAGGTTGTAGACAGGCTGATGATGGTCTCTTCTCCCAGGCACCCAGTACCAGAACAAGAGGACACAGTCTCAGGCTGCGCCAGGGGAGGTTCAGGTTGGATGTTAGGAAGAAGTTCTACACAGAGAGAGTGATTGCCCATTGGAATGGGCTGTCCGGGGAGGTGGTGGAGTCGCCGTCATTGGAGCTGTTCAGGAGGAGACTTGATGGGGTGCTTGGTGCCATGGGTTAGCTGTTTGGGTGGGTTGGATTGGTTGATGGGTTGGACACGATGATCTTGAAGGTCTCTTCCAACCTGGTTTGGTTTATTCTAATAAAGGTTTTATTCTAACCTTAACACACTTCAGGTAGGGACTGTCAGCCAGGAGAGTGCCAGTTCTTCAGACCAGGCTTACCCAGAGCCACCTCCTACCAACCCTCTTTCAATTCATGTTGCAGGCAGAGAAGTTACCTGAAAAGCAGAGGGCCTGGTTTCTTGCCAGCACTGAGTCAATAGCCTGGCTTTTATCAGCGCAGGATGGGTCAGTGTTCATTCGCTGCCGCATTCAACAGCACGAGCAAGATAATACATTTGCATTGGGAGGGAATTAAAATGTAATGGCAGGTTCATCAGTTCCATCTGTGTTTGTGATCTAAATAATAAAAGAACCTCTTTCTGTCCAAATCCCCTTTGTTACTCCTGTGAGATTCATTTTAGATTAATCTTTACCCCCCCTTTTTTTTCTCCTCCTTTTATTTCCAAAGGACATCCATTACCTGGCGCTAGATAAGGGCGAATTGGCACTAGCTGAAGTGGCAAAGAAAAAGGCTAATGACATTGATGCAGAATCAATAACGACTGGAATTGGTAAGAATTAATGGTGTTTAAAAAGCCCTCTTTGTTTTGATCAATGCTTGGCCTGTACAACACCGTGTTCTGTTTGTAGGGGGCCGGTTGTTGCACCTAGAGCGTGTTCTGGGAAAGCAGGACCGCGTTTGTATCCACAAGTGGAGAGAGAGCCTGGTGAAAACAGCACAGCTTTGCCTTCCAGCCCCGCCATGAGGCCTGTGTCAGTGTGCCAAGCACAAAAGGTTCATGCCGTTGCCACGGGGGATGAGTTCAGGCCGTGCAAACTGCCCTGAGTGAGGGCCTGGCTCTGCACACCTGGGTGTCCCTGCTGGTGTTTCATGGCCAGCTGTGGCAATCCCATTCACCTCCAGCTGGCTGCTCCTGCTCCCCCTGCCGCAGCTGGAGCCCACACCCTGAGTGCTTTGGCAGCTTTTGGACAGAGCATGGACTGATGTGAGCACAGGCTCACATCCTGGCTAGTAGGTCAAGAGAGGTTCTCCTCCCCCTCTACTCTGCCCTGCTGAGGCCACGTCTGGAATATTGTGTCCAGTTCCAGGCCCCTCAGGTCAAGAAGGACCGCAGGGAGCTGCTGCAGAGAGTCCATCACAGAGCCCCAGAGCTGCTGTGGAGCATCTCCCTGTGAGGCCAGGCTGAGGGAGCTCTGGGGCTTGGAGCAGAGGAGCCTGAGGGCTGCCCTCATTGCTGGTGATCAAGATGTGCAGGGTAGTGTGGGGAGGATGGAGCCAGGCTCTGCTCAGGGATGTCCAAGGACAGCACTGGGGGCAAGCTGGAGCAGAGAAGGTGCCACAGGAGGGAAGAGAAGGGGAAACTTTGTCATTGTGAGGGTGCTGGAGGATGGAGCAGGCTGCCCAGAGAGGTTGTGGAGTCTCCTTCTATGGAGACACAGCCAGGCCTACCTGGCTGTGTTCCTGTATGCCCTGCCTTGGGTGACCCTGCTCTGGCAAGGGGGTAGGGCTGGGTGATCTCTGGAGGTTCCTTCCAGGCCCTACCTCTGTGATCAGCTGTAGCAGATGTGTACTGCCTTCTGGTTAGAGATGTGCAGGTACAGAGTCTTCCCCTCCTTCAGAGCAGACCTAGAGTTACCCCATCAGCATAAATCACTGCAGTCATTTTCTATGGTAGAGTTCTTTCACGTGTTCTCCTGTGCTGCGTAATTAACCGACGAACGATTTCAAACACTTTTCAATGCCCCTGGGACAAACTGTCACTGAGATCCAGTCTGCAGCCAGCAATGAATTTGCATCCATTTCATTTTCTATGAAAATAAACAGGAATCTCCCATGAGTTCATTCTGCTGTGGACTGGAGCCCTCCTCACACACCTGAAACCTCAGCCACAGGGTTTGGTTCACTGTCTCTTACTTCATTCCGGGGTCATTGTCTCGAAGGAGTTTTTATTGCTTCAACTCTTGTGGAAGGAATAATGGTAAATGTGAAAAAAGATGTCACCATGAGAGGTGAACTTCGTGGGCCAGATGAAAACAACAGATACCAAATGCTTTCTGTGTCACTCACTGCAGTTATCTGACATCTTGGCTGGGGGCAGAAGCTCATGCCAGAGCCAGAAGCGTTAAGATGTGGCTTCAAGCAGGTCGCTGTCACCTAAGGAGCCGGTCAGCCCAGTCCTTGGCATCTAGTCCCTGATCTCTGGGACTTTCAGCCACCTCATTCTCCAGTGGTCACACTTCCCAGATCAAACCCCAAACATCCTGAGCACCCACTTCAGGCTTCTACAAGGAGGCAGCAACCTTAAATGACAGAGGCAACAAGGTGTAACCAGTTCTGTAGTCCCAGTTCTGTTTCATCTCTTCATTAATGATTGGGGTGAGGGGATCCAGGGCACCACCAGCAAGTTTGCAGATGACACTAAACTCAGCAGCAGGCTTGATCTGCTCAAAGATAGGAAGGGTCTGCAGGGAGATCTGGAGAGGTTAAATCCATGGGCTGAGGTCAAAGGGATGAGGTTTAACAAGGCCAAGTGCCAGGTCCTGCACTTGGGTCACAACAACCCCATGAACACTCCAGGCTTGGGGCAGAGTGGCTGGAAAGCAGCCTGGTGGAAAAGGATCTGGGGATTGCTGGTGGACAGTTGGCTGAACATGAGCCAGCAGTGTGCTCAGGTGGCCAAGAAGGCCACCAGCATCCCAGCCTGGACCAAAGCAGTGGCCAGCAGGAGCAGGGCAGTGATGGTGCCCTGGTGAGGCCACAGCTTGAGCACTGGGTTCAGTTCTGGGCACCACAACACAGGAAAGCCATTGAGGAGCTGGAGGGTGTCCAGAGGAGAGCAAGGAGGCTGGAGAGGGGTTTGGAGGGCATCATACAAGGAGAGGCTGAGTCAGCTGGGGTTGATTAGTCTGGAGAAGAGGAGGCTGAGGGAAGATCTTACTGCTGTCTACAGCTCCCTGAAAGGAGGCTGGAGAGAGGCTGGGGTTGGTCTCTTCTCCCAAGTAACCAGCTTCAGGATGGGAGGAAATGGCCTGGCATGGTGCCAGGGGAGAGAGTGGTGAAGGACTGGCACAGGCTGCCCAGGGAGGTGGTGGTGGAGTCACCACCCCTGGAGCTGTGCAAAAAGCTGTAGATGTGGTACTTCAGGATATAGTTTAGTGGTCTTGGCAGCTGGGTTATGGTTGGACTGGATGCTCTTGAAGGTCTTTTCCAGCCTTAGTGTTTCTATGGTTCTGTTGATCCCAAGTTACACTGGACCCCTCCCTAGCTAATACCTGTCCTCTTTACAGTATATTTCAGACATTACAGTATGAAATTTGGTCTTAAGAAGCACAAATTGAACCATTCTCATGCATTATCCTCTGAAGATACTTCCTGCACTAGGTCATCTCCAATACTCAGCTCAGCATTGCTTAAAAATGAGTCAGAGCTCCTGGTTGATTCCCAAGCCCTTGAAAGTGCTCCATCTTGCCCTAGATGGATTTAGTTTGTCAAGATATTCCTGTGTACAGGGCCTCCTTCAAACATGCTAGATATCAAACCCAGGCTTCTGGAAGGGTTTCAAGCTCCTCCAACTGATGACAAGCAAGCATGTCCTTTCAGCTGAAATTTGTAGGAGTCATCTGGGGTTCCTTCACCATCCTTGGATTCCTCACACAGATCAAGATTTGTGTCAAGATAAAACTAAGAATACTAAATGGATTTTAGCTCTTCTCAGTGGCTGCCATGACTGCAGTTTGCTGTGGATGGGTTGGAAGAAGCCACCTTCAAAGCTCAAATCAGCTGCGGTAAAAGCAGCTGCAGGCCTGCAGAGCACAGCAGCTGGGTGAGAGCACTGCTGAGCTGGAGGAAGAGCCCAGTGAGCTTGCTGCTGCTGCTGCTGCTGCCTGCTGTGCTCTGGGCAGATGTTTTCTTCAGCTGATTAAAATCTTCTAAATGAAATTACTCTCTGAAGATTGGATGTTTGGCAGCCTGTGAAAATGCACCTTGAGGGAGAAGGAGATGGAAGCAGTAGTACTGGACATCTCAGAGACTGCATTAGCTGTCTAGCTGTCTCCTCTCTCTCCACTGCCAGAGATGTTGTGGTTTCCTCTAGCAAAGATCTGCTCTTGAATTATTTCTGTAGCAGATTCCTGAGTACCTTTATGTGCTCAGGGACTTCTCCTTTTGCCTTGTCTGAGATTCACAGAGGGTCACAGATTGCAGCAGGTTGGAAGGGAGCCTCCAAGGGAATCTTGTGCAACCCCCTGCACTCAGCAGGGACACTTCCAGCTAGAGCAGGCTGCACAGGGACACAGCCAGGCTCAGCTTCAATGGCTCCAGGCATGGGGCCTCAAGCCCAGCCCTGGGCAGCCTGTGCCAGTGTCTCACCACTCTCCTTATGCAGAACTTCCTTCCGAGGTCCAACCTAACTCTGTCCTGCTCCAGTTTCAAACCACTGCCCCTCATCCTATCCCCACAGGTCCATCTGAACAGTCCCTCCCCAGCCTTCCTGTAGCTCCCCTTCAGATATTGAAATGCAGCTCTGAGGTCTCCCTGGAGCTTTCTCTTCTCCACACTGAACAACCCCAGATCCCTCAGCCTGTCCCCATTGTTGTAGGCTCCACTGGACCCTCTCCATCAGGTCCATGACTCTCTTGTGTTGGGGGCCCCAGAGCTGGACACAGCCCTGCAGGTGAGGCCTCCCCAGAGCAGAGCAGAGGGGCAGGATCCCCTCTCTCCAGCTCTGGTTACAAGATACAGCCCAGGCTGCCCTTGGCCTTCTGTGCTGCCAGTGCCCATAGCTGTCTCCTGTCCAGCTTCTACCCCCCAGCACCCCAAGACCTTCTCTGCAAGGCTGCTCTCAATCCCCCAGCCTGGACTGGTATCAAGGGCTGTGTGCTGTGATACTTATTTCATTTGATCCAAACAAAGCACATTTTCTTCAGTCTTGGCACTATTTGTAAGCTGTTGACGAGTTGCCCAGGGAGGTGGTTGGGGCCCCATCCCTGGAGATATTCAATGTGAGGCTGAACAGGGCTCTGGGCAACCTGACCTAGTGGAGGATGTCCCTGCTGAGTGCAGAGGGGGTTGGACTGGATGAGCTTTGGAGGTCCCTTCCAAGCCAGACCATTCTGTGAGGCTGTGAGTTGTGTTTGTGGGTTTAACCTCACAAAAGCACTCCCGGGACAGCGTTATCCACAGTGCAGCAACGCTGCCAGCTGTGGATTGCTGATGTAAAACCCGAGCTGCAGAGCAGTGCTGTGGCACAGCCTGTAAGAGATGCCATAATTCATCAGGATTGAGGAGGTGAAGAGCTCAGCCCCTCAGACATCACTGTTCAATGAACATCCAGCGAAGAGCATCTGTAGGCAAGTGTCAGAAAGTTTCCCAAGGCCAACTTCTAACAAATTGCATTAGGACCTAGCAAGATGATTTGAACCTGCAGCTCAGCAGCTTTCACCCAAAAGGGATTCATGTTGTGACAAGACAGAGAGCTGCTGCATAGCTGAGAGGCAGATTGGGAAACCTTCTATGCCTGCTGAGAATTCAGCTCAGGCTGTTAGCAGCACTGCTGTTTAGGCAAACTTGCTAACAGAGGCATCTGGGTGAAAACACTGATGTAGAGAGAATTTCCTTGTTCTGAGGTGCTAGATGCTAGGCACTGACTAACAGCGTGGTGCTTCAGGAATACCTGATGGGAATGCTTGAGGTTTTTCCACTTAGAATGGAATTTTAAAGCATTTCTGGGAAAACTCCATCGTGTTTGCAAGTGAGATAGGAAACCTCAGCAGTCCTCAGAGAGGCTGAGGTCAGATTTGCCACACATTTGTGACCTGGTGAGGGAATTGAGTGTAGCCTCAGCAAGTCTGCTCATGATGTAAAACTGACACCTGTCAGGCTGTGCTGCCATCCAGAGAGATCTGGACAGGCTGAGAGCTGGGTGAAGACAAACCCTCATTCCTGCATGGGGGGAAGAGTAACAGCAGGCACCAGGACAGGTTAGAGGCTGCCCTGCTGGAAAGCAGCCTCATGGAGAAAGATCTTGGAGTGCTGGTGGGCAGCAAGTTCTGCATGGGCCAATGGGATCCTGGGGTGCAGGAAGAAAAGTGTGGCCAGCAGGGCTAGGGAGGTTCTCCTTCCCCTCTACTCCACCCTGCTGAGACCACACTTGGAATGCTGTGTCCAGTTCTGGGCTCCAAAGTTCAAGAGAGACAAAGACCTGCTGGATAGAGTCCAGCAGAGAGCCACGAGGAGTAGGGGACTTAAGCATCTCCCCTGTGAAGAGAGGCTGAGAGCCCTGGGGCTGTTTAGTCTGGAGAAGAGCAGGCTGAGAGGGGATCTGATCAATGTCTATCAGTAGCTGAGGGCTGGGGGTTAAGTGGAGGGGGCCAAGCTCTTTGATGGTGCACAGTAATAAGACAAGGAACAGGGGATAGAAACTTGAACATCGAAGGCTCCACTGCAACATGAGGATAAACTTCTTTGGAGTGAGGCTGCTGGAGGCCTGGAGCAGGCTGCCCAGAGAGGTTGTGGAGTCTTCTTCTCTAAAGGCTTTCCAAACCCACTTGGATGCACTCCTGTGTGGACTACCCTGGGTGACCCTGCTCTGACAGGGGCTTGCATTGAATGATCACTGGGGGTCCCTTCCAACCTCTAACATTCTGTGATTGTGTGATTCTGTGAAAATGGCTTTTAAAGTGTAAAGGGCCCAAGATGTTTCACCTTCCTGGCAAGAAGCATCACCAGTTTGAAGCCCAAGTGGAGAATTTATCCATTCCTCCTTGGCTCTGTGGTGGTAATTCCTAGTGAGCAGCATGCCTGTGCTCTGTGGTAATCACTAATGACACATGCTGTAGTGTTTTGTCTTCCATGCAGTGTGTCTGAGGTACCAGTTTGGTCTTGCATACGCTTTTACTACCTGCAAATCACTTGTGAATTACTCAGATCTTCCCCTATTCCTAACAGTCCTGGCCTGCCTGCATTTCCAGACCATGTTTAGAGCTGTCCCCCTGGTTTTGTAACCTTCATCAGCCCAGTAGTTCTCCTTCTGGTCCATAAGAGTGGCCAGGCATTGCCACAGGCTGCCCAGGGAGGTGGTGCAGTCACTGTTCCTGGAGGTGTTCAGGAAATGTGGCACTTTGGGACATTGTTTGGGCTGAAAAAGACCTTTAAGATCATCAAGTCAAACCTTCACCCTGAGACCACCATGGCTTTGGACCTTTCCATCTGATAATTCCATTAAAAGAATGTAATTAAGGTTTTTTTCCCCCCAAGGTGCACATGTGTGTCCCTTCAAAGCAAGCTCAGCTCTCAATAGCAAGGCAGTGCATTTGCTTCTCAAGAGCAAAGTGCAGCTCTGAGCATCCTCCCTGGCACAGGCTGCCCAGGGAGGTGGTGGAGTCCCCATCTCTGGAAGCATTCAAGAAACCTGTGGCCATGGCACTTGGGACAAGTGGTTTAGTGGCCATGGTGGTGCTGGGCTGATGGTTGGATGGGATGATCTCAGAGGGCTTTTCCAGGTAAAGCAACTCTATGATAATGATTCCTTTCACCTATCAAGCATGACTCCTTTCATTTATCTATCCTTACCCTCGTGTACCCTCTCTGATGCTGATGACAAAGCCTTCATTTCCTACTCTTAGAATCACAGAATCATGGAATCAGAATCACAGAATGGTCTGGCTTGGAAGGGACCTCCAAAGCTCATCCAGTCCAACCTCCTCTGCACTCAGCAGGGACATCCTCCACTAGATCAGGTTGCCCAGAGCCCTGTCCAGCCTCACCTTGAATATCTCCAAGGATAGGTCCTCAACCACCTCCCTGGGCAACCTGTGGCAGTGTTCCAGCAGCCTCCTGGTGCAGAACTTGTTCCTCACATCCAATCTCAATCTGCTCTGCTCTAGTTTGAAGCCATTGCCCCTGGTCCTGTCCCTGCAGGCCTCTGGAAAGTCTCTCTTCATCTGCTGTTCCTTGGCACATCTTCCTCTTGCTATCAGATATAAGTGAAGTGAGGACCTTAGCCTTTTATTTCCTAACCTGATGTTGTTTTCACTGTGGAATGTGTTCATGGCATGCTGAAAAGGCCTTCCCTGGAGAGACTCAGGGGACACCTGGGCAGGGTGCAGGTTTTTTAAGCTCTGCTCCCTTCAGTGCCAGTGTTAGATCTCCTGTTTATTTATTTAGATCTTTAGTTGAAGTCATTTAAATCCCCCGGACTCACATCTTTTGCTTTTCTTTATCTACTAAGATGCCTTCTCCCCCCACCCCCCCAAGAGACAGGGAAACATTTTTAATGAAAAATGCCTTTTTCTTTTCCTTTCTTTTTTTTAAGTATGATTGGCAGTTAACCTATGGCAAGGAATTAGTTTCCACAAGCACTTTCTCAGTGTTGTGCCACACAAGATGAGTGTCTTTGAAGAGCCAGAGTAATTTGCAGTGATGTCACTGCCCTCCTGTGCGCTCTCCCTTGCACACATCCAGCCACACACAGCATTTGATGCAGTGAACAGAAGAAGAAGACTTCCACCCCTGGGCAATTCCACCATTTCCACCCCTGGGCTCTGGGTGGGGATTTCAGCATGCAGGGAGCTCAGGTGTAGGTCTGGTACCACCACAACTCCTTCCCTCTGCCCAAAAAGCGACAGAGAGCCTGCTCTGGAAGGATGCTCGATGTGATGTGGACTGCTTGAGTCCTCTGAGATACCTGGGTATCTCTGAGATACCTGGGTATACCAGGGATCCTCATGGTTTCAAGAGGAGCTTGTGGCTCATGGTGTGGAAGCCTGCAGCAGCTCTGAATTCACAGGATCAGAGGCTCACAGGATGTTAGGAGTTGGAAGGGACCTCAGGACATCATCAAGTCCACCCTTCCCCTGCCAGAGCAGGAGCATAGAATCCAGCACAGGTCACACAGGAACACATCCAGACAGGGCTGGAAAGGCTCCAGAGAAGGAGACTCCACAACCGCTCTGGGCAGCCTGCTGCAGTGCTCTGTGACCCTCACAGTGAAGAAGTTCCTCCTCATGTTGAGGTGGGACCTCCTGCACTGGAGTTTACATCCATTGCCCCCACCTTGTCCCATCACAGGGTGCAATTCATGGCCTGGCCTCCCTGCCTCACTGGGGGTGCAGCGCTCCCTCCCCGTGGAACCAAGCGGGCCCGCTGAATCTTCTGCTTTGTTCTGATCTTCAGCTTTTTGTTAATGAGAGTTTTAATTTGCCAACTACTAGTGAGGATGTTACTCTGTTTGGAGGTTACAGGCACTAATTGCTCCCCTCCTCGTGTTCTTTTCGAGAAGTGGAGTTTTCCTTCAGGTCTTTAGCAATGCCAAACTATTTTTGGCTCCACCTCACCTCACCTCTCCGCTCGCTTGTGACATGATGTCAGGTTTGATCTATACCTTCCCACTGCTAGACAGCTTTGCCTAAAGACATAATCCTCAGCCCCTAATAATTATAAGTACATCAAAGGCTAGCTGGTTTGCTTAGCTGCAGAGGTCTACACAAAGATCTGTGTATCTTCACTTGAAAGAGGTTGAGAGGTTTGTGTCAAGCTTTAGAATTCCATTTTTCCTCCCTTCTTTATTCTGACAGATTCCTGCCTGCCACAGACCCTGGTTGAAAAAGCACCCCTGTGTGCCTGAAATGAAGGCACTCTCCCCACTAACATTTGAATTTTGACAGTCCTCATGTTTTGTCAGCAGTAAAATTATGCCCTACTGCATATGAAAAAAGACTTACCAAGAAGTCAGAGATGAGCTCTTTTGTGCCTTCGTTTTAGAGAGCTGGAAATAAATAACTAACTAGAAAGCAGGAGCTGGAAGAGCCCCAGCTCTAGGCAGCTGCATTTTCTTATCTAGAGCCTGGTTTGTAAGCAAAACAAAGACAAAAAAAAAAAGCCCCAACGACAACCAAGCAAAGACCAACAAAAAATCACAATCCTTCCAAATTCTGGCAATTGAAAGGAGTTGTCTGTGATCTGTGTTTGTTCTACTGGCAGGTTATGGCAAGGTGTCCCCCATGGCAAGCTACAGACCTGGGGATGTGTGGTTGGAAAGCTGCAGCTGGGAGAGGGGCCTGGGGGTGTTGGTTGGCAGTCACTGAGCATGAGCCAGCAGTGCCCAGGGGGCCAAGAAAGCCAATGGCATCCTGGCTTGGGTCAGAAGCAGGGTGGGCAGCAGGGCCAGGAGGTGACCATCCCCCTGTGCTCAGCACTGGGGAGGCCACACCTCGAGTGCTGTGTTCAGCTCTGGGCCCTCACTGCAGGAAGGCAGTGAGGATGGAGCAGGGCCTGGAGGGGCTGAGGGAGCTGGGGGTATTCAGGCTGGAGAAGAGGAGGCTGAGGGAGACCTCCTTGCTCTCTGCAGCTCCCTGAAGGGAGGTTGGAGTGAGGAAGGGGCAGCCTCTGCTCCTTGGTGGCAAGAGACAGGAGCAGAGGCAATGGTTCCAAGCTGCCCCAGGGCAGGCTCAGGCTGGAGCTCAGGAACTATTTCTGCCCTGGAAGGGATCTCAGACATTGGAATGGTCTGCCCAGGGCAGTGCTGCAGTCACCATCCCTGGGGGTGTTCCAGCAGTCTGTAGAGCTGTGCTTAGGGACATGGTTTAGTGGTGACCCTGCAGTGCTTGGTGGAGGGTTGGACTGGCTGAGCTTGGAGGGCTGTGCCAACCAGATGCTTTCTGTGAGGTCTCTCATCTCAGATCTCTCCAGTGCATTTCCATCTTAGCCCTATCACCTTCAGCAAATCTGATACCTGTAGAGAGTGGATGACACCCAATTACCAAGTAAACATTTTCCATAACAACATATCAAGTGAGTTACAAAAGCAAAACCAAGTCACAGAGATAGTCCTTGGGTGAGGAGGTTGCCTGATACAGAACAGTTCAGCCTAAAACATCTTGAAGGAGTTCCCACGGCATGAGTCATTGTGTCCATTGATTTCATAGCTGGGAATTTAAGCAGGAATTTGGCTTCTCAGCAGTGACTCCACAGGCTGAAGGAAATATCAGTAAGTCTCCTGGTACCCATTGATAGCACAGGTAGGCAGTTAAGTAGGAGTTCTGCTCCTCGGCACCGAGTCCATTGACTGAAGTAAATGTAAATAAAGAGCACACATAGTTAAGATAACTGCTGAAACAAAGCATCAAAGAAATGGCTGCATGGAAAGTGTCTGTGCAGGGAGACTAAATGAGCACCTTCCTGGGATGTAGGGTTTAGCCAAATGCAATTCATGCCTTAGTCAAACACAAGTTTTTCTGGCTCGGTGCAGGATCCCCGGCTGGAATTTAATGGCCTCTAATTCACTGTAGGTCGAACAAGATGATTTACACTATGTCATTAGAGCATAATATTCATAAGTTCTGGATTCCAGCCTTGCCTACAGCTCTGTGAAAAAGCCCCTGGTAAAGCTCCCATTAGCTTCAAAAGGCCCACAAGCAGGCTGGAAGGCTGCTGCCCAAAGCCACCCCATGCATATTCAGCCAGCTCCTCGCCTGCACGTGTGCCTGTACAGCGGCGGCTGTCGTACAGCCTACCAACAGCTCCAAGCCTGAGCACCACCGCTGCCTTCATTATTCTCTGTTTGTGTTTTGCTTCGTGACATCAGCAGCCACGGAATCCTCTGCTGCTTTGCTGCTTGTATGTGTTTTGTTTTTCTCCTGGAAGCACAAGAAGCAGTCAGGGCAGGAGGCGGTTTGCGAGGTGCCGCAGCTGGCTGGCAGCTGCCCGCCCGTGTGCTCACGGTGTGTCAGGGGCATGGTTGTCTGACACAGCCTGGAGCCACCCCTCAGCCTCCTGCTCTCTGACAGGCCCTTCCCCACCCGCGTTGTGCTGCGTGGCAGCTGGAATGTGTCCGGTCCTGCTGCTGTGCACCCGGCAATGCCACCTGGCTGCCTGCCATCCACGGAACAGAGGTGTCCTGGGGGCTGCTGCTGCTGCTGCCAGCAGCCAGCTCAGCCTTCCAGTGGAGGTGTTCAGCACTGAGTCTCGTTGTCCTGGCTTGCTGAAGAGTGATCATAGAATCACAGAATTGCCAGGGATGGAAGGGACCCCGAGGAGCGTCCAGTTCCAACCACCCTTCCATGGCCAGGGACACCTCACACTACAGCAGGTTGCTCACAGCCACAGCCAGCCTGGCCTCAAAAACCTCCAGGCAGGAGGCTTCCACCACCTCCCTGGGCAACCTGTGCCAGAGTCTCACCACCCTCATGGGCAAGAACTTCTTCCTAACATCCAATCTGAATCTCCCCACTTCTGGTTTTGCTCCATTCCCCCCAGTCCTACCACTCCCTGACACCCTAAAAAGTGCCTCCCAGCTTTCTTGTAGCCCTCTTCACATACTGGAAGGCCACAGTCATCCAGTGCCCCCCATGCAGGTGAGTTTTAGTGACCAGGGAAGGCACAGTGAGCACCAGGAGAAGGCTGTAAATTGCTGTGTAAATATGACAGTCTCTGCACACCTGGTTTCTGATCGAGTAGCCCACCCAACATGTGGAAGGATGTGTTTGTTGCCTCCTCTTCCACTGCACTCCCCAGCCACACCACAGGCCCTAAAGTGGGAATACCATGGAATTGCCTGCAGTAAAATCAGAGGTTGAAGGAGGCTGTTTTCCTCCAAAGACTCCTGCACAAGAGACTCTCTGATGCTTCAGCCCTGCAAAGCTCCCACAGTAGAAGCCAAGCCAAGGTGTTTGATGACTTGATGTTAGCTCTTGTTGGACACTTTCAGCCTAACAAAACCAAGTTCCCTGTTCAAGTCCTGTCTCGGGGCTGGTGACTTTCTAATCAGGATATCACTGGCAGAAGCTGTAGGGAGAAGCTCAGCAGGGCCTGAGAGTGAGAGTAAGCTTTGCACCCATCGCTGTTGCCAGTCTTGCACCCTCTGAAGCCCCAAACTTGGCCTGAAGGTGACAAGGAATGGGCTGTTGAAGAAGTAGTTTTGGTGCAAAGCTGCTCAAGAGTGCCTAATGCAAGGCAGCAAGTACATCTGGAGCTAAGGGCTTTCTCCTTCTTTCAGTATCCTCTCTGGGTTGAATTTCAGCTGTCTCAAAGATCTTTTCCTTAAGTATCCTTCCTGTTTGTTAATCCACATGGAGACTTCTTTTGACTTTAAATCCCTCTGCCAGGAGACTGCTGCAGCTGCTGAACTCATGCATGAATAGTATCTGCCCTTCCATGATATTTTTCACAGCATTCAGGGTACCAAAAGTCCTGAGCTGTGACTTTAAACCATCCAATTCCACCTTACAAAGCGATTGTGAGGCAGCACTGGGTTGTCTCTGCAGGGCTGATGTGATGAAGTGGCAAACTCTTGTACCACAATGAAAATTTGTCATGCACATGCTTGGTTTCTGCCTCCTGCCCTCCCAGCCCTACCACCTTCCTCCCTCTGGGGCTCAAGCTTCTCAGTGTCCATGTCCCTGCTTCTCCTCTGCCCTCTGGGAGAGCACAGCTTCCCTCCCCTCCCCCTGCATTCTCCTGTATGTCAAGTGATCCCTTTCAAATGTATCTGCAAGGCTGTGTTTGGTGTTACCATAAGAGCCTTGCCATGCCCAGCTCCACCAGCCCTGCTCAGAGCTCAGCCTAACATCTGAGGAGGAACCAGTGGCAGGAGTAGCAAGGACTTTCTTGCTGTCCTTCACCAGTGGTGGCTCTGAGCACAGCTTTGGGTCTTTGCATAGCACAAGATCAGTAAAGTCAGGGCATGGTTCTCACATCAGTCAGGTCCCATGGATTAACCACATGACTGATACTTCAAAGGAATGTGGAAGACCTCAAGCTGCACTAGGTCTAGGCTGGACATTAGGAAACATTTTTTTTCACAGAAGGAGCTGTCAGGCTGCCCAGGGAGGTGGTGGAGTCCCCATCCCTGGAGATGTTCAAAAGCCATGTGGATGTGGTGCTTGGGAATGTGGCTTAGCGCTGCACTTGGTAGAGAGGGTTCATGGTTGGGCTCCGTGGTCCTGAAGGGTTTTTCCAGCCTAAAGGGTTCTGTGAGTCTCTGATTCTTTCCTGCAGAGCTGTGTTAAAAACCTAGGCATGGCTTCTGGGGGGGGTTTCAATGTAACTTTGTTCCCTACCTTGTGTTTTTCACTTGATGCAACCAGCCTTCTACTGCACCTTGCATCTTACCCTCTGCTAGAGTTAGTAATTTCCTTTGCTAATGTTCTCACTGCTGAAAATCCCCCCTGGAGATAACCAAGCATTCCTGGAGTGAAGAGCAGATTCTGGGGCTGCCCCAGAGACCTTCCAGAGTAGCTCCAGAACTGGATCTTACATCAGCTGGAAGTGCTGATGAACCATCACCAGGAGCCCTACAGGAGCTCGCCCTCTGACTGTGCCACATAACCTGCGGCAGGAAGAATTTTGGACCTGGTCTAAACTTCTCCTGAATCATCATTTGCAGCTCACTGCTGAATTTCACCACACCTCTGCCTGAATAATGCAAACTTGTATTAAGCAGATGAAAGATTGTGGCTGCAGTTAATTATTTTACTACCTGGGGTGTGTTGTGGCCAGGGCTGAGCATCTACAAAGTACTCACCGTAGGCCCTTGCTGGTAGCCATTCAATGGGAGCCCAGACTGGCTTGCTGGCTCTGCTTGCTGTAGTGTCTCAGGGATGTAAGGGGAGCACGAGGACCACAGCTCTGATCACTGTGAAAAAATGGTTGTTGACAGTTAAACATGCCAGGAACATTCCCAGTTTCCTCAGAAATCCCTGAGGGAAGCATGCCAACAGCCAGCTGAAGACGAGCCAGCGTGTGCCCAGCTGGCAGCACCAGCACTGAGCAAGGCCACCCCTTGAGTGCTGGGATCTGTTTTGGGGCCCTCCACCCTGGGGGAACGTTGAGGCGCTAGACAGGGTCCAGAGAAGGGCAAGGAAGCTGGGGAAGGGTCTGGAGAATAGGGCTGAGGGAGCTGGGGGTGTTTAGTGTGGAGAAGAGGAGATTGAGGGGAGACCTCACTGCTCTCTACAGCTTCCTGAGAGGAGGCTGGAGCCAGGTGGGGGTTGGGCTCTGCTCCCTAGGAACAAGTGACAGGAGGAGAGGAGGTGGCCCCAGGCTGCACCACAGGAGGTTTAGGTTGGAGATGAGAAGAAACTTCTTGACTGAAAGGGTTCTCAAAGCCTGGCAGAGGCTGCCCAGGGAGGTGGTTGAATGCCCACCCTTGCAGATGTTTCAGAGGGCCAGAGCTGTGGTGCTGAAGGCCATGGTTCAGCCCCAGCCTTGGCAGAGTTAGAGAATGGTTGGACTGGATGATCTTGATGGGCTTTTCCATCTGAAATGATTCTCTGAGTCTGTGGTTCCAGGGTCTTTAGCCTGTGCCTTGTTTCCATAGATTAGTATCACCCACACTGCCCCAACCCTTTCCCTGGTGCGTTCGGGAGCTCTGCAGCCCACCCGTCACACCACAGCCCACAGGATCAGAAATGGCACAGCAGTTCAGGGAAAGGAGACCTTTGCAGACATCACCAACACACTGGATGCCTTTGGCCAGCTCATTTGATCCTTCAGTGCTTTTATTTACCTCTGCAGACTGCGATGTCTCCATGGCAGGCTGCCCATCCTTTCCTCTTGCCCCACACCTCAGCCTCTCACCCATGTCCTGCTCCTTCAGCACCGTGCCCTCCGCTGCTCCCCGCTGGTGCCAGGCTCAGGGTGCTGCCCTTCCATCAGGTTAGCCATGCACTCAGGTGAAGCCCTGTTTCCTAATCTGGCTTATTTTCATCAACTGAAGGAATTCTGACAACCCAGGGTGTAAAGGCACCCGTGGGGAAGCAGCCAGAATCCTCTGGTTCGTATCTGCCATTAGATGTCAGTGTGACAACAACCATCATACACAAAGGATGTTCTGGGGTGTGCAAGGCTGCCACCCCATCCTGGTCTTCTTGCTTTCAGCTGAGGGAACATACAACCTGCCACCGGGCTGGGGAGAGCAGGAAACCTTTGATACCAGGGTTTTTTTTCCACCACCTAGTTGCAGTTGCCTCCTAACAGCGACGTCTGTTTGCGTTCTGTTCCGTGTGCCTCAGGTTCCTGGTGCTGCACTTGTCAAAGAAGTGCAATATTTACCCAGCCAAGCACAAGAGCTTCTGCACACACCAGTCTGACACCCTGTTTGGGGGGCAAAAGGGACAGTCCATTGGTAATTCACAGCCCACAGGAGGTAAAACTGCTTTGCCCCGATGCAAATGTAAATGACTCCTGTAGGTGCCCGCTGCTGTCGATTGGGTCCTGGTTGAAGTACTGCAGTAGACAAACAACTGAAAGTGTCAATCCTTCAGAAGAAAAGGACAGAAAAGCTTTAAAATTGGTTTTAAAGCAACTTTTCTCATCTGAAACACGGCCTTCCTTTGGTGTGTCATGGGCATGCACAGGGCAGGAAAACCATAAACATGTATTTAGGACGTAGATTAGATATCTCCTGTGGCCAGCAGGTCCAGAGAGGGGATTCTGCCCCTCTGCTCTGCTCTGCACTGCACTGCTGAGACCTCACAGGTGGTGCTGTGTCCAGCTATGGGACCCCAAGACAAGAGAGATGTGGACCTGATGGAGAAGGTCCAGAGGAGGCCACCAAGATGAGCTGGAGAGCCTCTGCTCTAGGGACAGGCTGGGAGAGTTGGAGCTGCTCAACCTGGAGAAGAGAAGGCTCCAGGGAGATCTTAGAGCAGCTTTCCAGTACCTGAAGGGGCTACAGGAGAGCTGGGGAGAGACTGTTGACAAAGGCTGGGAGTGACAGGACGAGGGACAATGGTTTGAAACTGGAGCAGGGCAGGTTTAGGTTGGATCTCAGGAGGAAGTTCTGCACAATGAAAGTGCTGAGACACTGGGACAGGTTGCCCAGGGCTGTGGTTGAGGCCCCATCCCTGGAGGCATTCAAGGTCAAACTTGCTGTGCTCCTGAGCAGCCTGATCTAGTTGGAGGTGTCCCTGCTGAGTGCAGGGGGGTAAAACAAGATGACCTTTGAGAGTCCCTTGCAGTCTCTGATTCTGTGGTTCTATTTTAAGGAGTTTGCAGTGGTTTTTACATGAAGTTGCAGGCACATCCCAAGAGGGGATGGCAAAGGCAGCAAAGACTTTTTGGTGACATGGAGGTTTTGAAAGTTAGTAGTGAAAAGCATTTTGGGGACACAAAGTGTTTTCAGAAGGGTATTAATCACCTCTAGCACTGAAAACTTGTGAGGGGGGTTGCCTAATGTTTGGAACTGGAGGTGTTTCCACCATTAACTTCAACTAGATTTAGGTCAGGTCAACATGATGGCCAAAGCAGCTTGGCCTTCACCAGGATCAGGGACTCAGCTGTGCAAGAAGATAATTTGGTTTCACCTTTGCCCTCCTCTTTCCTACACTGAGGTGGAAGAGGTTGTGAGCATCACTGGACTTTGGTGTATTCTTTGTCTGATATTGATGGATAGACTCTGGAGTGGCACCGTGCTGCTGTGGGAAGCACCTGAGCATTGCTGGCTTCTCTTTTAGCTACTCCCAGTTGTGTTGCAGCTGCTTCACACTTGGAATGGTTAGTCCTGAGCACGCACTGCACAGCCCAGAGCAATGCTAGCCAAGGGGAGAACCCTCTGGTCCCACCTCAGCTGGGTGTCTGCAGGTCTCTGAGAGAGAGCAAAGACTCCCAGAACCATGCTCCCCTTTTAGGTGGGGGTGGGGAAGGAGAAATCTCATGTGCCAGCTGAACCTTGTCTTTACAACAGATAATTATAGGCATTGCCAATTGAAAAGATGCCTGATTAAAAGGGGCCAGCCACCTGCTAGTACAAGATTGTGAAGTCATCCTTGACCGTTCTCATAATAAGAGTTGCCACAATGATGTTCTTCACAGAATGCTGGGGGCTAGAAGGGACCTCCAGAGATCACTCAGTCCAACCCCCCTGACAGAGCAGGGTCACCTAGGGCAGGTCACACAGGATCACATCCAGGTGGGTTTGGAAAGTCTTCAGAGGAGACTCCACAACCTCTCTGGGCAGCCTGCTCCAGGGCTCCAGCACCCTCATACCAAAGAATTTTTCCCTGATGTTTAAGTGAAACCTCTTTGTTTCCAGTCTGTGTCCACTGCCCCTTGTCCTGCCCCTGGGCACCACTGAGAAGAGTCTGGCTCCAGCCTTCTGACCCTCACCCTTCAGCTATTGATCAGCATTGCTGAGCTCCCCCTCAGGTTGTTCCTCTCCAGGCTAAGCAGCCCCAGGGCTCTCAGCCTCTCCTCACAAGGAGATGTCCAGTGCCCTCAGCAGCTCAGTGGCGCTCTGCTGGACTCTCTCCAGTAGCTCCCTGTCTTTCTTGAACTGGGGAGCCCAGAATTTGCTGCAGTGTTCCAGAAGAAGCCTCAGCAAGGCAGAGTAGACAGGGAGGAAAACTTTCCCAAACCTGCTGGCCACACTCTTCATGCCCCCAGCACTCCGTTGGCCTTCTTGGCCATGAGGGCACAGTGCTAGCTCATGGGGAATTTGGCCACCAGCACTCCCAGGTCCTTCTCTGCAGAGCTGCTCTCCAGCACCTCTCCTGGTGCAGAGGGATATTCTTCCCCAGATACAGAACTCCACACTTGCCCTGGTTGAAGATCTTCCTCTCCTCATGCTACTCATCTTGTCCAAAAAGCCATCACCTATAATTCAGTCTACTTGTTCCCAACCTTTCTTTCACTTTGTACTCCTCCTTTCAAGAGCAGTGGTTAAACCTTTCTTTAGATGGATACTGCTGGGGGCTTCAGTGCTCCTGCTCTCCTGCACATCTATTTTGACCTCAGAAATATCAATAGAAGAGCTCCCCACTTTTCACATGTGGTTTCAGACCAGGTGGATCTTCTTTGTGGTGCAAAGAGAGAAGACAAAGGGAGCACAGGGAGCTGTAAGCCTGCTCTGAGCTGAGCTAGTGGAGAGAGCATTTCTGCAGGCTGTTCTGTACACCTCAGAAAGGGTGGTGGTGACAAGTGCCCTCTGGCTGAGTTCCCACCCACAGCCTAAAACCAGTCCAAAGATGTCCCACAAAACATGAACTGTAAGGAAGAGTTTCTACCCAGGCTCAGAGGACAGGCAGAGGGAACAAAGTCAGGCTGCAAGGAAGGACTCCAAGGTCACAGTAAATAACCAGGGAGACAGTCAATATCTCTGGGTGATGCACATTTGTGCAAAGAACTGATGGTGACATGTCAGGAAAGAAAAAGATGGCTCTGCCAGTGTGGAAAGACGCTTTTGATGGACAAACTTTCACTCTTGAGCATTAATCACTTTGTCCTCAGACACAAAATGCTCTTGAAAGGAGCAGCTGACAGGCAGTGCTGTCTTCAACAGGTTTCACAGGCTCACAGAAAGGCAGGGGTTGGAAGGGACCTGGGGAGGCTTCAAACTAGAGAAGAGTAGATTTAGATTGGATGTGAGGAACAAATTCTGTACCATGAGGGTGGTAGAACACTGCATCAGGCTGCCCAGGAAGGTGGTTGGAGCCCCATCCCTGGAGATATTCAAGGTGAGGCTGGACAGGGCTCTGGGCAACCTGATCTAGTGGAGGATGTCCCTGCTGAGTGCAGGGGGGTTGGACTGGGTGCCTTTTGGGGGTTCCTTCCACCCCAGACTATTCTGTGAGATCATCCAGTCCAACCCCTCTGCCAGAGCAGGGTCACCTAGGGAAAGTTGCACAGGGCAGCATCCAGCTGGGTTTTGGAAGTCTCCAGAGACAGAGACTCCACTACCTCTCTGGGCAGCCTACACCAGGGCTCTGCCACCCTCAAAGTAAAGAAGTTTAGGTGGAATTTCCTGTGTTCGAGTTTGTGCCCATTACCTCTTGTCATTTTTTTTCTGAGAAGGTGAAGCTCTGTCTAAGACAGGATCTGAGCTCCAGCTCCTGTTGTCCACTGCAGTGAGGGCAGCAGAAACAAAGGGAACGAAATTGGGTAGTGAGAGGAACCACAGTGGTTTATTTTGTTTTTCCCCTGGCATCAGATGCCATCTCTTTGCGTCACTTCCCATGGACTTTCCTCCTGGTTACCTTCAAAAGCAGAAGCAGTGCCAGGAGCTGCCCACAACTCCCTCTGGGGCTCTTGATCTTCCCCAGTGGTGGCCGCGGCCGCAGCCGCTGCTGACGGAGTTTATTTACATAGGGCAGGGAGAAGGTTTTTGTGCTGGCAGAAGGCAGGGTGCAGCGCAAACCACCTCTGCGAGGCTTCCAGAGAAAAACCCCAACGCTCTGCTCCTCATGCCACTCTGTAATTGAGGGAAACCAGCCAGGTGAAGATCTTCCCAGGGAGTGGAAGAAACAGCCTGGGAATGAAAACCTCCCTGCTGCCACAAGGTTGCATTTCCCCTTGGAAAGGGGCTGTGAAGCGCAGCCTGTTTCTCCCTCCCCAAAGCTTTACATTTGTCCTCCAAAATTGGTCTCTTCTAATGGTAAGGGTCACGAAGGGAAGAGCCAAGGTTTCCAGGTGCCAGAATGGTCATGGAATGCCAGTACCACAGCATGTGTTGGTGCTTAGCAGCAAAGTGCTGGAGCAGGTGAGTGACAGACCCTGAGCACCTCTCAGGGAGGACCTGCCCTTCCCTCTGCCTCAGTGCCTTTGTCAGCCACAGCTTTCTTCTGCCTCCTGAAGTGCCAGTCAGGGTGCTCTGGAGGTGGGCAAAACAAGATGTAATAGCCCAGCTCCTTTTAGGTCCCAGAGCCTTGAGGTACATTTAGAAAATGCATCCAAGTTGTTCTCTGCTGCTGTAGGATTTACCCAAGAGCCGCTGCAGCGAGCTCCGTGTGAGTGTCCTGAGGAGAGCTGGGATGTCAGCATGTGCAAGCACACAGCTTGAATAGACACAGCCATAGGATGATTGGGGCTGGAGGAGACCTCCAAGATCACTGAGTCCAACCTTCAGCCTAACACCTCCATGGCCATTAACCCAGGTCCCCACCACAAGGAGGTCTCAGGCTTTGTGGGTGTACTGGGTGCTCTGTGGAGTGCCTTTTCTAGGCGCTGCACCAATGCTGCTGATTCCCTGTGCAGGTACAACACACACAGACCCTGTGAAAACTCAGCCCTTGTTTGATGGAAACTTCACACCCCAGATCCCCAGTTCCTGCATCTCAAAGCACAAAAGGTGTTCTAGGAAGCCAGTCTTTTAAAAAGGGACTGAAAACTCATTTTGGTCCATGGCAAGGAGGCTTCTGTTACACTCCAGGCTGAGCAGGGTTACATTAAGCTCAATGACATCAGGGTAAGTTCAGTCTCTGTAAGCTTCCATCGTGAGGAACTTTGGGTTTTTTCCCATGAGCCCTACTGCCTAGGAGCACAACAGCCCGGCAGAGGACAGAAAGCAAAACTAGTTTGTCATTTACAGGCAGTATTCCCATTTTTCCCATTTTTTGGCTTAGCCAACCAACCAATCCCAAGTTTTGATTCATTAAAAGAAGGGGGGGAAAAAAAACCCTTTTAATAAGTGTGAGCTTCACACTTTCAAACTTGAGCAGCATAGGATTTTTCACTTGGCCAGGAAGCTGATTTAATTTACTGCTAGGTTAAATGTTAAAGGTTTCAGTCTTATGACCATGAATTCTCAAATTAAATTCAGCACCCTGCTTAAATTTCTAGCTGCAGTGCATTTAGCCTAATTGCTTTGGTGAGTTGGGTGCTTAGTAACTACCACTCTCCTGAGTTTTCCTCTTTAAAGGCCGAGAAGGAAGGAAGCCTGAGGGGCACAGGTGGGCTAGGCTGCCCTTTGGGCTTCACCTGTGGCGTCTGGGGAGATCTCTTCCAGTCTGACCGCATCCCCAGACCTCGCCTGATGAGGCTGCTCTGCTGTCAGGGGAGAGCATTTAAACACCTGTAGGTTTTAGCTATTTAAGCCCAAATCAGTTTCGAGGCAACAAGAAAAGCTGAGGGAAGCGGTTCAGATTTCAGTTGTCAACTAAATGTGTGCAGTGGGCCTTTAAGTATTTGGCCAGACAGGTCTTGATTGCTTAGCTTTTGTTTGCACCCCCGGAAAGTCAGCTGGGTAATACCCTCTAGCCGAAGTCTATTCTGCGATGCCGTAAGCAGGCTTGGGGGCAGGGGGCAGAGGAAGAATCGACAAAAGCCAGGGCTCCCGGGTTTTGTGCGCCGGGCTCTTCGCAGTCCTTGCAGCGTTAAATATGAAAAGCATCGGGCCCTAAGATGATCTCAGGATGCCGTTTTTAAGCCGGGCTCTTCCTGGGGCCGAGGCTCTGCGCGGGGCTGATGGCAGCAGCGGCTCCCACCAGCCGCAGCCGGCAGGGTAAGCCCCGAGCCGCTCGGTTTTCCCCCCACTGTTTACAGCACGTTGAAGGCTGGGAGTTCTCACGCCGTGTCTGTGTCATTAGAGCTGGCTGCTGCCTCTTTGCACACGTTGCTGCGATGGCCTGTGGCAACCTGAATTAATTGTTTCAGTAGTTGGTGGTGGTTACTCGCCGTAATTATTATAATTTGCATTTATAAAAACATCTTTCATCTAAGGATCTCAAACTGCTTTTGCACACATTTAATTAAGCTTCACAACATCCTGTGAGGTAAGTGTCAAGAGTGTTGTTATACCCAATTTTTACACAGGTTTCTCCAAGGAAACAAGGTCAGTCCCTACCGTGACTGGTAGCCGGTTCGCGTTAGGCTCGCACTGGTCGGAGCGGCCAGCGCGGCTGCAGGAATTAGGGGGTGCTGATCTAGGTCACTTTGCATCTCCCACATAGCTCTTGCTGCTGCCAGGCTGTGTGGACACATGCACTAAGCCACCACAAGCGCAGTCAGAGCAACCTCAGCCCAGCTTTCCAGTCTGAGGTGGTGGCCCTTTCTTTCCCAGGAGCACTCCGGCAGCAGCAGAATCCTGGGGAGAGATAGAGATAAGCGCTGTGTGGATTTCACAAGGTGACAAAAGCCCTCCTGCCAAGATCTGCTCTTCCTGTCAGTTTCTGCCTCTTCACATTTCAGCCTCTCTTTGCTTTTTGCGTGCAGCAAGACATTTCTCCTGATGCAAAAGTCAAAAGCCTGGCTGCCAGCAGCCTGAATGTGTCCTTCATCAGCCGCTCGCTGCTTCTAGAACAGGCTGCGTGCACTTCGCCTCCAGCCCTTACCAGCCTCCGACTCGACCCTGTGGGCAATCAACACTTCTGAGATCAGCTGAATCCCAGGTTGCTACTTGACTGTGGCATGTAAAAGTGAGGGTGGACTCAAGAAAGATGGACTTGAAGCTTGAGGGGACAGCAGGAGGAGGCAGTTTCCCAAAGCTCATTTCTTTTTCAAACGTGTGGCTGCGTTGTTTAAATTGAGCTCTGCAAGCTCTGTTGAGCACCATATTAGCCCTGAGGAAGACAGGTCTAAGTAGATGCTTGTGAATTGAGTAAGAAGTCCTGGGCCATACCTTCACAAGGTCTTTACCGTCCCCATCAATTTATCAGGGCTTGTTTACATGTGGCAAGGAGCAGATTAGCTGTTCTCTGCCTGGGGATGTGCTTACTCCAAAATAAAAGCCACTTTGCTTTTCTAAACGAAGTGGGCTTACAGGTAGAGAGGGACTCTTCTGAGGAACAGGAGAGAGAGAAAGTCACTTCATCCTACAGGGACCATTTGGTAGGAGCTTTCTGAAATGAGCTGCCTGGCTGATTTCTCCTGTTGATGCTTTTCAAGGCACCGACATAGTCGCCAGCAACCAGTTTTCAGTGCATCCTTTTCCCACAGGAGGTGTGCCAATGCCAGGCAAGAGTCAGGGTGTCTTTTGCAAAGGTCTTGCATGCTTCTCTGTCTTTACCTGGCATGGTTTCTGCTTACCCTAACAGCATGAAATCTTTTCTGAAACCATGCCTGGTCGTTGTAACACCAAAAAGCACAAACCGAAGGCACTTGGGTGTGCTCTGCTCCACTCGTCGGAGATGCAGGTAGCAGCAGAGGCTTTGCCAGGGCTTCTTTGGAGAAGCACCTCAGTGAATCCCTGGTAAGGTAGGTTCCACTCTTCACATTAAACACATCTGGACTGTCCTTCAGGGGTGGTGTTGCTCATAGAATCAAGCACAGAATCATCGAATTGTTTGGGTTGGAAAACCCCTCTAAGATCATCCAGTCCAGCTGTCAACCCAACACCACCATGGCCACTAAACCATGGCCCCAAGTGCCATGGCCACAGGTTCCTTGAACACCTCCAGGGACGGGGACTCCACCACCTCCCTGGGCAGCCTGTGCCAATCCCTGACCACTCTTGCAGCAAAGAAGTTTTCCCTGACATCCAGCCTAAGCCTGCTCTGGCATAACTCAAGGCCATTTCGTCTCCTGTCACCAGATAGGAGAAGGGACCAACCCTCACCTCACTCAACCTCCTTTCAGGGGGTCACAGAGAACTAGAATGTCTCCCCTCACCACTCAGTTCCCCTGAGTCTGTCTGCAGGATTCCTTCTGGTCCATGTTTCTCTTGCAAGGGAGCCAGAGGAGAAAGTCTGCCACAGGAGCAGAATTTCATTTCACCTGGTGCTGTCTACTTCACTTTCAGCAGAAAGACAGGAGGGTCATTGGGCTAAGCCTGCGTTTATACTAGAGCTTTCTTCTGCTTTTCCTCTCCTCTGGACTGGTTCATGCCTGCTGCTGCTGCCCAGAAAAGAGAAATGCAGCAGCGACCTGGGGCTTGGGAGGGAACAGTGCCGTGGGAATCCCAGCATCACACCCACAGAGGGGGGGTTTCATGCAGCTACCAGAAAACCTCCAGTCTCCTCAAATCAGTATCTTTGGAGTCTGTTTCTCTTTTTGGAAGGGGGTAGGTAAACACTCTGCTGGTTTTATCTCACAGTGTAGAAACTGAGACTTGATGGCTGCTGAAGCAGGGGAGGTTGTGGAGTCTCCTTCTCTGGAGATGTTCCAAACCCAGCTGGATGTGTTCCTGGGTGACCCTGCCCCGGGTGCTCCTGCTCTGGCAGCGGGGTTGGACTGGATGATCTTTCGAGGTCCCTTCCAACCCCTAACATTCTGTGACTCTGTAGTATTCTTTTTGGACCTCAATCACTCCCAGATATTCCAGATGAACTCTGCCTGCCCAGGCACCAGAGCCAGTGCCCCAGGGAATTTCTTCCTATCTCAGGGATATGCAGAGTGTGCACTCGCATGCCCTTGCTGCCTCGCAGCTCCAGCTTTGCATGCAGCTTGGCCTCGGGAACCTGTACCTCCAGTATTGCAATACCTCTTTCAGTCTCTGTCATCAAGAGTTTAACCACAGTTCAGAGCAGAGTCGGTGGCCCCGCTCCAAAGGAGCAGAACTGCTGCAATTCGTTATCTTGACAAATTAACTGGTCTGAGGCAATTCTTTTCTGAGAGAGGTACAATTAGCTGGCTCTTGAGCTCCAGCCTTGCTCTGGCGCTGTGGCATCAGCGTGCACCTGCTCAGAAAGTGTTGCTGCTGCCACTTGGCCTTCCCCAGCTGTTAAAGCAGCTCCTTTGCTGGGAGCCTTGCTGTCCTCCTGCCACCAGACCCCCCCCCCTGCAGCATGGGGTAACAATGCAGACCTCAGCTGTAAAGGATGCAGAGCTCAGATGGTGAAGAAAAAAGGCTCTCTGAAGCCCAGGGTGGTCTTGTTGTACGGGCTCCAGGGGAGGGTCAGAGCTGGCAACACAGGGCTTTGGCACAAAACCACCAGAAGGGCCTGGCATGGCATATATCAGAGACATGCCACCAGTTGTTCCATCCCCTGTTTTGAGCACAGCTTCCTGGTCCAGTGGAAGCATGCAGCTTCCTATCCCCTTTCCACTCAAAGAAAGCAGTACCCCAATTTGCTTTGGACAGGCATCCTTCTGATGGTTTCTCCCTGAGCTCTAGGCAGGACTTTCCTGTCATAATCCCTCGGTCTTCACAGACCTGGTGAAGTCTGGGTTGCCATAAGGGACAGTGCCCCTGTCCTGATGTGGGCAGGAGCTGGTGCTGCAGGGAAAACTGACTGACCTTGCACTTCTTTTCCTCACCTCCTGGCCTGGAGGAGCAGTACCCTTCTGCCTCTTTCTACCAAGCAATGAAAGTACATCCACTGCTACACATTGGTCTTCCAACCCAGTGTGAGCAGAGGCACTTCTCTATTTCACTGTGGAAAGCAGCTCCTTCTGCCTTAGTTCGCCCATGGGCATCATCTTTCCTTGCACAAGGGCTCGTGGGTGCTAAAATTATATCATGGAATTATAGACTCAGAGAATCATTTGGGTTGGAAAAGCCTTTGAGATTACCCAGCCCAACCATTCTCTAGCTCTGCCAAGGCTGGGAATAAGCCATTGCCCTCAGCACCACATCTCTGCCTCTTCCAAGCACCTCCAGGAATGGGCATTCAACCTGTGCCAGGTTTTGAGAACCCTTTCAGTCAAGAAGTTTCTTCTAATGTCCAACCTAAACCTCCCCTGGTGCAGCTTGTGAACATTTCCTCTTGTTCTATCACTTGATCCTAGGGAGAAGAGACCAACCCCCCAGATATTCCTCAACCGTTTGGCTGAACCACCCCCTTTTGGAAGTTCTGTTTGGGCAAAAGCTGTCCTGATGAAGGCTTGTGTTTGCCTAGAGCCTCTTTGTATGGTCTTGGTGGCTGGGAGTTTCCTTGAGCTCCTCTTTGAACTCTAAGACTTCAGCATCCAAGATGTTTAACCCTCAATTTCTTCCCTGCTTTATCAGTTTGGCCAGCTCCCAGCTGGCAGCGTTGATTTTCAGGCTTCCATCTGCACCTTGTGTTTGCAGATGTATTTCTCTTTCAATTAACCCCCTGAAATGGTTTTCTTCTCCCCTGAGCCTACCTGCCTCTGGTCTGGCCAGCACATCTCCCTGCTCTGGCTGCCTGGAGGGCAGAAGGCAGGAGCAGAGATGCTGGGTCCTTGGGCTGGAAGTGCCAAGCAGAGGGTGTGCCCCTTACACGGGTGCCGTGAGGAGCGAGCTGAAGGAACACGCAGGCTCAGCAGTGCCTGCTTTGCCCGTTGTGGGTTGGGGCTTGCAATGCCAGAGGCACTTTTGTCTCTCTGGAGTCTCTAGAACATCACTTAGGAATGATCAGGTCTTCCCTGAATGCTGTAGCTGAGATGCTCTGGAGCACACACCCCACAGCCTTCACCCCAAACAATGGACCTTTCTCTGCTCACCAGCAGCCTTTGCCCAGCTGTCCTATGGAACAAGAATTTCTAGAGAGCCACTTAAAATGGGGAACAGAAGAAAAAAAAGACCTGGTCTAAAGTGCCACTTGCCAGACAGAGTGCCTGGGCACCAGGAGTGAGCAGCAGCAGCTTTAGCTTGCTTATCTGCTGCCTTGGCACTGCAGCTGCTGAGCAGGCGCTGGCAGCCGAGCGCGGAGCTGCTTGCCTGCTGCCAGGATTGCCAGGCAAAGGTCACTTGGTTGGGGAAACCCCATCAAATCTGGAGGTGCAAGGTCTGAGGAGGTGCATTGCTGAGACCAGCCCAGCCTTTGAAGTGAAAGAGCCTGGAACTGAAGTCAATGCCAGCTTGTTCAGGCCCTTGCAGCTGGCAACCCATCACTGCTTGGTGCTGCTGCGTCTGGATCGCCCTGCAGGACGCTTCCCTTGCTGTTCTTTAAGTGAAATTCTGGCAGTGGCAGGGTAATTCCTAAGGAACCTGCTTCCCAAGGCTCCAAGGAGGGATAAAATGAACTCTTCAGCCTGTATAGTGGTGAGCTTAATTTCATGTATGATTCCAGCAGAGCAAATGAGCAGCAGAGATTGAAATCTCAGCCCCAGCTGGTAAGGACTTGGCACTGCCTTCTGCAGAAAGCTCTGAAGCCAGCTCTCACCAAAAGCTGCAGGAGACTGCAAAGTGAAATGCAACCATCCAAGCTACAACCAGAAGAGGAGCTGGTTTAAAATGTCAGCTGCTTTAAAGGCTCTCACCTAACTTTTAACTCTTCCATTTCCTGGCACACCCACACTGCAACAGTTCTGCTGCTGCTAAGGTGCCTAATATCCACCTAGGGAAGTAATGAGGTGTTGTGCTGCCATGAAGGTTTGCTTCTCCTCAGCAGTGATTGAAGGGCCTTATCTTCTCAGGTATCAAATTGGCAAATTACAACACAAATGGGAGATGTTCTGATTGAATGCACCTTCTCCAGCTCTCTCAGCAGCTAACAGCTGTTTGCAAGGGCTTGTGAAAGTACTACAGACCCAACACTGCTACACTTTGTATTTGTCAGAGGAAAACGTGGCAGAACTGAGGAGACCTTAATTGTGGCCTTCCAGTATCTGAAGAGTTGTTTTTTTAGGGTGTCAGGTAGTGACAGGACTAGAGAATGTAAATCCAAGCTGAAGGAGGGCAGATTTAGATTAGACCTTAAGAAGAAGGGGAATGGGGCAAAACTGGAAGTGGAGAGATTCATGTTGGATGCTAGGGAGAAGTTCTTGCCCATGAGGGTGGTGAGACACTGGCACAGGTTGCCCAGGGAGGTGGTGGAAGCCTCCTGCCTGGAGGTTTTTCAGGCCAGGCTGGCTGTGGCTGTGAGCAACCTGCTGTAGTGTGAGGTGTCCCTGCCCATGGCAGGGGGGTTGGAGCTGGATGAGCCTTGAGGTCCCTTCTAACCCTGACAACTCTGTGATTCTACAACTGACAAAATGACACAAAAAACAACCTAGAAATGAGAAACCATGGGAAAACAGACCAAAAGAAGCAGAATAGCTTAAAGTTACTGATTTCTGTGCATGCAGATAGGGTGCTGTGGTTTCCCTGCAAGAATTTGTTGAAGCTAATAAATTTTGTTATCATAGAATCACAGAATGGGTTGGGTTGGAAGAGACCTCAGAGATCATCTACTCCAACCCCCCTGCCATGTGCAGGGGTGCCTCTCAACTGGACTTGGGCAACCAAGTCTAGTTGGACTTAGTCAGAGGGTTCCTGGTCTTGAGATCTTTCCAATGTCTTAAAAGTCAGTTTTATCCTGAGCATAGAATTGTAGCCCAGGGTATCTTACATCCTTTTGACCAGAGACAAGATGGCATGGGAGATAATCTTAGAATGGCTTAGGCTGGAGGGGACCTCAGAGATCTACTCCAACCCCCCTGCCATGGGCAGGGACACCTTCCACCAGCACAGGTTGCTCAAGGCCTCATCCAGCCTGGCCTTGAACACCTCCAGGGAGGAGGCAGCCACAGCCTCCCTGGGCAACCTGTGCCAGTGGCTCCCCACCCTCACTGCCAAGAATTTCTTTCTCATCTCCAGTCTCAATCTTCATTCTCCCAGCTCAAAGCCATTGTCCCTCATCCTGTCACTCCTAGCCCTTGTCAGAAGTCCCACCCCAGCTCTTCTGGAGCCCCTTCAGGTACTGGAAGGCTGCTCTGACATCTCCCTGGAACCTTCTCCTCTCCAGGCTGAACAGCCCCAACTCTCCCAGCTGGGAAGGGAAGGGAAGGGAAGGGAAGGGAAGGGAAGGGAAGGGAAGGGAAGGGAAGGGAAGGGAAGGGAAGGGAAGGGAAGGGAAGGGAAGGGAAGGGAAGGGAAGGGAAGGGAAGGGAAGGGAAGGGAAGAAGTTCATGTGTAGTCCAAGGAGATAAGAGCTTGTTCACATGGCAATAGCTATTCAGGTGACAAAAAGAATTTATTTAGATACCTAAAATAAGAAAAGTGATTGTTTGGGTTGTTACTAAGCCACACAGCTTTCCAGCACTCCCTCTGCTTAACCACTTGCATTTCTTTCTACCCTTAATTTATTTCTTTCATGAAAACTCTGCTGGTTTTATTATTATTATTGTTATTGTTGATACTATTATTATTATTACTACTACTGTTATATGGAGACTCTCTCTGAAGCCCGTGTGGTTCACTGGGGTATGTTTGCAAATCCTGAAGCACAAAAAAGAAACACATTTTTCTCTGTAGAAGGAGTTACATTTTTTGAACTGATTGAATTTTTGGAAGATCAGCATGAAGAGCTCAGTTTAAATGCTTGCTTCAGCATTTTAAAGGCCTCTTGTGTCCCTGTTGCCTAAGGAGGTCATACACTGCGACTGCTCTGTGAACATCAGATTGTACAGACCTGGCTCTGTTGTGCCATGCTGGGCTCACAAAGCAGAAATCCAATGGCTTATCTCTCCCTTATCAACTAGTTTATTTTCCATGCCTCCAAAAGGCTAGATTTTCACAAGAATAATTTGATGGCTTCTGGTAAGTGCAGCTCTCTGTTTTGCAAGTAGTATGAAAAGATTTCCCTTTTTACGGTGGGACTGCACGTTGGAAAATGCATTTTTATCCCTGAGGCTCCAGTGAAGGATACTAGAGAATGGAAACAGCTCCTGATTGGCAGGAGGGAATAGATGTGGTTAAAAAGGGGGTTGGAACTGGATGATCTTTAAGGTTCCTTCTAAGCCAAACCATTGCATCAACCCATGAATCTTTGGGATCCAGGCTGGATCCTGCTGCTGGGCTCCCCAGTGCTGCTGGCAGGAAGGGAGGAGGAAAGGGAGGATATCAGGTAGTGATAGGACTAGGGAGAATGGAATGAAGCTGGAGGTGGGGAGATTCAGACTGGATGTGAGGAGGAAGTTCTTCCCCATGAGAGTGGTGAAGCCCTGGAATGGGTTGTCCAGGGAGGTGGTTGAGGCCCCATCCCTGGAGGTGTTTAAGCCCAGGCTGGATGAGGCTCTGGCCAGCCTGATCTAGTGTGGGGTGTCCCTGCCCATGGCAGGGGAGTTGGAACTAGATGATCCTTGTGGTCCCTTCCAACCCTGACTGATGCTATGATTCTATGATTATAAAGGACAAACAGCCTGAAGGTCTTTCCCACCTGCCCTGGCTGCTGCCAGAAGCAGCAGTCCTGTGTTTGTCAATGTATTTTTTCATTGCTCCCCGTCCCTAGAGGTGTTCAGGGCAAGGCTGGATGAGGCCTCGAGCAACCTGGGCTAGTGGGAGGTTTCCCTGCCCATGGCAGAGGGTTGGAACTGGATGATCTTGAAGGTCCCTTCCAACCCAAACCATTCTATCAATCTATAATGATGACACTGATGAGTTGGGAAAGCATGAGATGAGATCTCCTCACCTGCATATGGTGTTTGGAGGGCACCTGGCTCTCCAGAGCATAGGAGAACTCAGGGGAGGTGCAAAGAAAGGCATTTGGCTGCTGGATGTAGCAGGAGCGGCTCTCAGCAGATTTTGGAACTGCAGTTGTGTGTGTGTGTGTGTGCAGCATCACCCAATCACTGCTCAGTGAGGCTGTGCAGATAAAGGTTTTCAGCAGCACAAAGTGATCCAGGTGATTGCAGCCCATAAATGACTTTAGTGATGAAACAACAGCGTCAGCCCCCAGACGAACTCGCAGGGCCTTACAGTCAGATCGAGGTTCAGATCCCCAGATCCTGATGTGATAAGCAAATAGGAGGTTAGAATTAAAGCCAGCAGGAGTTGATTGTGTAATAAACCAAGGGAAGAGCCCAGACAAGGACAGAGAAAATGCACACTGTGGATGAAGGGTGATGGCTTCAAACTGGAAGAAGCTGGACGGAGATCAGACTAGAGGAAAGTGTTTTCCCCATGAGGCTGGGGAGGCCCTGGAACAGCTTGCCCAGAGAAGTTGTGGAGCCTTCATCCCTTGGAAGTGTTCAAAGCCAGGCTGGATGGGGCCTTGAGCAACCTGGTCTAGTGGGAGGTGTCCCTGCCCATGGCAGGGGGTTAGAACTGGATGATCTTGAAGGTCCCTTCAGAACCAAACAGTTCTGATTACCTGAATACGAAGTCTTAGGTGCAGCTGGTGATACCTCCCAAGACAAATCTTTATTAAGTACCAAAGCTTAGCCAGAGCTCTCATCTAGATGCTAGGACCACCAGCCTTTCCCAGCTCAGAATCACACAATCACAGAATGTTAGAATAGAATACAGTAGAATAGAATAGAATAGAATGGAATGGAATGGAATGGAATGGAATGGAATGGAATGGAATGGAATAGACCAGACCAGGTTGGAAGGGACCTCCAGAGATCATCCAGTCCAATCCTCCTGCCAGAGCAGAGTCAGGCAGGGTAGTCTGCTCAGGAACGCATCCAGGTGGGTTTTGAAGGTCTCCAGAGAAGGAGACTCCACAGCCTCTCTGGGCAGCCTGCTCCAGGCCTCCAGCACCCTCACACCAAGAAGTTTCTCCTCATGTTGAGGTGAAACCTTCGATGTTCAAGTTTCTATCCCCTGTTCCTTGCCTTATTACTGCACACCACTGGAAAGAGCTTGCCCCCCTCCACTTGACACCCACCCCTCAGCTATTGATAGATATTGATCAGGTCCCCTCTCAGCCTGCTCTTCTCCAGACTAAACAGCCCCAGGGCTCTCAGTCTCTCTTCATAGGGGAGATGTTCAAGTCCCCTGATCATCCTCGTGGCTCTCTTTTGGACTGTTTCCAGCAGGTCTCTGTCTCTCTTGAACTGGGGAGCCCAGAACTGGACACAGCATTCCAGGTGTGGTCTCAGCAGGGCAGAGTAGATGGTGAGAAGAACCTCCCTAGCCCTGCTGGCCACACTTTTCTTCCTGCACCCCAGGATCCCTTTGGCCCTCTTGGGCACCAGGACACATTGCTGTCCCATGCAGAACTTGCTGTCCACCAGCACTCCAAGGTCTCTCTGTGTGGAGCTGCTTTCCAGAGCAGCTTCCCAAAGCTCCTTGGCTTTGTTGCCAAAATCCTGCCCTTTTTAATTAAACCTGGCTGCCTTGCCTCTGGTTTGGGAAGGGCTGTGTTGTTTAAACAGGGTTCCTTGTGCATGTGTTTCTCCTGCTGCAGCACTGCTCACAGGGTGCGCGGTCCAATGGCCCACAACAAAAACCTTCGTTTCTTTACTCTAGAGCTCATATCTGATGGGTTTGTGGCTTTGAACCACTCCTGGCATCTGATCCTATCTAATGTTCTGCTGCAAATCTGCAGCTGTAGACTCAGAGGTTCAAGCCTCATAACTTGAGGTCAGCTTTAGATGTTTGTTTTAGATATGAAAGTGCAAGGAAATCTGTTTGCACTCCCGTGGGTAAGAACCCACACACACTCCAAGAAAGACACTGAGGGGCTGGAGCGGGTCCAGAGAAGGGCAAGGAAGCTGGGGAAGGGTCTGGAGAAGAGGGCTGGGGAGGAGCAGCTGAGGGAGCTGGGGGTGTTTAGTGTGGAGAACAGGAGGCTGAGGGGAGACCTCCTTGCTCTCTACAGTTCCCTGAGAGGAGGCTGGAGCCAGGTGGGGGTTGGGTTCCTCTCCCTAGGAACAAGTGATGGGAAGAGAGGAAATGGCCTGAAATTGTGTTGGGGGGAGAAATAGGTTAGAAAAATGTCTGCTGCAAGAGTGGTCAGGGGTTGGCACAGGCTGCCCTCCCAGTGGTGGAGTCCCCATCCCTGGAGGTCTTCAAGAAACCTTTGGCCATGGCACTTGGGGCCACGGTTTAGTGGCCGTGGTGGGGTTGGGTGGATGGTTGGACTGGATGATCTTGGAGGGCTCCTCCAACTGAAACAATTTAGAGTCAGCAGCAATCTCCTGGCATTAGCTTTTTAGGAACACCTGGAAGGGGATTTGCCCTCCCAAGCCAATGAACATTCTGGGGTCTGTGGGCAAAGTGTAATCCAGCATCGTGGCAAGGCTGGCAGGAGCATTACATCCTTCACACTGCCCAGGGTGCTGCTGTGGGTCTCGTGCAGAGCAGCTTATACAGGATCCAGGAGGCAGAGAACAAGGGGAAACAGGATTAAAAAAGGGAAAAAAAAAAAAAACCACACTCAAAAGGGTCTCAGGATTTTGAGAGAAATCTTTTCAAGTCTTTATCAGTAACAGCTTTTTGTTCTTCTTTTTTTTTCTCCTTTCCCTTAATCCAAACTCAGCTCTCCAGAGGTTTTGATCACTTTATTTATTTATTTGAAGCCTCACACCTAGAATATTCAAGTCCACCTCTCTGTTCCTAAGCATTGCAGCTGTTTGCTAACAATTTCCCTTCCCCACAGGGCTTAGACTGGGATTTGGGGACTGGAGGTCCCTCCTTCACCTAACTCAAAGGTCTCGATGGTGCACCTAAATATTTTGAAGCAGAGCTAAGGAGAGTCTTTATTTTTTAAAGGAAGGAGTCCCACAGACCCTGGCAGGGGAGCAAGCCAGCTGATAAGGCTTTGATCTGCATGGCAGCAGTGGCATACACACAGCAGCCTTTGGCAGCCAGCTAGACCTTGTGTAGCTGACAGTTTAGAGCAGGCATTTCCTCCTTGCTAACTAAAGCCAGCAAACACTCCCTCCCTCCCTCCCACCCTTCCAAAAGCTCTTGGACATTATTGTTGCTGCTTGTTAGCTTCTTGGCCTCCTTTACAAGGGGAAAAGTCAAGGGTGAGAGCTGTGTAAGCAGATGGCTTTCCATTTGATTTGATCCATTGTAAGAGAGGACACCCTTGTCTGTGGTGACATCTAAGGCAAACAGCTGGCAGCTCAACTGGTGCTTTTAAAGTAACTCAGCCTGATATCATCTCTTGATTCATCTTAACAGAACTGCTGGGGCAGTCAGATGAGGAAGACCCACCTCCTGAAGCTTCCATTGCCCCATCTCCAGAGCACAGAGGACAGTGCCACGCAGCTGCTCCCAGCCTGGCCACCAGACCACCACCTGGCCACCTGCAGAGCTGCTCCCAGAGGTGAGTGGCACAGGCAGCTTGTGTGTGTCTGTCAGTCAGAGGTGTGTAAGGCAGGGGAAGGTCCTGCATCGCTGCTGCACAAAATGCAAGGGTGGAGGAACGATTAACTAAAATGTTTTCATAGGCTCACAGGAGGTTAGGGGTTGGAAGGGACCTCTGGAGATCTTCCAGCCCAAGCCCCCTGCCAGAGCAGGACCATGGAATCCAGCACAGGTCACACAGGAACACATCCAGACAGGACTGGAAAGGCTCCAGAGAAGACAACTCCACAATCTCTCTGGGCAGCCTGCTCCAGGGCTCCGTGAGCCTTACAGTAAAGAAATTCCTCCTCATGTTGAGGTGGAATCTCCTGTGCTAGAGTTTATATCCATTGCCCCTTGTCCTGTCACAGGGCACAAGTGAGCAGAGCCTGTCCCTGTCCCTGTCCCTTCCTTCCTGACCCCCAGCCCTCAGCTATTGATAGACATTGATCAGATCCCTCTCAGTCTTCTCCTCTCCAGATTAAACAGCCCCAGGGCTCTCAGCCTCTCTTTACCAGGCAGTGCTTCAGTCCCTTCAGCAGCCTTCTATCCCTTCCTTGGACTGTCTCCCACAGATCCCTGACTCTCCTGAACTGGGGAGTCCAGAACTGGATGCACTGTCCCAGGTGGGGCCTCTCTAGGGCAGAGCAGAGGGGGAGGAGAACCTCCCTCAATCTATTCTACACTTTCCTGACATCCTCAGCTGTCATCTTCAACAAGATTGTAAAATCCCTGATCTTAAAGGTCTTTTCCAACCTTCCTGAGGCCAGAATTCTATGAAGACATTAAGCAGAAACTAAGAAAAACTTGGAAGCCAGAAGAGCATGGCATGGACATGAGGCAATCTCCTGAAACACAGAGCTGGGGGTGGCATTTGGCACAGCCTAACAGAGCCATGTTCACATGGAACCATTGGGGCAAATGCAGCCATTCCTGATGGATACTGGCAAGAGAAGTACAGGAAGAGAGAACAGCAGAAGAGAGAGGGACAGCAATGGGAATGCAGGGAAGTAAGAAGTGCAGGTGGTAAACACACCTTTGAGAAGCCTACCATGATCTTTAAAGGTTTCTGCAAGCTCCTCACTTGCCTGTGATCAAAATCCCTGGGACACCCCTTGGAGAGTGCCCTTCCAAAGTGGAAGGTCTGGCAACTGGGGTGTTTTCCCAGTGCATCTGTTGCTGGTGAAGCAGCACACCACCTTGGGGGCATCAGAAGAAAGCAGCTCTTCTGCAGGGAACAGCCATTCCTCTTCATTTTCTTCAGGAATGGCTGAGGGAACTGGGGTCATGCAGTCTTCAGAAGAAGAGGCTGAGGGGAGACCTTATCACCCTCTACAACTCCCTCTAAGGAGGCTGGAGCCAGGTGGGGGTCAGTCTCCCCTCCATCTCCAGCTGAGGATTGTGCCAGTTGATTTGCATCAGCAGCTCTCAGTGGATGGCTTTCCAATGCACAGATCATGGTCAGTTTGGGCCTCTCACTGCAAGAAGGACAGTGAGGTCCTGGATCATGTCCAAAGAGCAACTAAGCTGGTGAAGGGTCTTGAACTCAGGCCCTGTGAGGAGCAGCTGAGGGAACTGGGGGTTAATCTTCAGAAGAGGAGGCTGAGAGACCTCTTTGCCCTCTACAACTCCCTACAGGGAGGTTGGAGCCAGGTGGGGGTTGGTCTCTTCTCATATGCAACAAGTGACAGGACAAGAGGAACCAGCCTCAGGCTGAGCCAGGGGAGGTTCAGATTGGAGCCCTAGAGCAGAGCCCTAGCCAGGATGCCTCTGCTGCAGAGCCATAAACACACCGTCCTGCCTGCAGCTCACCTCTGCCCTTTCAGAGGTCCCCATGCCACACACCTGGCAGTCCCACCTCTGCCTTCATCAGGCATCTTGGGAGAGAGATTGCAGAGTTCTACTTTCCTCCTACTCCCAGGCTGCCTGGCTTGACCACATTTGGCTGCTTCTACCCAGATGGGTCAGCAAAAGTTGCTGAGCCTCCCAAGTGTTCCTTGCGATCCCGTGAGCTGCATAAACTGCTGGGCTTTCCCAAAGCTCTTGCTTGCCTCTTGCAGGGTTAGTGAGCTCAGAGCAAGCTGCCCACCCACACAACCAGCTCCTCTGCCTGCTGACACTTGGTGCTTGCAGCTGACCTCACCCTGGAGAGGACAGAGGTTTTGGTGGCCTCTTGCAGAACTGCGAAAGAAAGTTTCTCAAGGCTGCCCTGGCTGGTCACGGCTGCTTGAAGCCTGCCAGCATGGATTTGAGTTTTAAAGGCACTCCCTGTGACAACACTGACTGCCTGGGAAGGTCACCTGCTGAGGCACAAGGTGATGCCCAGCAACCTCTTCTTTGTGCTTAAAACCTCCACAGACAGGAGCACGTAGCTGGGGCTTGTGCTTTGCCTCCAGCTGCACAGAGTTTGCTTTCTGTGAGACATCCGCTGCCAGATTTGCATCAGACTTCTTCATGAGAAGGTGCTTGGAGAAAGAAAGGAGGAAAGGTTTGGAGTGTTAGGAGCCTAGATAAATGGGGACATTCTCACTTCTGCCATCACTGCAATGGTTCATCTGTCTGGCCAAGGTACTCCAGTGATAACAGAGATTTGTTCCCCTAAACTGAAGCACCTGCAGAGGACATGGTTAGGAATGGGTAGACAGTTACGTAGCACCTGGGGACCCCCCCCGGAGCTGTTCTGCCTGTTCTGGGGCCTCCAGCTGCTGAAGCCAGGTACAGAGGAGACCATGGAAATTATCTGAGCGCTGGAGAAGGCTCCACGGGGCCCTTAGAGCAGCCTTCCAGTACCTGAAGGGGCTCCAGGAGAGCTGGGCAGGGCAGGGACTTCTGACAAGGGCTGGGGGTGACAGGATGAGGGACAATGGCTTTGAGCTGGGAGAGGGGAGACTGAGACTGGAGGTGAGGAAGAAATTCTTGGCAGTGAGGGTGGGGAGACACTGGCACAGATTGCCCAGGGAGGCAACCTGTTCCAGTCCTGAATGTCCCCTCCCTGGAGGTGTTCAAGGCCAGGCTAGACGAAGCCTTGAGCAATCTGGGCTGGTGGGAGGTGTCCCTGCCCGTGGCAGGGGTTGGGACTGAATGATCTTTAGCACAGAATGTTCACAGAATCAGAGAATGTTAGAGGCTGGAAGGGACCTCAAAAGCTCATCTAGTCCAGCCCCCTTTAAGGTCCCTTTCAACCCAACCCATTGCCTGATCCTATGAAACTGAAGCCACAGATGAACTCCAAATGAAGTTGTGTTTGCTTTCTGCTGCCCCAGGTTGCTGACTCCAAGCCTGGAGCCAGTGCCCTGCGACACGGCCAGCGAGGTTCTGCGATCACCGCTGCCGAGTGCTTGCAGCTGAACCTCTGAGCAGTGCACAGCAACGTTGTTATTATTCTAACCAGTGTCCCACATCACAGATTCATATTTGACATTTCTCCTGACCACTTCTTCCCAGCCTCCAACCGCTACCTGCAGGGTCAGAATCAATGAGCAGGGCACATTCTGCCTCCTCTGAAGGGCCTTCCTCGTTCGTTAGCTTGGTCATTTTGGGGTTTCATTATTGATTTTCATAGAATGGAATGGAATGGAATGGAATGGAATGGAATGGAATAGAATAGAATAGAATAGAATAGAATAGAATAGAATAGAATAGAATAGAATAGAATAGAATAGAATAGAATAGAATAGAATAGACCAGACCAGGTTGGAAGAGACCTTCAAGATCATCGTGTCCAACCTATCATCCAGCACCACCTAATCAACTAAACCATGCAACCAAGCACCTCATCAAGTCTCCTCCTAAACACCTCCAATGATGGCAACTCCACCACCTCCCCAGGCAGCCCATTCCAATGGGCAATCACTTTCTCTGTGAAAAACTTCCTCCTAACCTCCAGCCTAAACCTCCCCTGGTGCAGCCTGAGACTGTGTCCTCTTGTTCTGGTACTGGTTGCCTGGGAGAAGAGACCAACCTCTGCCTGTCTACAACCTCCCTTCAGGTAGTTGTAGAGAGCAATAAGGTCACCCCTGAGTCTCCTCTTCTTGAGGCTAGGCACCCCCAGCTCCCTCAGCCTCTCCTCACAGGGCTGTGTTCCAAGCCCCTCACCAACTTTGTTGCCCTTCTCTGGACTCGTTCCAGCAAGTCAACCTCCTTCCTAAACTGAGGGGCCCAGAACTGGACACAGTACTCGAGGTGCAGCCTAACCAGTGCAGTGTACAGGGGCAGAATGACCTCCCTGCTCCTGCTGGCCACACTCTTCCTGATGCAGGCCAGGATGCCATTGGCCCTCCTGGCTGCCTGGGCACACTGCAGGCTCATGTTCTCATGCTGTTTAACACCAGTCTGTGGTGTTCAGGGATTGTGCCCACCAGTGAGTGAGAGAAATGTACAGCCTGAATCATTTCCTATTTACTTCTGAAGTTTTTCCCCCTCTAGAAAAAAAGCAAAAGAAGCAAATTCCAATTTTTGTCACAGATTTAGTACTTTTCTTCTCAGTTCCCTAACCCTGCGCTGGATGCAGCCTCCTGTCCTGGCCGAGTCACTTTTAGCTGTGCTTTAGATGTGTTACTGTAGGCAACTTGTTGATGTACCTCCTCAGCAGCATTTAAATCCTTCAGATATTGTCTCTGAGGGCTTGGTCTGTAGTCTGGGATCAAGGTTCATCTTGAGCTTTTGCTTGCTTTGTCCCCTGCGTGTTGGCACACCTGGGCTGGCAGCAAACGTCCTCGCCGGTGATGTGACAAGGGGCAGCTCGGATCTGGGCTCTGGAGCCTCGCTCCAGGTGTAACACGGGGGGAATGGGGTGCTGCTGCTCCCTTTTTGACCTTCTGCATGCTCTCCAGTGCCAGTGGTTCGGTTCTGCTCTCACCTGGCACAAGCCTCTGCCGGATCTCAGGCCTTCAGCCGCAGCAATCTCGAAGCTGAGCAGTTGAACCGAAGCGCTGAATCTGCTTTGAGAAGAGCGTCGGGTGCCGGTGGTCCCCCTCATCTCCCTAAGACCCCAGGGCAGGACTTTGCAGATGTTCAGCAAGGGTGTTCAGTGGCTGCCCTTTCTTCTTTCCCAGAGCCTCATCTTGTCTGCCTTGGCTTTATGTCTTTGTACCAGCTCGTCACAGCAGACCCATGAAATCAATTGACCTACATTACTGCGTCTCTTTCTGCCACCCCTGGCAGGCCCAGATACCGCCTCAAATCTGTTTCTCATCCACGTTTCTGGGAGCTCATCTCCATCACATACCCAGACTCCTTTCTTTTTTTCCATTTCAATTTTGACAGAAGCTTGGTTTTAGAACAGCTGAGGTGCACCTTGTGAGTTACACCCGGGCAGAAGCCCTGGGCTGGGGCCCTGTGAGGACGAGCAGAAGACATTTCTGTTGAGCTTACTTAGTAAAAACCTTGTTACTGACACCCTTCAGAGAGCCTGAGATCTGCAGACGTGGAACAGAAGCCCAGTTTTCAGGCTGCATGATTATCACATCACTTCCATTAACCCTGTGGTGTCTCCTCTTCTGGAGGCTTTCCAAACCTGCTTGGACGCTTTCCTGTGCACCTGATCTGGGTGTACCTGCGTTAGCAGGGTGGTTGGACTGGATGATCCCCAGAGGTCCCTTCCAACCCCTGCCATTCTGTGTGATTCACATCATCATCTCCTTTGTCTAACAAGGAAAGCTGTAGCCTAGGATGGAGACAGGGGCAGAAAAGGCAGGAGCCAAAGCAGTCATTCAGAAAGCAGTCTCAAGTGCTTGTTTCTTTGAGAAGTTACCCTAGGCACAGCCTGGCTCCTCCTGAAGTCAGGAAGCAGAAACTTAGTCTGAGACTAAGCAGCAGTGGTGTGGTCCTCAGCAGAGAACTGCAGTCAGCTTCCCCAACTAAACCACACATACACAGGGTCAGTTTGGGGCGATACAGATTTCAAGACAGGACTGCAGACAGAGGCCTTTCATTTGCTGCATGAATTCTGCCACTCTGACAAAGTACCACAGTCCAGTGAATCATTTCACAAGATCAAGCTCTCATCTCTGGCTTGCATTTGCTTTGCCTATTGTCATTCCCTTCTCCCAAATGTCAGAGATGTCACAGCCCAGCAGTTCTCCTCTCATTTGTTACTCTTGTTATCTATTTGTGGAAAGGTTTTGACCAGCATAAGCCTTTTGCTGCCTCTAAATGAGGCAAATATCTTCAGAAGGTATGGACATTCTGGAGAAGGACAGCCCGTGGATCAGTACAGACTGGGGATGACCTGCTGGAGAGCAGCTCTGGGAAAGGACCTGGGAGTGCTGGTGGACAACAAGTTCTCCATCAGCCAGCAGTGTGCTCTTGAGGCCAAAAAGGCCAATGGTGTTCTGGGGTGCATCAAGGAGAGTGTGGCCAGCAGGTTGAGGGAGGTTATCCTCCCCCTTTACCCTGCTGAGGCCTCATCTGAAGCACTGAGTCCAGTTCTGGGCTCCCCAGTTCAAGGACAAGGAACTCCTGGAGAGAGTCCAGCAGAGAGCCACTGAGCTGCTGAGGGCACTGAACATCACCTTGTGAGGAGAGGCTGAGAGCCCTGGGGCTGCTTAGCCTGGAGAGGAGCAGCCTGAGGGGGAGCTCAGCAATGCTGATCAATAGCTGAAGGGTGAGTGGCAGGAGGCTGGAGCCAGACTCTTCTCAGTGGTGCCCAGGGACAGGGCAAGGGGCAATGGACACAGACTGGAACCCAGGAGGTGCCACATGAACAGGAGGAACAAATTCTTCCTTGTGAAGGTGGCAGAGCACTGGGACAGGCTGCCCAGAGAGGCTGTGGAGCCTCCATCTCTGGAGGCATTCCAGACTCACCTGGATGTGTTCCTGTGTGACTGACTCTGGCTGCCCCTGCTCTAGTAGGAGGTTGGACTGGATGCTCTCCAGAGGTCCTTTCCACCCCCTGCCAGTCTGTCATTCTGTCATTCTGTGATGTTCTCTAGAGTACCAAGGACACATCCTGATCCTCTCAGTGACATGTCAAAGGAACTGATCAGCTCCCTGGGGGGCCTCTCAGTTCTGGATGAGTCAACTCATGCAGTGCCTGTGACCATGCCAGATTTCAGCACAGAGGAGTCAGCTCAGAGCTATGGCTTTACTCACTTCTCTGCCATTGGCACTGGTACCTGCAGCCTGGATGTCCTCCCCACCAGTGTGTCACTCTGTGGGTTTAAATAGCTTGCATGTCTTGGTAGTGTCAGGATGTGTGGGAAGCTGAGCTGGAGGTTTTTATAGCTTATTATCCATTTACCTTGTCCCCATTCCTCAAACCAGAAATGCTCTTTTAATTAGAATGCCACAGAATCACAGAATGGCAGATCATCCAGTCCAACCCCCTGCCAGAGCAGCATCACCCAGGGCAGGGCACACAGGAACACAGCCAGAAGGATTTTGAAAGTCCCCAGAGAAGGAGACTCCACAACCTCTCTGGGCAGCCTGCTCCAGGGCACCATGAGCCTCACACCAAAGAAGTTTCCCCTCATGTTGAGGTGGAACCTCCTGGGTTCCAGCTTGGACCTGTTGTGCCTTGTCCTGTCCCTGGGCACCACCAAACAGAGCCTGGAACCTTCATCCTGACCCCCAGCCCTCAGATATTAATAGTCATTGGTCAGATCCCCTCTCAGCCTTCTCTTCCCCAAACCAAACAGTCCCAGGCTCTCAGCCTTTCCTCATCACACAGATTTTCAAGTCCCTTCATCATCCTCATAGCCTTCATTGGACTCTCTCCAGTATATCCCTGTCCTTCTTGAAGTGGTGAGCTCAGACGTTGACACAATACTCCTGATGAGGTCTCGCCAGGGCAGAGTAGGGAGGGAAGGAGATCCTCCCTTGACCTGCTGGCCACACTCTTCTTAATGCATCCCAAGATCTTGGCCACAAGGGCACATTCCTTCCCATGGGAAACTTGCTGTCCACCAGGACTCCAAGGTACTTCTCAATGGAGCTGCTTTCCAGCAGGTCAACCCCTAATCTGTACTGGTGCAGGGGGTTGTTCCTCCCCAGGTGCAGGGCTCTCATTAAATCACAAAAGTGATGAAGAGGGAAGGCAAAAGTAGCTATCATCACAGTGATTTTAATCATCAGACTTCCCTGCTGCTCCTGTACTTAAACCCAGATGTATTTCTACCTCTCTGGAACCTGGGGGTGTTGGTTGGCAGCCACTGAGCATGAGCCAGCAGTGCCCAGAGGGCCAAGAAAGCCAATGGCATCCTGGCTTGGATCAGAACCAGGGTGTGCAGCAGGGACAGGAGGTGACCACCCCCCTGTGCTCAGCACTGGGGAGGCCACACCTCGAGTGCTGTGTTCAGCTCTGGGCCCTCACTGCAGGAAGGACATTGAGGGGCTGGAGCCTGCCCAGAGCAGGGCAGCCAGGCTGGAGAAGGGCCTGGAGCCCATGGGCTGAAGGAAGGGGCTGAGGGAGCTGGGGGTGTTCAGGTGAAGAAGAGGAGGCTGAGGGAGCTGGGGGTGTTCAGGTGAAGAAGAGGAGGCTGAGGGAGACCTCATTGCTCTCTACAGCTCCCTGAAGGGAGGTTGAAGTGTGGAGGGGGCAGCCTCTGCTGAATAGAATAGAATAAGAATAAGAATAAGAATAAGAATAAGAATAAGAATAAGAATAAGAATAAGAATAAGAATAAGAATAAGAATAAGAATAAGAATAGACCAGACCAGGTTGGAAAAGACCTTTGAGATCATTGAGTCCAACCTGTCACCCAACACCATCTAATCAATTAAACCATGGCACTAAGTGCCTCATCCAGTCTCTTCCTATGTACCTCCAGTGATGGTGACTCCACCACCTCCCCAGGCAGCCCATTCCAATGGGCAATCTCTCTTTCTATGAAGAACTTCCTAACCTCCAGCCTAAACCTCCCCTGGAGCAGCTTGAGACTGTGTCCTCTTGTTCTGGTGCTGGTTGCCTGGGAGAAGAGACCAACCTCTGCCTGTCTACAACCTCCCTTCAGGTAGCTGTAGACAGCAATAAGGTCTCCTCTGAGCCTCCTCTTCTCCAGGCTAAGCAACCCCAGCTCCCTCAGCCTCTCCTCACAGGGCTGTGCACCAAACCCCTCCCCAGATTTGTTGCCCTTCTCTGGACACCTTCCAGCAGCTCAACATCTTTCCTAAACTGAGGGACCCAGAACTGGACACAGGACTCAAGGTGTGGCCTGACCAGTGTTGAGTACAGGGGGGAGAATGACCTCCCTGCTCCTGCTGGCCACACTGTTCCTGCTCCAGGCCAGGATGCCATTGGCCTTCTTGGCCACCTGGGCACACTGCTGGCTAATGTTCAGCTGCTGTCAACCAGTACCCCCAGGTCCCTCTCTGCCTGGCTGCTCCCCAGCCACTCTGACCCCAGCCTGTAGCACTGCCTGGGGTTGTGGCCAGAGTGTAGAACCTGGCACTTAGATATGTTCAGTCTCATGCCCTTGGACTCTGCCCATCTGTCCAGCCTGGCAGGGTCCCTCTGCAGAGCTCTTCTACCCTCTAACAGATCAACTCCTGCCCCCAGCTTGGTGTCACCTGCAAACTTACTGATGATAGACTCCATCCCCTTGTCCAGATCATCAGTAAAGATATTAAAGAGGATGGGGCCCAGCACTGATCCCTGGGGCACACCACTAGTGCCTGGCAGCCAGCTGGATGTGGCACCATTCACCACCACTCTCTGGGCTCGGCCCTCCAGCCAGTTCCTGACCCAGCTCAGAGTGCTGCTGTCCAAGCCAGAGATTGACAACTTGGCCAGCAGTTTGCTGTGGGGGACAGTGTCAAAGGCCTTGCTGAAGTCCAGGTAGACTACATCCACAGGCCTCCCCACATCCACCAGGCAGTCACCTGATCATAGAAGGAGATCAGGTTGGTCAGGCAGGACCTGCCCTTCCTAAATCCATGCTGGCTGGGCCTGATCCCTTGGCCATCCTGTAAGTGCTGTGTGATTGCACTCAAGATGACCTGTTCCATAATCTTGCCTGGCACTGAGGTCAGGCTGACAGGTCTGTAATTCCCTGGCTCATCCAACTGGCCCTTCTTGTGAATGGGCATTGCATTGGTCAGCTTCCAGTCATCTGGGACCTCTCCAGTGAGCCAGGACTGCTGGAAAATGATGGGGAGCAGCTTGGCAGCCAGCTCTCTCAGCACCCTAGGATGTATCCCATCTGGTTCCATGGACTTGTGGGGATCCAAGCTGCTAAGGAGGTCTCTAACTACTTCCTCCTGGATCACAGGGGAGCTATACTGCTCCCTGACTCCATCTGCCAGCTCTGCAGGCCAGTTGTCTGGAAGACAGCCTGTCCTGCTATTAAAATTTGAGGCAAAGAAGGTGTTAAGTACCTCTGCTTTTTCCTCATCTTTTGTTAGTATGGTCCCCTCCGTGTCCACCAAGGAGTGGAAGTTGTCCTCTTGGTCCTTGGTGGCAAGAGACAGGAGCAGAGGCAATGGTTCCAAGTTGCCCCAGGGCAGGCTCAGGCTGGATCTCAGGAAATCATAGAATCAACAAGGTTGGAAAAGACCTCAGAGATCATCAAGTCCAACCTATCACCCAACATCTCATGACTCACTAAACCATGGCTTCAAGTGCCACATTTCTGCACTGGAAGGGTTCTCAGACATTAGAATGGTCTGCCCAGGGCGGTGCTGCAGTCACCATCCCTGGTGCTTAGGGACATGGTTTAGTGGTGACCCTGCAGTGCTGTGTGGAGGGTTGGACTGGATGAGCTTGGAGCTCTCTTCCAACAGGATGTTTTCCATGATTCTGTGAATTGAGAGCTCCAGGGTGGCTCTGCACGAGGTTGCACTCTCCATTTCTACATCTGTAAGACCGAGATCATGCCTCACCAGCTTCAAAGGGATGGCGGTCAGGTTCATTAAGCTGCCTGTAGACAGCACCTTCAACATACAAAGTTAACTCTTGCTAGCCTGCAGGCACTGGAGGTGCAGCAAGGTGTGCTCTGCAGCCTCGCCGTTCCAGACAAAGGTCCTCTTGATTGACTCCAATGGCTGACACACGAAGAAAGCAAAGTTTGAGAGAGCAATTTGGCTTCGTCACATGAGCAGCCCAGACACTTGATGGAAATTTTTCCAGCATTCAGAAAACAAAGGAAAATCAATAACATGCCTGCCAAGGGTTCCACTGAAAACATTTGATAATCTATAGCGCCGAGGAGCTCGAGCCAAGATAAACCAGCCTCGCTGACAGAAAATACTGACAATTATTTTGCATTGATTCAGCTTGGCCCAACCCAGGCTGACCTTGTTTATTCATCTCCGTCTCTTAATTCATATTAACTTGGCATCGAAACGGGACATGTGGCATGTGGGCTGGAGACCCATTTCTCTCTTTTAGACTCAGATCAGTGTGGCACATTGAGTACTTCCAGTGCCTTGAGCTCTTAGGTAGATTTATATGCATTAGACAGAACTGGTTAAGTTCCTTTTATCCCCGCTGGGCTTTTCGTGTCTGTTGACTATAAAAGTGGAAGCTCGGTAGAAGTAACATCTTCTCCTAAGCCTTCGGATATACACACAATCCTCCCAGCGCTGGTCAGTTTTAAAGGCACGTCCAAAGAGGATGGAGGGGTTTAAGCTCTTTTAAAACACAAAAAAAAAAACCCAGAAGGGTTATGACAATTTGGCAGCCAAAAGAGCGATTTGCAGGTCCGGGCGGAATCCGCGGCCGCGTGTGAGAGAGCTGATCAAGACGCTCCGGAGGAGATAATGGGGTCGAAGAGGGGAAGAGTCCCTCCCCTTTTGCAACCAGCATAATCTGGTCTCCAGTCAAGTTTCTTGGTGTCTTTTGCTGAACCAATAAAGCTTAGCATGATGGGCCAGTTGCATTACTGCAGCTTAAAAACGTCCCTGGGAAGCTGATGAGGAGAGTCGCTTTTCGTTGCTCCGCAGGTGCCCGGCTGCTTGCGTAGCTGTCGCCCAGGACGAAGGCACAGGGAAAATCTGAGCTCGTTCTTTAATTATGTTCTCAGCAGTAGCAAAGGACTGTACCTGCCTGCAGTGTATGACTGGTGTCCCCACAGCTGAGGCAGACTTCACACAGGGGTGGTGACCGGGCTGGGTGCTGCACAAAAGCAGTCGCAGTTTCATTCTCAACCCCACGCTGCTGCCATATCTGAAAGCCACCCCCGAGTAAAACACTGGGTCAAGCAGGACCACGTCCATGCAGGAGGAAAGCCCACCCAAACGAGTAGCATCCTCCCTAGAGGGACTCCCAGTTGGCCAGGCATGAGAGGCTTTTCTCTCTTTGACTTGTTCTTGCCAAAGGCAACGCTCCCTTGGCCTTTGCCAGGCACTCGGCAGTTTGTGACCAGCAGGATGAGCGGAGAATCCTCACACCGAGGAGGCACAAGGTGACTTGCACATGTCCAGTTCCACTGCTTTGCCCCTGGGTTGCCTTCCCACAGGCCTGCATGAGCAGCATGAGACCTACAGGACAAAACAAAAAACAAACAGCAAACAAAAAGAGCTTCCCCCCTGTATCTCCATAGCGCACAGCTGGCCTTTTCCTTCCCAGCAGCTCCTTCAAAACTTGGGTTTCATTGATGGAGGTGGTGTGAGGACAGGGCTGAACCCCATTTGGGTCTGACATCCTCTTCTGCTGGCGTCCACCCTCCGTGAAGGGCTGCCGCAGGGGCAGGCGCTGTGTGCGCTGCACGTCCCCAGCCTGTCCTGCTTTAGAGGCTCCAAAACCCACCAGCTTTACGCCGTGGCTTTGAATGACAGGACGGTGCTGCAGCGACTGCATAGCCAAGTGACCAATCTCGGTGACACTCAGTCAACAAACACACTGGCACCCGATAAAGGGAGCTACAGTTCCTAGCCAGGGAATGACACGGGAAAGACAGAAAGCAAACAGAACAACTTTGCTCTGCTGTGCAGTGTCTCCCCAACCCCTCACACCTTGCACCCTCCCCTCCTATCACTTCTGTTTTGTTTTCAAAGACCCAGCAGCCACAGACATCTGGAGGACACCGAGCGCAAGCCCAGAGCCGATGGCCGTGCTGCCTCCTCGATGGGAAAACCCTTTTCCAGCAGCCAGGAAGGTAGGCAAGCAACTCTGTTTCCAACGTACATGAGGGAGACACAGCTAGAAACCATGGTGAGGGATCTCTTCAAAGAGAGCTTGGATCTGTCCAGCCTGATCTAGTGTGGGGTGTCCCTGCCCATGGCAGGGGGGTTGGAACTAGATGATCCTTGTGGTCCCTTCCAACCCTGAATGAAACTATAAAACTATGAAACTATGAAACTATCTAAGAAGAAAAATAAGGGGTGGGGGCTTGGCTTGGGTATACCTAGCAGGGGGAGGCACGAGGGCTTGACTGCTGGCTCTTGCGATGGAGAGTAAAGGCAGTGGCGGTGTGAATCCCCTGAGCCTGCTCACAGCTTCACAAGGTGTTTATTCCCTTTAGTCGTCGTTGCTGCTCTGCTACTCAGCGTGCAAGGGCCAACAGCAGAGCCTCACCTCTTACCTAGCTTGTGAAGCTGTGCTTCATGCTGCTTCTGGAGGAGGTTCTGGAGTAAACACAGTCATGGAATCGTTTTGGTTGGGAAAGACCTTTAAGATCAAGTCCAACTTTCAACCCAACACCACCGTGCCCCCCAAGCCGTGGCCTGAAGTGTCATGTCTACCATGGGTTTTGAACAGCTCCAGGGGTGGTGACTCCAGCACCTCCCTGGACAAATGGACACGGGCATTCTGTTTCAGCACCATTTGGTATCTCTGTCATGGCAGAGTCAAAGTAGTTCAGCAGCATAACAGAGGAACAGGCCAGCGTGAGAAGGCCGTGGTTAGAGAGTCGTCCTGTAAAGGCAGCCAGGCAAGGGCTGTGTTAGAGCGTCAGCACAATGAGATGTGAGGTGAGGATTTGTATCTCCTGCCGTGTCCAGGTGTCCCATCAGCATGCTGACAGGTATGTAGGAACCCAGCCAGGCTCCAGGGGCACTGACACAGAAAGCAGAGGTGTAGCTGCAGTTCCTGTAGCCACAACTGAAACAGAGAGCTTCAAACAAACCAGCCACTGGTCAGCTTCCACCTTACGGTGAAGCTGAGCCGGCAGATTGCCATCATCAAAATGGGAAGGTCCTGAGATCCTGCTTCTCCCTCACCGCCTTGTGCCACCCACAGTCATGGGCTCACACAGGGAGCTACCAGCACATGAACTCAACCCAGGAAAATCTATCTTTTTTTCTCTCCTGTGGCCTTTTGTCCACCCCCTGAACCAAACTGCCTTGCCTGGGGATCAGAGGACACCACAGACAGCCCCAAGTGAAGGGCAGAAGCACATTGCCTGCAGCAGGACTTCTTTTTGATGTTGGCAGCTGTTAATTCAGCTCAAGCTGTAACATGAAGCCTCATCCTCGAGCACCTCCAGCAGCAGCCCAACAGCACAGGGGCTGCACAACCCTCCCGAGACACAAGACTAGTAGGCAGCAGGCAGCCCAAACCACCCCGCAGCTACCCCCACTACGCGTTGAGAGGCGGTGTGCTGTGGCCACAGCCCTGTCACAGGGCCTGCACCCCACTGCAGCAGCTCCCCGAGGAGCTGGGATCCTGCGAGACGCCTGAGGCAGCGCTGGCCGCGCGTCTCCACGGTGCCCTGCCCGCACAAATCGCAGCTGCTTTAGCTTGGTGCGGCGTTTGAGGGCACGGACGTGTCCTGCATGTGGGAACTTGCAGATCTTAAATGTTTTAATTCAGCCACTGAATGACAGGATATAAAATAGCTGTGTCCTATCAAAAAAGCGAAAGAGTTACCCAACACCCTAGCCCTGTTTGTTTGGGTTTTCAGCGAGTCAAAGGGAATGTCAATAACGCTGCCATCTCCTTTTCTTGTGTTTGTTTTCTTGCCTTTTCTTTTGAAGGAAATTTGAGAGCAGTTCCTCTGGAGCAGGTAATGCATTTCTGATTTCTCTCTTTATTTCTGCTTATTATTATTTACTCTGTTTTGCCGCTTCCTGCAACTCCCCGAGCCTGTCCCTGCAAGCTGCCTGCCTGCAGGGCTCGCGCTGAAATTGTTAGACAAGCTCCTCTAGCACGCGGCTGGAGCAGGGCTTCCGCTGCCCCTTTGGGCTGAGTGTAGCACAGAGAGGTCAAAAATTGTTCTTCTTGTGGGTGTTATTATTATTGTTTAGTGTTGTCGTTGTTGTTGTTACTGCTATCCAAAGCCTTTTGGATGGGACCTAAGAAAGAGCTGAGTGTCCTCCGTCCGTGTTGATCCTACACGAGCTAGCTGGTGTTCCTACCGGCACTTCCAAGAGCAAGACCACAGCAAAGAGGAGTCAAACCCTGCCCTATGGTTTCATGATCACTTCAAGCTGATTTCACTGCAAGGTGCTGCCAAAAGAGGTGGGCCAGCCCTTCCCCCACCAGCAGCCTCCAGCCTTATGTCCTCCTCCCTCTCCCGCGCTGGCTCAAGCACTCTTCCAGCTCATTGCGGGCAGGAAAGGAAATCTCCATGTGAGCAAGGAGACTCTACCCCATCCCCCAAATCCTTCAGCTGTGCCTCCTGGGTGGGACATTGACTCCTTGCCTGGTTTGGTGCCCCAAGAAGGCATACACAGGGCGAGCCTGACTCCAGTGCTGATGAGTCAGCAGCACCAAGGCACTCCTTCCGTTCTACTTTAAGGGAAGAAATTCAAGGAAAGCAAAACAAAAAATAACAAAGTAAAATAGTGAAATAATCTCAACTGCAGTAAGAAGATTAAAAAAAAAAAATCAGTAAAATCAGATTAAATCATAAAATGACCACATGAAATAAAACAATCAAATTTAAATCAAATGCAAAACAAATAAAACCTGAACTCTAAAAGCAAAGCAAATACTCGATTAAAAATGAACAATGTAGAAGTAAAATAACAAAAAGCTGTCTTGTGGCAGCATGGCTGGAAGCACAAGGGAGCCTGTCTGTCAGCCTCCTCCTCCCAGTTACAGTTCTTCTTGAAAGCCTTCAATGTTTGGCCTTGGTACAAACACATCATTGCAAGAAGCGGGGGGGGGGGGGGGAGGGAAAAAGCCCCAGCAAGGAAGCGCTGCGGCCTCCCAGCAGAGCAGGATGGCACTTATTTATTTCTTTCGTTACAAAACCAACCTGTGCCAAGTAAAATCATGCTCCAAGAGCTGCTCTACCAGTCCTGAAGCGCTGGAGAACAACAGGAGCCGGCCCCACCTCTGCAGCCTCCCGCGGGCCCCTGCGCATTTGCGCTGGGTGGAGGATGGGGAAAGGCTGGGCAGGAGGTGACAAGAGTTTGCCACACCGGGGTCAGGTTGGGCTGGCAGGAAATCCTTCTCCTCAAAGGACGGCTTTGGTGGCCTTTCGATGGCTTTGGTGGCCTGGGGAGACAATGTAGAGCACAGCAGCAGTGATGGTCTGGAGATTGGGGACACTGGTGGGATTCCTGGGTTTGTAGCTGGGCAGCTCTTTCCCCGAGCTGTGTGGAAGGTGCTCCTCGCCCTCACGTAAGCAGTTGGATTACTAAACTGAGAACTCCGTTGGAGAGCTCTGGACCATCACAATAAAATCCAGGAGCACAAATGTAGAGGCTAATGAGAGGGATGCAAAGAAGAAAGCTTCGGCATCACATCATTAAGGGTTTGCACAAGGGAGGGGTTAAAGCATCCTTTGGTTCCCAAAGGTTCCTGCAGCTCAGCAGTCACCCTTGCTAAAAGCTGGTGGTTCAAAGTGTGACCTCTCTGACCCCGGCTGGAGGTGCCCTGATTTCACCACACATGGCAGAGCTGCTTGTGCAGAGGAAAGTGGGGCACCTCCATCCATGCTGAGCTGCTCTGTTCCTCAGAGGACAGAGGGAAGGCAGGGAGGCAGCAGCTCTGGTGTGAGCGTGTGGGCTGCAGAGGGAAAACCTTGCTGGCTAAGGGGGAGCCTCTCGTGCACACCACTTCTTTTTTCTTGTTAGCAAAGCCAACCACACACTAACTTTGCACTTCTGGGACACATTTCCAACACCCTTCTGTCCTGACTTTCAGTGGCATGTGGAAAGTCAGGAGTCTTACAGCAGTTGGGTATCAATGCAGGAACCAGCACCCAGCAAATCAGAGCAGCTGCTTCTAGATGGGTCACCCTGTGGCTTTCATTCAACCTATCCCAGATCCAGCCCAAACCTACCAGCAGCAGCAGCAGCTCTGCACTTGGACACCACCAGCAGCCTGTTGTGTCAGTGCCAGCATTTGATGGACAGCCTGTCCCCAAGGTCCCACTTTCACCCTCCTGCTCCCTGAGGCTGGAGTCCCTCCGCCACCACTTCCGGCACGTTGCTTCAGAGGGAGCCCTCACAATACCGGGCTCAGTGCCATGCAAGGGGAGCACACCCAAAACCCAGCCCTCCTTGCACAGTCAATTCTGTAGGAACATCTCTGTGGCTATGAGCTGGAGGATTTTCTTTGCCCCCTTCACCAGTTCATTGGTGAAAGGCTGTGGAGCCAGAGATGCACTGACCCCAATGCAAATGGCCACGGAGGCCCCAGTGGTGGACCCTGTCTGCTGTAGGTGCTTCGTAACACACATCTTCCTTGCTTGCTGCCATGCTGAGCTATGAGGAAGCTTCTCCTCCCTGAAACTGAAGATCATGCAACAAAATGTTCCCAGTCACCTGCCAGAGCAGCTGGCTGTCACACAGCCAAACAACAAGCAAACCATTGGACAAGGTTTGTTTTCTAGGGGAAAGCACTCATCCTGCAGCAGGCAGACACCCCACAGGAGGCTGGGGCAGGGGGACTGCTTTCTAAGCCTTACTAACAAGTGACAGAACAACAGGAAATGGCCTCAAATTTCACCAGGGAAGGGTTAGGTTGGAGAGCAGAAGAACATTCTTGACTGAGAAAGGATTCTCAAAGCCTGGCAGAGGCTGCCCAGGGAGGTGGTTGAATGCCCATCCCCAGAGGTGTTTGAAAGAGGCAGAGATGTGCTGCTGAGGGCCATGGCTTAGCCCTAGACTTGGTAGGGTTAGAGCATGCTTGGGCTGGAGGATGTGAGAGGGCTTTTCCAGACAAAACAATTCTCTGTTTCTGTGATTCTAAAAGGCAGCTCAGAGGCAAGACTGTGCTACCTTGGGACCATGGGGGCCACCTGCACGTCCAAGTGTGTCCCTGCTGCAGCTCCTTGATGTCAACTCACAGGGTAGGATGCAATGCAGACTCTCTGGCTTTGCCAAGCTGGTTTGGGACCAGCAGTGCTCAGAGGATCCCATCAATGGGGACAAAGGTGAGGACAGCACAGGTGATTGCCAGAGGAACGAGGATAAGCTTCAGCTTTTCTTTCCCTGTGCATGTCTTGGTTGGGTATGGTTCTGCAAGACACAGGGGTGAAGCAAATGAGAAGTGATCATCCCTTTTGGGGTACTGAATGGGGTCAGGATTTGATGTTCACGTTCAGTCCTGGCTTCCAGGCAAGGCTGGCGATGGGATGGGGGAAGCCTCGAGGGCCATGCTGCTCAAGACCTAGCCTAGCCTTGCTGCTTTGAGCAGGGTGGTGCCCAGAGGTCCCTCTTGGGCTGTGCTACTCTGAGATTGGATAATCTTGAGCAAACTGGTTCAAAGAGTCTCCATTTAGTACCACCCAGACTGCGATAAGCAAAAACAAGCCTCCAAAACCCTGGTCACTAACCTCAGTACAAAGAAGACCCTTTGGAGAACATGAACCTCAGCTGCTCTGTCACTTCTGTGCTTTGTGGCAGGTGGAGATGCTGAAGCCAGTGGTGCCTTCCAGCTACCAAATGGTTGTTTTAAAACACTATCACTCATCTAAGTACCTGTCAGCCAGAAAGGTTCCTCGTGATACTCTGCCAGGGACACAAGGCGTTTCCAGTGAGAGGGAGCTCCTAACAGCAGGCACATCCTTCCACATAGCCATTCCTGCAGCCTGCAATCAGGAAGGCTTCATCTGAAAAAAGCAGATAATTTAAGAGCATGCCCTGCACTTCCTTCCTTTGTTCCTCCCTCACACTCTCACCCTTTCCCACCTTCATCATGCCCTTGAGAACATTCCCCGGGAGACAAAAGTGTAGCCTCCTGGGAGCGACATGGCTGCACGGGGAAGAGTTTCTAATGCTCCAGGAGACTAAAGGGATGCCTCCTTTGTGTCTCAGACCTGGGGAGACCAAGTAAACCACTGCCTCCATCCTGCTACATCCCTGCAGGTCTGCGATGACTTTGTGGCTTTTCAATTACAGGGTGTGCCTTCCCCTGCTGCTCCTCCCCTCACCTGCCAGAGCCGCACCGCATCATTACCATGCAGAGCCCCAGCAGCTGAGCTCTCCAGGGCACAGGTGGATGCTCTCCTGTCAGGGTAGTCATGTTGCCCTTCTCTGGATGACTAGCTGCTTTCTCCCATGGGCAGTAGCCCTGTGGTGTCAGCTTCCCCTGTTCCCGGACAGCCCTCTTCCCGCGGTGTGAACATCAACTCTTGTCAAATGATTGCAGCTTCTTTTATTGCCGGGGTGCCACATCAGAAAAGGTGCAAGATGTCAGAAGAGGCTTCCAGTCATGATTGCTTTTCAGCCTTTGGTTAGCATCAAACACCTCTACAAGCTTGATGCCACATCACAGACCTCCCACGCAACACTGCTGCAGTGTGGCCAGGGAGGGCTGAAAATAAGATTTGTAAAGGTACTGCAAAGCCCCCAGGAGCTGCAGGGTGGGTCTGCAGAGCTGGGTTGATGCAGAATGAGAGCTGCTGTTAACCTCTCCCTAGACAGAGGCACAAAGCATAAATCTGAAATCCTGGGTCAGATACCTGCCTGATGTACTCAGGACCCTGAGCCTTGAACAAAAGGGACCTACCCCAACAGCCCTTGGCTTCAGCCACTGATGCTCCTCAAGGCTTTACTGCTGGGGCTCCTCAAAGCTCTACTGCTGGGGCTCCTCAAGGCTTGACTGCTGGGGCTCCTCAAAGCTCTACTGCTGGGGCTCCTCAAAGCTTTACTGCTGGGGCTCCTCAAGGCTCTACTGCTGGGGCTCCTCAAGGCTTTACTGCTGGGATTCCTCAAAGCTCTACTGCTGGGGCTCCTCAAAGCTCTACTGCTGGGGTTCCTCAAGGCTCTACTGCTGGGGCTCCTCAAAGCTCTACTGCTGGGGCTCCTCAAAGCTCTACTGCTGGGGCTCCTCAAGGCTCTACTGCTGGGGCTCCTCAAAGCTCTACTGCTGGGGCTCCTAAAGGCTTTACTGCTGGGGCTCCTCAAAGCTCTACTGCTGAGGCTCCTCAAAGCTCTACTGCTGGGGCTCCTCAAGGCTCTACTGCTGGGTCTCCTCAAAGCTCTACTGCTGGGGCTCCTCAAAGCTCTACTGCTGGGGCTCCTCAAGGTTTTACTGCTGGGGCTCCTCAAAGCTCTACTGCTGGGGCTCCTCAAAGCTCTACTGCTGGGGCTCCTCAAAGCTTTACTGCTGGGGCTCCTCAAGGCTCTACTGCTGGGGCTCCTCAAGGCTTTACTGCTGGGGCTCCTCAAAGCTCTACTGCTGGGGCTCCTCAAAGCTTTACTGCTGGGGCTCCTCAAAGCTCTACTGCTGGGGCTCCTCAAGGCTCTACTGCTGGGGCTCCTCAAAGCTCTACTGCTGGGGCTCCTAAAGGCTTTACTGCTGGGGCTCCTCAAAGCTCTACTGCTGAGGCTCCTCAAAGCTCTACTGCTGGGGCTCCTCAAGGCTCTACTGCTGGGTCTCCTCAAAGCTCTACTGCTGGGGCTCCTCAAAGCTCTACTGCTGGGGCTCCTCAAGGTTTTACTGCTGGGGCTCCTCAAAGCTCTACTGCTGGGGCTCCTCAAAGCTCTACTGCTGGGGCTCCTCAAAGCTTTACTGCTGGGGCTCCTCAAAGCTCTACTGCTGGGGCTCCTCAAGGCTCTACTGCTGGGGCTCCTCAAAGCTTTACTGCTGGGGCTCCTCAAGGCTCTACTGCTGGGGCTCCTCAAAGCTTTACTGCTGGGGCTCCTCAAAGCTTTACTGCTGGGGCTCCTCAAGGCTCTACTGCTGGGGCTCCTCAAAGCTTTACTGCTGGGGCTCCTCAAAGCTCTACTGCTGGGGCTCCTCAAAGCTTTACTGCTGGGGCTCCTCAAAGCTCTACTGCTGGGGCTCCTCAAAGCTTTACTGCTGGGGCTCCTCAAGGCTCTACTGCTGGGGCTCCTCAAGGCTTTACTGCTGGGGCTCCTCAAAGCTCTACTGCTGGGGCTCCTCAAAGCTTTACTGCTGGGGCTCCTCAAAGCTCTACTGCTGGGGCTCCTCAAGGCTCTACTGCTGGGGCTCCTCAAAGCTTTACTGCTGGGGCTCCTCAAGGCTCTACTGCTGGGGCTCCTCAAAGCTTTACTGCTGGGGCTCCTCAAAGCTTTACTGCTGGGGCTCCTCAAGGCTCTACTGCTGGGGCTCCTCAAAGCTTTACTGCTGGGGCTCCTCAAAGCTCTACTGCTGGGGCTCCTCAAAGCTTTACTGCTGGGGCTCCTCAAAGCTCTACTGCTGGGGCTCCTCAAAGCTTTACTGCTGGGGCTCCTCAAAGCTTTACTGCTGGGGCTCCTCAAGGCTCTACTGCTGGGGCTCCTCAAAGCTTTACTGCTGGGGCTCCTCAAAGCTCTACTGCTGGGGCTCCTCAAAGCTTTACTGCTGGGGCTCCTCAAGGCTCTACTGCTGGGGCTCCTCAAAGCTTTACTGCTGGGGCTCCTCAAGGCTCTACTGCTGGGGCTCCTCAAAGCTTTACTGCTGGGGCTCCTCAAAGCTCTACTGCTGGGGCTCCTCAAAGCTTTACTGCTGGGGCTCCTCAAGGCTCTACTGCTGGGGCTCCTCAAAGCTTTACTGCTGGGGCTCCTCAAGGCTCTACTGCTGGGGCTCCTCAAAGCTTTACTGCTGGGGCTCCTCAAAGCTTTACTGCTGGGGCTCCTCAAGGCTCTACTGCTGGGGCTCCTCAAAGCTTTACTGCTGGGGCTCCTCAAAGCTCTACTGCTGGGGCTCCTCAAAGCTTTACTGCTGGGGCTCCTCAAAGCTTTACTGCTGGGGCTCCTCAAGGCTCTACTGCTGGGGCTCCTCAAAGCTTTACTGCTGGGGCTCCTCAAGGCTCTACTGCTGGGGCTCCTCAAAGCTTTACTGCTGGGGCTTCTCAAGGCTTTACTGCTGGGGCTCCTCAAGGCTTTACTGCTGGGGCTCCTCAAAGCTTTACTGCTGGGGCTTCTCAAGGCTTTACTGCTGGGGCTCCTCAAGGCTTTACTGCTGGGGCTCCTCAAAGCTTTACTGCTGGGGCTTCTCAAGGCTTTACTGCTGGGGCTTCTCAAGGCTTTACTGCTGGGGCTCCTCAAGGCTTTACTGCTGGGGCTCCTCAAGGCTCTACTGCTGGGGCTCCTCAAAGCTTTACTGCTGGGGCTCCTCTGGGGAAAAAAAAGCTAAAAATAATTGTAATTTTTTGGAGCCTCCAAGAAGTGCTGTTTGGAGAGCAAGGAGAGCCCACAGAAGGCTTGCAGCCACCCCAAAACCCAAGACACATACAGACTCACAGTTGCCAACTTTAGTTGTCAACTGAAGTTGACCTTTAAGATCATTGAGTCCAATCATAAACGCTGACAAGTCCTTGGCTAAACCATGTCCCTAAGCACTGCACCTACATGACTCTTACATACCTCTAGGGATGGGGACTCCACCACCTCCTTGGACAGCCTGTTCCAGAGCCTGAGAATCCTTTCAGAGAAGAAACTCTTCCTAATCTCCAACCTAAACCTCCCCTGGTGCTACCCAAAGCCATTTGCTCTTGTCCTATCGCTTGGTGAAACACACCGACCCCCACCTCGCTACAACCTCCTCTCCCACTGCCCACCCCATGAGGGCTCCTAGTGAGTAAGGCAACTCATAACCTCCTCAAAGACAACTGGCTTAGCAGCAGTCTCAGCAGTGAAGCTTGGAGTTTCAATACTGGAACAACCCAATGGAGTCTGGGATGCAAGTGCTGGTTCAGATGGGATGTCATGCATGCCTTCTTGTCATCTTCAAAATGCCTCCAATGAGTAACAGGTGGTCATATTGTGGCAGAGCCACCTGCCCAGACAGCTCCCTGCAAGGGAAGTGCCAAGCGAGGGGCTGGAAGCCAAACTCAGCGTCTGTGTGGCTCTCATCATCTCGAGTGTGGCACTTCGGCCGCTCCCGGGCTCTGGAGCAGGGAGGCTGTGCGCTGGAATGCTGTCTCAGACGGTGATCTCTATCTCTGTGGTGAAATACACATGCCATGAGATGGAGCTGCTGCTCTGTAAAGGTTCCTTACCAAGCTGCAGGAGTCGTTAAGGGATTTTTTTTCCCTCTTTCCTCAAGTCAAGGAGCAGCAAGTCGCTCACATGAGTCCCTCGGCACCGCTCCGGCAGCCTGGCACAGCCCTGACGGCCACCTCCTGGGGCTCAGCCCACCCCCCCTCCCACGCCAGCCTTCTGAGACAGGATAAACACACATTTCCCTTTGTTTTCAGCTCCACACCTAGTTGGTTTTTATCATGTGAAGGGACGGCTACTCATCTGTAAGTCAAAAGAAAGCAGTGACTCACCAGGCTGCAGCACTTTCCAAGGAGCAGCGTTTCGTGCGCTTCGCGGCACGCTAGCCCGCGTTAGGAAATAACCTCTCCTTGTGGCACGGCTGCTCCCCGCGGCATCCTGTCCTCTGCCAAGCCAGGGGGTTTCCATCCTGCAGGGGCAGAGAGAGGAGTGGGGATTTGTGCCGGAGTCGGCCGTTTGCATTGTGCGCGGAATGCAGACCTCCGGCCCCGCGTCACCGTGGGAACGTGGCTCGCCATCCGCTGGCGCCAGCCCAGCCTTGTGGCGCTCACACGGTGTTTTCCTGGGAAGGTAGCAGAAATCTGGACCTGTCACTTCTGCCAGCAGCTCTTGTCACAGCTTCCAGGTGCCAGGGAAGGGGGCTCAAAAGCAGGTGGAGCCTCAGCTCCCAACCCCACGTCCGCCGCAGGGGACACCACGAATGGTTGCTGCAGATGCAGCCCCTGGTTCCCACCAAAAGCAGCGGAGAAGGCGGGTTGCAAGGGGCTTAAAGCTAGGAGAGATATCTTACCTTGAACCACAAGGCCACTGCTTTAGGGATGCATCCTCCATTCCCAGGCCAAATAGGGCCAGTGTCTGCAGTTGTCTCTTCTCCCTAGGCTGGGATGGTGTTTCTGATACCCGTGTTCCCATTGCTCGTCCCCGCAGCCTGCCTGATCCTGCCTGTCTTTCTCTCTGCAGGAGCCCGGAGACAGCGGGGCTCTCAAAGTGGTGCACTTCGGGCTGGTGTGACTGAGCTGCCAAGGCGAGGGAGGGCAAACGTCACCGAGGTGGTGAAGTTCACAGAAAGTCCTTCAGCGAAACTTCCATCTAATCCTGGATCCCATCGCTTCTGCTAGCAGAAGACAAAACACCAGGCTTAGAAGATACTCTGCCCTTAGAGCTCTAAATGATTCCTGAGTTACCCTGAGCACATCCGTGCACCAACTGCCCTGCCTTTGTTCGTGCAGGGCAGCGCAATGGCATCTCCCTCACCTCGTTCAGAGACAGCAAAAAAAAGCTGCCGATCCCCATTGAGGGCTCTGCCCCGGGTTGGGGGTGCTGGGATGAATCCCAAACCTTCTCGGGAGAGAGTCTGTCCTTCTCCGTGCATTATATATTTTAACAATCTTCACCGGGAAGGAGATTTGAATTTCCACTTCAGGCTCTGAAAAACGTCCTATTGAGATAGCAGCAGATAAAATCTTCACTCAGGATACCTCTGTGAAGGAGCAGCCTTTCACAGTCGGCAGCAGGGTTGGTTGTTGGTTGGGGCGTTTTTTTTTCCCCCCTCCAAGAATGCTCTCAATTTTCATATCTGGATATATCATCTGAGTTGAATAACCATTATTTTGCCTTGAATGGGGGGGGGGGGGGAGGGGGGGGGAATGAAAGAAAGAAAGAAAGGAAAAGACGTGGAGCCTCTTAAACATCATTCTGCTGGAGTCCAGATTTTAATCTGCCTCCTCTAAACCACGGAGAGAAAATGCACTGAGAAGGTAATGCAACCTGTTTCAGCCCTCCAGGTTTTTTTTTCCTGGCGGCGAGGAGAGGAGCGAGCGTCTCGCAGGTCCTTCTTCCCGCCACTGGATCAGGCGTGGTGTGTAGGGACACCGGGTTTGGAGCTCTGCCACAGGGCACGGGAGTTAAGCCTGAGAGGTTTGGGTTTTTTTTTGGCGGGGGGGGAGCGTTGGGTGGTTGCAACCCAGAGCTGATGGAGCTTCTTGGAGTCGGTTTTGGACGACGGACGGATTTGTACAACGAGCGGGCTGGAGGTTAAAGCACAGCATAAAATTAAACCCCAACACGAGCTAGGGTGAAGTCTTTTATTACCAAACCCTCTGCGTTTACCCAAATAAATTATTCGGCCAAAACCCTGCTGAATTTC